>NC_137023.1:27570097-27997597 GCF_032717465.1 Coenobita brevimanus | reverse complement strand
CTCTCTCTCTCTCTCTCTCTCTCTCTCTCTCTCTCTCTCTCTCTCTCTCTCTCTCTCTCTCTCCACGTGGAAGATAGTGTAAACACAAAATGTCTCGCATAATGTGCACTTAATACTAGCTGGTATGGATTTATTCATACCAAGTCAACAGTTCACTAAAAGATCAAACTCTCCAAAATGGTTTGATGGCAATTGTGCCAGAGCAACAGCCCAAAAGTCATTAGCATATAACTCTTACTTAAAATCAAAAACATCTGAATCACTCTCCCAATTTAAAATTGCTAGAAATCATGCAAAAGCTGTATTAAATCTATCTAAATCAAACTTTCTTCAAAAGCAAGCATCAAAACTACTTAACAACCCTAATGACAATAGAATATTCCGGTCAACTCTTAATTCTTTCAATAATAACTTTAACAAGTCATCTTCCATTCCCCCACTAAAATCTTCAGGTGGCATTATTACAAATGACCCACGTGGGAAAGCAAATATCTTTGCTAGTACCTTTGCAAGAAACTCTACCATAGATGATACCAGCCAGAATGTCTCAGTACTGGAACTTGATTCTCCCGAAATTGCCCCATTTAAAATACAGACAAGATTCGTAAAATCCATCCTAGACAATTTACCAACCAACAAAACTCCAGGCCCAGATGGAATTCCGCCAATTGTTTTGAAAAAGTGTTCCCCTGAACTTGCCTCTGTCCTAGCCAAATTATTCAGGCTATGCATACGTACTTCTTTATTCCCAAATTCATGGAAAGAAGCCAATATCCACCCAGTTCCGAAGAAAGGAAGTTCGTCTGACCCCTCCAATTACAGACCAATAGCTGTCACATCTTCTCTTGGTAAGGTATTTGAAACTTTAATTAATAAGCATATTATTAAACATCATGAATCCAACAACTTAATTAGTGATAGACAATACGGTTTTCGCCACGAAAGATCCACCATTGACATACTCAATCTCTTAACTCATACCATCCATCAATCAATTGATCTTTTTGGAGAAACTCATGCAGTAGCTCTTGATATCTCTAAAGCTTTCGACAGAGTATGGCACCGTTCCCTGCTGTCCAAACTCCCTTGCTATGGACTAACGTCTTTTGTTCCTTTGATTTCTTCTTATCTTAGTGACAGGAAATTAAGAGTAAAAGTAGATTATGTATATTCGAATTTCCACTCAACGCCGGCGTGCCGCAGGGATCAGTTCTGGCGCCAACCCTATTTCTGGTTCATATTAATGATCTCTTATCTGTCACTCACAATCCCGTTCACTCATATGCAGATGACTCAACACTACATAGTTCGTTCACACTCAGACATCCATTTACAAAGTCTAATATCTCTACCTCTCAACTCAGTACAGCCATCTCCATAAATCAAGATCTAGCTACAATCAGCGAATGGGGACAAAACAACCTTGTCTCTTTTAATGCTAGTAAAACTAAATATATACAGTTTACTAATAGACAGATATTGCCAGATTCGTACATTACCTTCAGTGCTACTAATATTCCCATCTCCAAAAGTATTGAAATTCTTGGTGTCTTACTTAACAGTGCCCTCAACTGGACCTCTCATGTCAGATCACTTGCTAAGGCCGCCTCAAAGAAACTTGGATTATTGTACAGAGTCCGTAACTTCTTCACCGATGAGCAGTTAGCTATAATTTATAAGAGTCATGTGCGCTCTCAGCTTGAATATTGCTCACCCTTGTGGAATGGTTGTGGAGAGGTTGCATTGAGACAACTGGACAAAATTCAGAATAAAGCTGTTAGAATCATTAACAACCCTGCCATTACATATAAACTACCTCCCCTGCAAGTAAGAAGGAATGTTGCCTCCCTTGCATTATTTTGCAGATATTTTTTTGGCAAGTGCTCAGACGAGGTTGCGTCCATGGTGCCGCCTCTCCATGCCTTCCCTCGTGCTACACGGGCATCTGGTAGCGCTCATGACTGGAATGTCACTCAACCATATTGCAGAACTTCTGCCTATCAGAATTCTTTCATTCCCCGAACTGCATCTCTCTGGAACTCGCTTCCCCAGAGTTGTTTTCCTCCAAATTTCAACCCACAACTGTTCAAGTCTAACTGTTACAGATATTTTATGAATGGTGGACACCAGTAGTCTGGTGTATGGATTCTTTTTTTTTTCCCCATTTGTTTTTCCTTCCTCCGTTCTGTTATTTAAAAAAAAAAAAAAACTATTAATGGCAGCTGAAAATTATGAAGCGTGTGTATGCAGCAGCGATGCATAAACCACGTTAGGAGTAGAATGACTGGCAGCTGCTTCACAACGACGGTACGCCTGGCCACGCACTGCTTGTTATCCAAAAACTTTGGAAGAGAATATGTATGTAAAACAAATAATTAAATAAATAAATAAATGGTAATAATAATAATAATAATAATAATATAATACTTTAGTTTCACATCTTCCTTATTCATCTGTCTTAGCACCAAGCAACTTTGCCTGTTCCCCAAATTAAAGCCAGTGATTAAAGGACATCGTATGACAGGACCGAATACCTTCAACCTGAAATGACGAGCATCCTTAAAGGCCTAATAATAGCTGAGTTCCAGCATTATTTTCATCAGTGGCAGGAGCTCTGGAACAAGTGTGTGGATGTAGAAAGTGAATACTTCGACGGTGAAATCTGATATATGTTTCCACTGATCAGTTAAACTGAGTTTACCGCCATTATGAGAACCTCCCCCCTCCCCGTTTTTTCCCCACACCTCGTAACTTAACTTACAATAGCCTATTTTTAATGTGAATGTGAATACTAGCACATCCGAGCATATCGTTGGAATTAATCCATGTTATTTATGGGAACGATGAAGAAAATTTATACAACAAAACACTCGATGTGGAGCGTGGGAAGCCCTGGTAATGGGAGAGGTTTCACTGCAGAGTTGGTAGTAACGTTTTGTGATAAGATATTCTGAGTAACAGACCAGGTAAGGTGGAGTGGAGACTCGCGTGGTGCACGTCAGACTGGTGTACCTCACTCTGTCAATTAAAAGTTGTGGTCTTGGCCTGATTGTACCTCGAGGGAATCACATGGAACCTGCATGAACTCAGTCTCTTGTGTCCCTAAACTTTTGCTCTTCCTTAAAAAATACTAATCATGCGTCAGAATTCTCATAAGAATGCAGACTCATATAATAAAGGTGCCTATTCTGTACAGTGGAAAGCACATGAAAGTTTTTCTATGCTTACTGAATGACTGAAATTAGAAAATCAAATTCACTAAATTTAATACCTCTTAATATAACAGCATAAGCACTGGAAAAAAAAAAAGAAGCTATTACAACTAGCAGCTTAATTATCTGTATGAGTGTGGACATACGGAACTGGGGTCGTATCTAAAAATGCCTTAACCACATTATGCGATGAATCTGCATGACCACAACTCTTAACACAGATTGCTTCGGTTTTCGTATTCTGCCACTTTATCATTCACTCGTACTTGATTCTGGAGTGTTTGGCATCTGCATTTTTACAGAAAAATATATATACACGCAATAATATGAACAAACTAGGCTTTAAAGAGTTTACAAATATGAGTACTGAGGACGAGGAAAACCATTGGGACTTCAACTCATTTAGCATGAGAGCAATTTTAGTTGGCCAGGAGAAGATTTAAGATAGTGGTGTTTACCTAAGCGCTCTTGCAAGGTATACGATGCCGTAATGTATATAGCGTCGTTGGGGCTGGGCTGGGGAAGGGTTAGAGTAGCGTGGAAACGATGTTACTGGGAAATGTTTATCAGGGCATCAATGTCAGAGGCAGAGAGGCGCCACGCAAAGTAACACCTCCAAGGGGGAATTTACTGCCGCAAAACACGCCGCGGGGAACACCAGGCACAACAAGCACAATTCACGGAATTACACCAGACGGCAACATTGAAATGAAATACTCACTGGGAAATATTATGGGTCGTGCTCTAAGTGGCTTCGCAAACATTGTTACGCCACTTCCTTAACAATTTAGTATGCGCATGTCACCTCAATATCATTTGTATAACACTGATGTTACGAATTTCCCTGTGACACCTGGAATATGGGCCTATTATACACGACAGCATATGTAAATGTGTTTTCAGAGACGTTCACATGAAAAAAGGTCATTCAAAATACACTCAAGAAAATAATCTCAAGAGATGAAACGCTGAAAGATATTACAAGGTTACAGAATGTAATGTAAAGAAAGATAACCCACTAGAGTAGTACATAAAAAGGGAATGCACGAAACTCGACTACCTAAACAAAAACAAAAAATAAAATGTGTCCAACAGAAACACATTGCAAGTAGAGCACTACAAATAACACAGGAAAAGATTGCGTGACTGGCAAAACTCTCAGTCGACGAATAAGCTGCACGAGACCACGGCACATGTAGACAAATCACGGTAAAATTCTGCAACGAAAATACAAAAGAAGGAACGTACATTAAGACATACCACTGCATAGTCCGGCATTACGCCACAAAAACATTCAAAGCCCGATACAGAGGTTAGAGACCAGATGGACCGACATCGTGGAAAACATACAGTAAGATATTACATGAATAATATACTCGTATCGTTAGGGAGTTGTTCCCAGAGGAAACGTTACATTCACCACTCAGTAACTGGCATGAAACAGACGTGTCACTCATACTTGCTCAGGAAAGTGTACAAAAACAAAATCAAAATCTTAAGCGAAATACTTCACAAAAACTAGGCCCAGGAAATTCTCTCAGTATCACAGAGAAAAGCTGTTGCTGCAGTTGTCAGTTTCATCAGTGTGTGTCGCTAATATATGTGTTATTTATGGGTTTATTTATTAATAGTGCATCCAACGCTGACCATCTGAAAGAGGTCCCTGCTCTGAGATTAAAAAGCCCACCAAACACAAACGATTGTTCAGCAGTCCTTACACATCACCGCTTTTTTTTTTTTTTTTTTTTATATGTGCGACTCTGGGCATAGGATTCTCAGCCTGCTATCAAGGCCCAGCAGTCCTCCTACATACCATACACCACAACATGTCACCACTTCGGCGCTAACACCCACCGTCCATATTGAATACATGCTAAGGCTGTCTTATACAGGACTGGTGTATTGGTATTAGCGGGGGTATTTTTACGACATGTCGGCGGGTCTTCTGGTAGATCTGTAAAGCCTGATCGAGTAGCAAGATTGAAAGATGAGTTTTGGGCGAGTGTAGAAGTGTGTATGGACAAATTTGAGAGGAGCGAGAGAGTGCTGTTGATTGGAGACATGAATGGCAAAGTTGGGAATGTACGAGTGGATGGAGTGGTTGGTCAGTGGGGTGTGCCAGCTGACGTAGATGGGAATGGAAGTGCTTTGGTGGACATCTGTGCTTGTAAGGGGTTGGCAATTGCCAACACCTACTTTCGGCATAAGGTGATCCACCGGTATACATGGAGAGTAATGAGGAGGATGGATGGTGAACTTGTTGAACGAAAGGCAATGATAGACTACGTGTGTGTGGATGAGCGAATGAGAAGACAAGTGTTGGATGCAAGAGTGTGGAGAGGGTGGGGGAACGGAGTCTCGGACCATCACTTAGTGATGGCCAAGGTAGAGCTGCAAACAAAGTGGTTGAGGAGACGAAGGGGAAGACAGGAGGAAGCAACTCCTGTGAGATGAGTGGAGAAATTGCAAGATAGTGAGAAAATGACAGAGTATAAGAGCATAGTGGAAGAAAGACTGGGAAGGTATGAGCTAGAGCAGATGGAAGGGGTGGAAGACGTATGTAAGATATTCACGGAAGAGATAGGCGCAGCGTGTGAGGCGGTTTGTGGAGTGAGGAGGAGATGCAAGGGTGTGCAAGGGACAGCATGGTGGAATGATGAGGTGAAACGAGCTGTGGAACAAAAGAAGAAGGCATATAATGAATGGTTAGCTAGTAGAGGTAGGGGAGAAGATGAGAGAGAGAAGAGAGAGGTATATGTGAGCAGGAGAAGCGAGGTTAAGAGACTGGTGAAGGAGAGCAAAAAGAAAGTGGATGAGGAGTTTGGGAGGAATCTGAGTGTGAAATGGAGGGAGAGTAAGAAATTGTTTTGGAAGGAGGTAAAGAAAGTAAGGCAGTGTGAAAGGGGAAATAGTAGGGGAGTGAAAGATAGGAATAATAGATTGTTGGTGGAGAAGAGAGAGAAACTGAGGAGATGGAAGGAGCACTTTGAGAATTTGTTGAATGTGGAGAGTGAGAGCAGTGCGAGTATAAGTGGTTGGGGAATGGCTGGGAGAAGAAGAGATGAGAGGAGGGAGGAAGAGATCAGTAGGGCAGAAGTAGTGGAAGCGATGAAGAATATTAAGTTGGGAAAGGCCCCAGGAATTGATGGAGTGTGTGGTGAAATGCTTAGGTATGGGGGTGAGATTGTTGTGGAGTGGATATGGAAGTTGTGTAGATTGGCTTGGGATGAGGGAAGGGTTCCAGAGGACTGGAAATCAGGTATAATTGTTCCTTTATACAAAGGAAAAGGAGAGAGAAAAGTATGTGGTAACCATAGGGGTATTTGCCTACTTAGTGTGACTGGTAAAATATATGGTAGAATACTCATTGATAGGGTTAGGCATATGGCAGAGGAGCTAGTTGGAGAAGAACAAGGGGGATTTAGGAAGGGAAAAGGGTGTGTAGATCAGATATTTGTTCTACGATGTTTAGTGGAGAAGTATCTAGAGAAGGGAAGGAAAGTGTATGCTGCCTTCATGGACTTGGAGAAAGCTTATGACAGAATAGATAGGCAAGGTATGTGGAAGGTATTAAGAATATATGGAGTAGAGGGGAAATTGTTGAGTGCTGTGAAAAGTATGTACGAGGGAGCTAGGGTTACGGTGCGAGTGGATGGTGAGCTGAGTGAGTTCTTTGATCTCAATGTGGGACTGAAACAGGGTTATGTGATGTCTCCATGGCTGTTTAATATATACATGGATGGGGTTGTAAAGGAGGTGCAGGGTAGGGCAGTGGATGTGGGGGTGGCTCTAATAAATGAGGGTGAGGTTTGGAAGCTTCCGGTGTTGCTGTTTGCTGATGATACAGTACTGTTGAGTGAAGATGAATGGGAGTTGCAAGGTTTGGTGAATGAATTTGGGACAGTGTGTAGGAGGAGGAATCTGAAAGTTAATATAAACAAAAGTAAAGTTATGGTGTTTGAGAGGAATGAAGTCACAGAGTGTGCAGTGAGGTTAGATGGTGAGGATATGGAGAATGTGAGTGCATTCAAGTACTTGGGTAGTGTGATGAGTAAGGATGGAACTTTGGGGGATGAAGTGCGTGAAAGGGTACAGCAGGGAAGGAAGGTTGTTGGTGCACTGAAAGCAGTGATGAGAAATAGGGAGGTGAGTATGGAAGTTAAGAAGTCACTGCATGATAGTATTGTGATCCCTACCCTGACGTATGGAAGCGAGGCATGGACCTTGCAAGAGGGGAACAAGTCAAGAATGAGAGCAGTGGAAATGAGTTACTTGAGAGGAGCATGTGGAGTGACGTGGAGGGACAGGTTGACAAATGAAGAAGTGAAGGAACGCTGTGGGGTGGATGTGGATGTGGTTGAGAAGATTAGGAGAAATACACTGAGGTGGTTTGGACATGTGAAGAGAATGGAGAATGAAATACTGACTAAGAGGGTGTATGTAGGTGAGGTGGAGGGAGGGAGAGGGAGGGGTAGACCGAGGATGAGGTGGAGTGATGGAGTTGAGAGGTATATGAGGGAGGGGGGGGTGAGTTGGGGGGAGGGTAGTCAAATGGTGGGTGACAGAGCGACTTGGAGGCGTTTTGTCTGCGGCCACCCATTGCGGGATTAGGGCGTCGGGCTATAGATAGATAGATAGATAGAAATCCTTAAACTGTTCCTTGCCCCAGCCGGGATTCTAAGCTGGGTCCGTGAGGACTGCAGGCCACCTCTCTACCGATTGAGCCACCGCCTCCCCCATTGGGAACAAATATCTCTCTACTCATAGCCATAGCCTTTAAAGTGATATACCAGTGTTGTCTACATTCGGGACTTGTGTGATGGTCGTAGCTGAGGTAGTTTTATGAAATGCCATACGAAAGAGGTGAAAACAGTATTTAAGCGAAGCCAGTGTGTGACGATAAGAATGTGATAATCTCTGACAAACGTTATGATACAGGAGTATGGATATGTGCAATAAAACTATCATACTTCATGCTACAATTGACATGAGTCATACTACTCTTGACACAAGTGTGTCTTCGTGTAAGATGAAGATGAGAAACATGTTTGACCAACAAAACTTAGCAAAAATTCATTTACGATCAGAGCTATCGCTGCAATACTTTAGTCTTCTTTTCAATAAGAAGAAATTCATCTTCCCTTGAGCACGCATGCTTAGAAAACAATAATAAAAAGCAATCTTGCCCTTTATCCCAACACGGGGTATTTCCTGGTAACATTCAAAATGTTGTCCAATATTTATTTTGGCAAGAGTATGAGCAGAAACGGAGTTCCAAGTCCTAGTGGAAGTAAGCTACTAGCAGCGCAAATTGATTTATTATTTTTTTTTTTTTTAAATACAAAAAGAAAGGGTTTCCACCTCTCCGGCTCTTAGTATTATAACTTGGCTCTTACACCACCAACGGGAATAAGCCAGAGTAAACTGGGTAATAAACAAATAACACGAGATACTGTTATCATCACATGCTTAGGCCCTACAGTCACCACCATCATCATCATCATCATCACTTACGGACTTGAAAACGGAATCACTCCACGAGAGAAAGATAATACCTCTCTGTGTTGGTTTAGGACGGGCTGGTATGTAGGCTGACAATTACAGGATAGGAGCGAATGTCTCCTAACTTAGTTACCTCCAGAGAATGGAACATCCGACCTCGTGATTAAGAGATAGTTGGTCAGTTGACAAAATTACACAGTTGTCCAAGACCCTTCACGGGACTCCATATCTCTCAGAGAAAGAAAGCATTCTGAACTTATCCATCCATTCATCATCCAATCCTACGTTGCCCCATGAGGAGCGTAGGAGCCCGGGGATATGCAGTTGGTCCTGACATTTAAGATGAGAGTGACCAGCCTCACTCATCCCTGAGTGGCATTACGTGAGCAATAAACCCCAACCATTCCTTGGATATAAACCTTCACCGGCTCAATCCGACTGGAGCGCAATAATTACCCACTAAACCACAAGGCGCGAAAATTTGGTTATATGGTTACCACCCAGCTTACAGGAAACCATTTGGCTTGTCACTCAGTGTAGAGTCACCCACAGGCAGAAGGAAGGGGAAAGAATGAAGGAAAGAAAGAAGGAAGAAGATGGAAGGAAAGAAGGATGGAGGAGAGGAAACGGCAAACACCCGAAAGCAGCACTGCATCGAGTGAGTGGACGGTGAGTGCCCCCACCTGTAATAATTATTCTAGGACTAACCTATGCAGGATGGCATGTGCTGTGCCTATCCAGTTTAATACATTAGGTATAAAATAAGGTAGTACATGAAACAAATTGCCCACCTGCCTCTCATCAATGTCCCAAGCCAATGCTGGTACGTCAATGGGTTCTTCATCATGGGGCGGGGATAGGCTTGGAGATGAGGCAATATGTATGTGTGTATGTTGTGTGTGTGTGTGTGTGTGTGTGTGTGTGTGTGTGTGTGTGTGTGTGTGTGTGTGTGTGTGTTACATAAGCTTAGACTGAAATAAACTCTACATCAGAATTTTCTGCTTCAAGGACTGTCATACCCCCTCTCAGCTTATGGAAATACAAAGTTTTCCTCCATAAAACTTATTTGTTACCTAAACGGCTCCTTTTGTAATGAAACCACTTCATTGATGGTAAAACTGGTAAAAGATTCTATAAGTACAAGAAGTCATATTTGAGCGTTAAGGACTTAACCAAACGCAGACATCCACGACAAAACTAATATAAGTCAGTTTTGACCAACAATATTTTTTTCTTAGCCCCTTGAATTTGGTTACAAATATACAATGATCTACCATTCTCTAGGCGATTATATTCATTTGGGATTTTTTTTTCTTCATAACAGGAGATCTTTCGATAGATGTGTAATCTCGTCCGGAGGTAGCAAGAACAAACTATACTACTGCGTCATCGCAGTGAAAAGCCTAATACAAGTCCAGCAAAAGTGTTGCAGTCACTCCACGGCAAGAAACCCTAGGTGCTGACCCCGTGGAGGGGAGGACCTCATTGTCATACCTTACTTAAAAGCTGGTCTGGATGGACGTGTACAGCTGTGCATAATTTCGTTTTCCTAGGTAAAAAACAAAAAAATGTCATGCATGCCGGAGTTACCGGAACCACTGGGATACCCCATTACCCCCCCAGTGAGAGACGAACTTCGAGGACGCCACATTGCTAAAACCTGCTCCTGCTGGATATCAACCACTATAAAAAATTTCGTTTCCCAAGATGCTCTCGCACGCTCCCGGTTGCCACAACAAGCACTCAGTTATTAACTCTTCCTACTCTTCCTTCCCCTCTTCCATCCTGGAGAAACATCATGCCTCACCCACTCTGTGGACTGGGGAAAACAGAAGAGCTTGAAATGTACCCTGTAATAGGAGGCGGTGTGAGGGACAGGTGGGGAGTGTTGGGTGTTGAAAGGTTGGAAGCCAAGTCAGAGGAATGTTAGTGAGAATTCTCTCTCTCTCTCTCTCTGGGGGGCGCGGTAGCACAGTGGTAGCGCGCTGAGCTTGTGATCGGGAGGTCGCAAGTTCGAGCCTCGCCCGGGCTACCACTGCCGGGAGGGGTAGCTCCCTCCTGTAACCCCAGCGGGGCTATATGGCCTTAGTTGCCTAGCTCGGGGAATTCATTTCTCTCTCTCTCTCTCTCTCTCTCTCTCTCGTGGACGTAAACGCGCGTGTGTGTTTCATGTAAAATAATGAGCGCCATCCTCATTTAACGTAAGTGGTGATAAACAGTAATCGATTCTTAAACATAATAATTCCTGGGGCTTGTTATTGTAGTTAGAATCCTGTCCAGATGTAAATAAATTACATTAACCTTTAAATCATCAAGTTTGTCATCCACGACACTCTTAATTACCGGCAACTCTTTGGTGTACCTGTAAGTGGCAAGTATTATTCATAAACATGTATTAATTTGTTAATTTCTGATACCATCTGGTCACTGTTGACTCCTCTTACAAACATGGGGGTGTCTAATAACTCCTTCCATGCATTAATCTTTCTTTTTTGTTTGTTTGTTTTGACAATTTTATCGAGCTTAGCAGAGTCTACTAGCAGAAAAAAGATGAATGAAAGTTGTATCCAATCCCCAAAGGTTGGAAAATATTTCTGCAGCAAACATACAATAAATGAAAGAAAAGCATTCGGAAGCCGAATGCTAATCGCCGGCCAGAATATGCTGTTGGCCAACTCCAAGACTTAGGCCATATCTTGATACCCTGAAGGTTTCATCTTGATAGCTCAAGCCGTTCACGAGATACAGTGGAGCTGAAGGTGGGAGATAAAAAAACAAGCTGACCTTTGGCAGCCACTTCGGTGACCTTGACCTTGACCCCGAGTGCCCATTTTCGAACTCGTCCAAGATTTTGGACATATCTTGATACCCTGAAGGTTTCATGTTCATAGCTCAAGCCGTTCATGAGATATAATGGGAACACACACACAGACACACACACACACACACACACACACACACACACACACACACACACAGGCAGGCGAAACATTATCGCTCTGCCTTCTAAAGGCGGGCAATAAAAACGACGTAATCTTAGTGGCAAGATTAATCCTTCAAGTTCGAGGATGTATTTTAACATTTTATTTGTGCTAATCCCAAACCTTTCAATTGATATTAGATAAGAGTTTTGAACTGGAGGCGGTAGATTACTACCTTCACTAATGAAATTTCATTTTAAGTTGATTAAAATCGATTACGTACAGGAAACAAAATTTAGAAAGTCATCGGACTGAAAGAGTGAAAAATATAAGCCAGGAGTACGAGTAAAAAAGAAGGCTGCTGGATGGGAGAGAAAGACAGGCCTGTAAACAGCAAGGGTTAGGAGGGTGAGGCAAGTGGCTAGGCAGAAGGCAGATAAACCCAACACAGGGGGAAGGGTGGGCAGTGCTTAGAGGAAATGGACGGAGAAATGGTGGGAGCTGGAGGGGTCATGGGGCGTAAATGCCGCAGGGGAGGGGGATGGTGGTGGTGGTGGTGGGGGGAGCTCCTTATACACTGACACACTAGACACAGGGCAGGAGTCGAGGCACTGCATGTATCTCTCGTGTCTCTCAAACTTCTTTTAACACCTTCTGCCTGATGTTTGTTTTGACAATTTTATCGAGCTTAGGAGAGTCTGCTAGCAGAAAAAAGATGAAGGAAAGCTGTATCCAATCCCCAAAGGTTGGAAAATATTTCTGCAGCAAACATATAATAAATGAAAGAAAAGCATTTGGAAGCCGAATGCTAATCGCCCGCCAGAATATGCTGTTGGCCAAGTCCAAGACTTAGCCTATATCTTGATACCCTGAAGGTTTCATCTTGATAGCTCAAGCCGTTCATGAGATACAGTGGAGCTGAAGGCGGGAGATAAAAACTAGCTGACCTGTGGCTGTTCTTTTTAACTAGTAACGATTTTTTTCACCTTAGGGTAGACATTTGATAGACAATCGTTCTGTGGATGGTGTATGTAACCCTCTAGTTCAAAAGGGTTTATTTTACGATGAATAATATCGTGTGTATACTGAAGAATATGACACTACGCCAGCGAATTGAAGGGATTAAATCCCAGCTGTTACTTGGCCCCTTCAACTTGTGATTGATCTCTTCAGTCCGTGGGCATAGAGTGTTCGGGGAAAAGCTTAGGACATAAGTTCCATTGAAAACTGGATTAGGGAACAATTTGATTAAATGAATTTCATCAAAAAGGTACTTTGCTGACTTTCTACAAGACGCATCAACATAAAAATTACTCCCGCAAGCACCACTGAATTAATCCAAAATCTATCTATCAATCCTTCATATATTCAGTATGGATACTGGGTGTAATATGGACTCTAGAGGAAGTAAGAGGACTGCTGGGTTTCAGATAACAGGCTTTCAAGGTCCACGGTCGGAAATAATAATAATAATAATAATAATAATAATAATAATAATAATAATAATAATAACAAATAACAATAATAATAATACCGGTAATAATGGTAGTAGTAGTAGTGGAATTGGTATTAATAGTAACAGTAGTTGCAGAAGCAGTAGTAGTATTAGCAGCAGCAGCAGCAGCAGCAGCAGCAGCAGTAGTAGTAGTAGTAGTAGTAGTAGTAGTAGTAGTTGTTGTTGTTGTTGTTGTTGTCGTTGTAGTACCGGTAGCTGTATTAGTATTCGTGGCAGCAGCAGTAGTACTAGTAGTAATAGTGGCAGAGGTAGTAGTAGTAGTTGTAGTAACAGCAGTAGTGCTAGTAGTAGTAGCAGTAGTAGAAATAATATTAATAGCAACAACAATACTACTACTACTACTATAACTACTACTATTACTGCTAATGTTACTATTAATAATACTAATAACCAGAAAGCACTCACAGAACGCACACCTCTGCCAATGCTGGATCCGGATCTGGATCCACCCCCCAAATTTAATCAATTCTTTCTTGGCCCATGGCCCACCCTTCCACAAAATTTCATTGAAATTCATTGAGAACTTATATTGTGCGGGATACGCAGGATCCTGATTCGGATCCGGATCCGCCCCCAAATTTTATAAATTCTCCCTTTGGCCCATGGCCCAATCTTCCACAATATTTCACTGAAAATCACTGAGAATATTGTGTGGAAAAACAAACATATGACTCTGCCATAGAGAGAGTGCTTACCGGATGAATCCCCCCCTCTTCCCTCCCCACCTTTTTCCCTCCCTCTTCCCCTCTCCCCCTTTCCCCTCTTCCCTACCCCCTTCCCCCCCGTCATCTGCTTAGTTTTCACCGGCGTGTGGGCAGCAGTGTGCCGGCTGGATGGATCACATTGTCTGCTTATTTTCACCAGTGAGTAGGCAGCCATTTGGCAAAATTTCTCGCGCTTAACTGCGAAGCATAGGATAGGTTTAGGAAGCTAAAAATTGCATTGCCAGGTGTGCTAGATGTTTCTCTGCAACTTGTTAAGAAAAAAATCGATTAATGAAATTTGAAAAAATGGTGCTTGGGCTGGCCACCGGGTCCCACCGATTACCTGACCCACGGCCACTGATGGTTTCAACCCCCAACCCAGCCTAGGGCCTTTCAATGATTTTGATGAAAAACAAAAGGCTTTCTGATTTGTTTCCAGAACGACTGGCAAAAAATTGCGACCTATTGAGAGCAGATAACAAACAGACAGACAAACATACGAAACTGACCAACATGTTTGCCGAATCTATCGATTCTGGCAAGCAACACACAAGGGTGAACACATAAACTCATCCAACTCCATTGGCGGAGATAATAATAATAATAAGAAGAAGAAGAATTAGAATAATGATAATAATAATGATAATAATAATAATAATAATAATAATAATAATTATAATAATAACAACTACAACAACAATTACAACAGCAAAAATAAGAGATTTTTCATGTTACAATAGGGGCATTTGTCTTCTTAGTGTAATAGGAAAAGTATATGGCGGGATAATTATTGACAGAACAAAATAACAAAATAATTAGTTGGAGAAGGACAGGAGAGTTTTTGGGGAGAGGTTTTATAGATCAGATATTCATCCTAATGTGCTCAGTGGAAAAGCTTCTAAGGAAGGGAAAGAAGTTGAATGTGACCTTCATGGATTTGGAGAAAGCATAATATGACAGAGTGGATAGACAAGGAATGTGGATACTATTAAGAATATATGGATTAACTGGGAAGCTATTGAATGCCATGAAGAGTATGTATGAAGGTGCTAAGGCTGCAGTGCATGTGGATAGTGAAATGAGTAACTTTTCCTGTCTGAATATTGGGTTGAAACAGGGACGTGTCATGTCTATGTGGTTGTTCAGTCTGTATATGAATGGGGTTATCAAAGAGATCCAAGGTAGGACAGTGGATGTTGGAGTGGCCCCAATGAGAGGGCAGCATTTCAAAACTTCCAGTTCTGTTGTTTGCAAATGATACTGAACTGTTATGTGAAGATGAAGAGGAACCGCAAGGTTTGGTGAATGAGTTTGAGAGAGTGTGTAGGGATCGGAATCTAAAGGTGCATGTAGGATAGAGAAAAGTTGTTGTTTTCGAAAGAAATGAAGTCACTAGATGCACAATGAGGTTGGATGATGAAGAAACGGAATATGTGAGTGCTTTTAACCCCCTCACACACCGTAAGTTTTTTCTAAGTGTGACATGATCAGAGAAAATGCCACGAGAGCAGGCTGGACTCACGCACAAAGGAAAACACTCCCACATATTTTATTTGCCTCAGAAATTGGCTATAATCGTATAAATTGTATACCATCATCTTCCCTGATGTTTATACAATATGATAAGCTAATAAAAACACACAAAATTGATGTGTAAAAATGCTGTGAAAGTACCAAAATGAGGTGAGAATAATGTTGTTCAACACAGAAAATAACTGCCCTACACCGTAGCACAAATTTTTGCCCACATGATGCAAGAACTATGCATATGTCTAGATGCAGAACTTCACAAGCTTTCACATGGTTTTGTCGGGATTCTAATACGACCAATAGTTTTCGAGTAAATTGCCAAAAATCATGAATGCACCCCTCCACCCCGAACTAAAAACCAAGAGAATGCTGACTATTTGAGAGCGTTGGCCTGGAAACAGACACTCTTTCCTATGGCACATCAAATATTGAAGCATTTCATGCTAAAACATAATTTTTGGTGAATATTTTTGTCCAGAATTGCCTGACCGGCATCCCTTCAGACCCCCACTGCAAGTGCGTCATAGTGCGTCATTGATTCCTCTTCAGACTAACACCGTTTTGACTCGTTTTGAGTCATGGTGCGTGAGGCAGTTAAATACTTGGGTGATGTGATGAGTAAGGAAAGTTTAGAGGATGAAGTGCTTGAACGGGTACAACAAAGATGAAAGGTTGCTGGTTCTTTGAAAGTAATGACCCAAAAAAACGAAAGTAAGCATGGGAATAAAAAAAGTTGCTACATGATAGTATTGTGATACCAACTCTGATGTATGGAAGCAAACCTTGAACCTTCTTGTAAGGACACAAATCAAGAGTGAGGCAGTGGAAATGAGTTATCTGAAAGGAACATGTGAATTTATATGAAGAGATAGACTGACAAATGAGAAAGTCATGGAGCATTGTGGTGTGGATGTGGGTGTGATAGAAAGCATTAGGAGAAAATTATACAATGAGGTGTTTTGGCCATCTGCAGATATTGGAGAGAGAGAGAGAGAGAGAGAGAGAGAGAGAGAGAGAGACTAACCCTTCAATGTTTAACCCGTGCCGTCCCGGCGACGTGAATTAACGCGGCAACATTTCAAGGTCCCTAATTTGCACAGTTTTCAATTTTCGCGAGTGATTTCATGAGTGATTTTTGGCACGTATACACAGGACACCTTCCTCTATTCCTCTACAAGATGCCAAGCAGGAACAATGCCTTACACCGCATAACCTCTCACCCCCCCCTGCACACCATTGTCTCGACAATTCACCTGTTACCTTTGACCTGGCCAATAAATACATTCAGGGCCAGAGTGATTCCCCAATCGATGACAATGTGGAGGACAAAGTTTTGAGGAAGAAACAGTCAGAAATGATGATCAGGTAATGTGGGAAAAAAAAGGTCGTGAATGGTGATGAGTTAGTGAGTGAAACAATGCTTATAATGCCTATATTAGTGTTTGAAAACCAATATTCTCTTGTACTACATATAAATTAGTACCAAGTAAATAAATAAATACTGTTTATGAGTGGATAAAATAGTTACCCTCCCATGGAACTCGTTTTCTTTGGTGCCAGCCTGTTAGAAAACCCAGCCAGGTAAGGAAGTACTCGCACCTAAATCCGGTATTTTAAACCTCAGGTGAGCGATTTCTCTATGAATTTTCGATGTTTCTCACCAAAAGCGGATGTTTGAGCCAAAAAAAAAAAAAGGTCCAAAAACGTCGGGATGGGGAGGGTTAAAGCTTCACTCAGATGATGTATTTTATGCCCTGTTCCTGGTGCCACTAGACAGTGGTATTCAGATTTGCAGATTTCATACCAGAGGAGTTAGATATCGTCTTCACTGATGTCTTGAGTCAAATCAATTGGTGGTAGGAAAAAAAGAAAATGGAAAAATGCCACCAGACTGAAGGGACAAAAGATGTTGTATTAACAGCAAAGGAGAGGAAATCTAAGACTTTAACTGCTTTATCTTCTGATATTTAAGGGAAATAAGTAAAATTAGGTAATAACAGAATTTCTAACAATTTAATGGAAAGAACATTTAATGAAGAGGATGAAGATTGATTATATGTGCATGCCCTCACTAGTACAAGGATTATTAACGTCCTTCTAGCGAGATGATAATGCAAATGCCTGTGTGTATATGTGTCAGTGTATGTGTCTGGCTGTTCCCAAAATATCTCAAAATCAGGTAGGAAAATTGCATCCAAGTTTTGCAGGCAGTATCCCAGGATATATGGCTTGTTTGTTAATTTTGGTGAAGCTGCGATGATATGTCTCCGATTGCCAGAAGATTTTGCCAAAAAATACCATGTAACTTTTTCTTTTAGATTGCCATTATTCACCATTTTCTATTGTACCATCAATGAAGGGAATGGTTATTTAAAGGATTACTATTGGAATTTCTTCTAAGACCTGTTACATTCAATGACCTTCAACAACATAATACCCCTGACTCCTGGCTTCTGAATGCTAATGTTACATATAACTCAGTAGGAGTAAACAGTGATATTGTAAGACTTTTTTTTTTAGATTTTGGTGCTGGGATGATAGGTTTATGCTTCTGATTGCCAGTGGATTACTGATAAGTTATTTTAATTGATGGTGGGCAATATACATTCATGGGAGAATGCTTTGGCATTCGTTCTCTATAAAAATTTTGTATTGCAAATCAAAGCTGATATTTTAAAAAGAGATTATATATAAAATTGTCTTTCCTAGTACCCTGAGCATACACTGCCGTACCCTGATGGTGTATGTGAGAAAGCCTTATTGACACACTGGGTATTATCATACTGATGGGCTGACAGCAAGGGACACTGGAATTCCTTGTGATACATAATGATCCACCACCTATACCAGGGCAACACCAAATCATTTTTTGCAAGCAACTGTGGCAAACCAACTGAGATTACAGTGTTGCAACCTGTCATCCTTTGCAGGACTCCTACACATATTATTTTATTACAGTGTTCTTGCTGGATCATCGTCGCCTAGTCTCACAGAAATCCAGAAACCGGAGAACTTGATGAAAGGGCTGGAAAGCATTATATCGAGGATTTTGCAGTTTCCAAAGGCAGTAAAAAGACTTATTAAGATACAGGTCAACTGTCACTTTTTCTGGCCTGAGGAAAAATATACTGAAACTTTTGGTACACTGGTAAATTTTTCAGAAAATTACACAAGAACAACACTGACAACTGTAGAGAAAGAAAGGAACTTTGTCATATTTATTGTGGTCATTGATAATACTACAGTAGACAATGGCCATATAGTTGTAAGCTATATCAGTAGCTTAAATTTCAGAAGTGGGAAATAAAATTGTATGTAAGAACAAACAAATCTTTAGTGAGGATAAAAGAAACTAGAGAGGAATGATCTGCCACCAAATGTGTGACATCTTGCAAAGTTTGCATCTTATATGTAAATACAGTTCATATACTTGTATTTATTCAAGCCTTGTTATGAAGAGAGTCACAGACTACCCAGGCTACAAGATAAGTTCGAACAGAATTTCCCTCATACCGTAAACACGTCCTAAACAAAACAGAACACGTGTTTTCACTTGAATGTGCGTGTGTGTGTGTGTTGGGGGGAGGTGGATGGGTGCATAGGGGGATGGTTTTGTGCCCACCATTTTAACTCTGCGGTTATAGGTGACTAATGATTTAACCCGCAGCGTCCTGTCGACGTACTTCCACGTCCTCACGTTATGTCACTGCCAATCCCGTTGACGTACTTCAACGTCCTGCAATTGCAAGGTTCATAATTTCCACAATTTTCAAAATTCGCGCGAGATTTTCGATTCGCCCACGTACCCAAGCCTCCCCTACCTGCCCCCAGGCAGGCAGCGTCTTAGACCCCGCGTGACCTGCGCTCGCCCTTGTCTCAGTCACTCACCTGTTAGCAGTGACCCAGGTCAGACATGGCGCATAAAGGTCTCTCAGACGACGAAATACAATCCGACCTGGATGCCTTCACTGGAGATAGTGATTCTCCACTTGATGATGATGTGGTGGATCGAGATTATGTGCAGCCTGAGGAGGAAATAACAAGCAGTGATGAGGAGGTCCCTTCACCCCGGAAAAAGCGGTATGTCACGTATCGTAAGGCAAGGGAAGGCCAGCCTGCACCCAAAACACCTGCATGGACCTCTCTCCATCCCCTAGAGAGAGATTCTGATGAGGACGATGACGATGACGGTGGCTTAGGACATGATGTTGCCTCGTGGTTGGGGAAGGAAAAAATCTCACCCCGAGGATCAGAAGGTGGGGCGAGAAGGCAAATAAAGTATGGCCTAGTGTTTTGTCTGGGGAAGGCGAAAGTGGTGTGGTGGGAGTGCGGGGTGAAAGGGAAGTGGTGTGAGGGAGGCAGCACGAGCACGTGGTGCACGTAGGCCTAGGGGAGAGGAGGTGGAGCCACTCCCCAGCACGTCTTTCGCGTACAATATTCCCAAACTTCCTCCACACAGCCCCAGGATGTGGGGAAAGGAAGGAAAGGGAAGGGAAAGGGGTAAAGGAAAAGGGAGAGAGAAGAGAAGTGCGAGAGATGAAAGGCGCCGCTCTCCACCTCCCCCACCACCACCAATGTTGCGTTGTGCCTTCAGCCATGTTTCAGAGAGTACCATAACTTCCTACACTACTGAAACTGTGTGGGATGGCGATATGACGCTCAGTATAATGGTAAGGCCAGTCAGTATGTGCCAAGTCTTATATAAACTTGAAACGGGTGTAATGTTTGCAGGAAAGTAATGTATAAGTTGAGAAATAGTGTAAGTTGAACGAAGTGATATGAAAACTACACCCACTGTATAAATCTGTGAAAATATGACGCTCAGTATAACACTCTGGTCAGTAAATATGTGATAGCAAGAATATAAAGTGGAAACGGGTGTAATGTTAGCATGAATAAAACGTATAAGTTGAAAAATAGTGTAAGTTGTAATAATTGATGTCATGAGTACACCCACTGTGTAAATCTGCGAAAATATGACGCTCAGTATAACACTCTGGTCAGTAAATATGTGATAGCAAGAATATAAAGTGGAAACGGGTGTAATGTTAGCATGAATAAAACATATAAGTTGAACAATAGTGTAAGTTGTAATAATTGATGTCACGAGTACACCCACATTCTGGTCAGTAAGTATGTGATAGGAATTATATAAAGTGGAATTTGTTGTAATGTTAGTAGTAAGGTATTTTATAAGTTGAATACTAGTGTAAGATGAAACAAATGATATCGCGATAACACTCCCTGTGTAAGTACGCGCTAATATGACGCTCAGTTGCATCGTAAGTTCTGAAATTATGTGATATCAATTATATCAAGTGTAAACATGTGCAATGTTAGTGGAGAATTATTATATAAGTACAAAAATAGGTTGTAAGTTGAAATAGTAGTCATAGCGACTTCACCGTGTGTGTTATTGTGCGCTATTATTACGCTATATATTTACGTAAGGCCTGAAATTATCTCAAAACAGTTCTATAAAGTTGAAAAGTGTATAATGTTATTAGAAAAGTATTATGTAAGTAGAAAAAACACAATACGAGT
Source organism: Coenobita brevimanus (assembly GCF_032717465.1). Classification (NCBI taxonomy): domain Eukaryota; kingdom Metazoa; phylum Arthropoda; class Malacostraca; order Decapoda; family Coenobitidae; genus Coenobita; species Coenobita brevimanus. Next base: position 27,976,668 of record NC_137023.1, on the reverse strand, counting down.
TGAAACAACAGTCACAGCGATTTCACTCACTACGTAAATAAGCGCTAACATTACGCTAAATGTTATCAAAAGGCCTGTGAATACGTAAAAACAGTTCAATAAAATGTAAAATGGTATAATGTTATTGTAGAAGTATTATGTAAATAAAAAAAATGATATGTATCATGATTTTCGAATGTTAGCGATTCATCGTGACCAAGTTGCCCGATTTTGCTCGTTTCGCACGATGGTACAATGCTTATTTCTGCTCTATTTTTGTATAAAATCCAATATACTCTTTTATCACATGTTTTTATGTTTGTAATAAATACATATCTACTTACTTTCATTGGTTTCCCAGACTTATAATACCATAGAAAACGTTAGAGGCTCAGACCGCCTACGGAGAACACTGGGCCAGGTGGGACAAAGGAATACCTGTTTAAGGTAATTATGGACCCCGGGGAACAATTTCCTTGTCACTGACCATTGTTTCTGACCAAAAGCGAAAGTTTTAGCAAAAAGTAAAAAAGGGTCGAAAAATGGTCGGGATTGGGGGGTACCAGTGGTGAAAAAGTGGTCGGGACGGGGCGGGTTAAATAGAAAATCTGTGTAAGGTTTTTCAAGATATAAAGCCAATATACATGTGTAGTAATTTTCAGGCAAATCTGTCTTGAAATAAAGTCTTGAGGCCGTGGCAATAAGCATTAATATGGAAGCCAGGAAGAAACAGAAAAAGCACCCCACTTTTTCACTGGAAGTGTAAAATGCCTATGTTCTCCAATGAAATCAAAAACATATTTCATGCTCCGAAAAATGATAAGGAATACATTGAAACTATTAACTTCAGTTTTACTGTTACATTTGCCAAGGAGGCTATGTGTTTGACTTGACTGTTTGTTAGGCACACCAAAGTGTGGGAACCTACTCGATTAACTCTGTCCCTTTTTTTTTCTTCCAAACACTTTTTCAACATGGCGCCATTCCTATATTTCTTCACCAGTTTCCATCAGACTTTGTATAATTATTCTTTTGGCTAATAGTCTCTGACCTGTTTTTTTTTTTTTCTTGAACTCTTTAACCCTTAGCCGCCAGGGGGGTTCCCGGCCGCAGCTCACTCCTCCCTATGGGCGATTTCCGAGATTTTGGAAAAAATACCCTTACTTCAAACCCTTATAACTGCCAAACTATAATAGCTAGAGAATTCAAATAAAGTTCATAAGACTCACCAGTTCTTCCTCTTTCCAAGTGAAGGTATCCCGAGGTCTCTAGGTGGTCCCATCGATGAGTAAGGATGAGTTGAAGACGAGTGATTTTTCTCGTTTTGGCACGCGGCTCCAAGCGCTGGCCACTGGCTATGGCATTGGCCCAGCCGGCTAGCGTTGGCAGCACTAATTGGAGTGGTGATTGTAACACTGCTCGAGTGTCCTTGGAATGTGGAATATTCCACTCCTTACTCACCACCGTGAAAATGAATCATCACCCAGTTCATGTGGCTCACCCAAGGATTTACCGCCCACACCACCATGCCACTAAGCCTCGTAGGTGTGTGGGAAAAGAAATATCTCTTCATTTTTCTGTACTCACATCTTCCGTAAATAATCATATTTCTCCTTTACTGAGACACTTAGAAATGCACTTTACATCACGATTACAAGTAATTGCACTTTGACAAGTATATGCTGTTGCTCTTTCACGCATTATCACAGAGTATGAGGTAATTATTTGTACTGTAAATCAGACTGCTTTGTACTAATCAGGGTTATAGTGAAAATCATATAAATGTTTCACACAAATAACATTATTTGTACTTCACATCACAGATACACTGATGCTCATATTTGGCACAATCCCCCTGAGTATTGAGTGAAGTAATTTAGGTATACCAAAGCAGGTATTGTTCACTGTGGCCCGCTCAGAAGTGGTTTTCTTTCAGGTAACAGGTAGGCAAACTCAAGGTATATCCAATAATTTTCTAACCAATATCCAATAAACAGTATCAACTCCTGTATTGCACTTACCACAAATCACTTATATGCACTAATAGAACTTAGAAAAGACTTATATCTTAGCACTTTCTGTAATTCACTTACAATATCAAACATTTCACTAATTTATGAAAATACACAAACTTCTGCACTGTTGTACACTATTTTCACTTCCCCACACACCTGCTCCGTACTCATACCACTCCCGAAGGGCCTGGATGTGAAGAATCTGCCCTTGAAGTGGTAGGCTGAGGTGTGGGGGAGCGCAAGCATGGAGTGAGAGTATGGAGGAAATGGCTCTGCGGCGTTTTTTTCCACGGATGACCGCCAGGTCCGTGTCACTTTCCCGATGGCCTGGGTCATCTTGCACCTCCTCATCGCCTAAATCATCACTCTTGTAGACTGTCCCTTCCTCCTGGAGAAGCTGGAGAGCCCTCTCTGGCGTTGGAGAGCGAGTAGGGGTTGAAGGGTGAGAGAGCTCACTCTCCACGTGGTATCTTTTTTTCCTCAGATGACGTACTCGTGCTGAGTATACGAGAGGAGGCAGTATCGTCAAGAGCAAGTCCTATGGCACTATCACTAAGCCCTTTACCTGGCAATAAGGGCTGAACTTTCGCGGGGATTGATGAGGCAATCGGCCCTTCATGCGGTGGAACAGAATTGAACGATGTCAAGGGAGATGACATGGCTCCTCTCGCTACCAGCACCAAGTACAAACTGAACAGCACAACTGCAGGGTACCTGGGGGTCCTACCTACCCTGTAGGTATCACAGAAAATGGGCCCGTGCTTAAACAGTGGCGGGAAGGTGAGTGCGGTATATCAAGTCAACCACGCCCTGAATCCTGTCGTGCATACACGTCAGCCGGCGGATAGGGGTTAAAGGGATTTTCCGAGTCAGACGCCAGACCATAAAAACAAGCAGATTTTGAAATCCGATGTCCCTGTATGTTCATTATCAACGTGGCCATTTGTACAGAAGCATCAGTATACCGTAGCTGTGTGAGGACTATCTTGCATTCCCTTGGTGATGTACGCAATACTGTTTGTCTTGTGTACTTACATTATGGAAAGGTCATTTGATGGAAACAGAACCAAATCTGGAACAATGAGCCTTATCAGAGGAACAAGTGACTAAATTTTCAGGAAAAAAATATAAATTCTAGATTAGGGGGAAAACGAAAATACTTCATGGAAATCAAACTATGTACTTCTGTATAATGATAGAGAACCATTAACATTTCGGCAAAAAAAAAAGTCAAAATCTAAGGTCATGAAAAACATGAACATTACTTTTCGAAATCACTAATGAAACGAGGTAGAGACATGAGACCATGATCATACTTCTTCCCATAGACATAGCATCATATCAAACAAGAGTCATGTGGTATGCAATTGAACTCTTCTCGAGAGATCAAGGTCTGTCTAGATCCAGTTTGACCTTAGACTCTAAAACAGATAATTGGTGGATGTATGAGCTTTCAATGTGCTTGTTGTTGTTGTTGCTGTTGTTGTGGTGGTGGTGGTGGTGCTGGTAGTGGTGGTAGGCTCATCTGGACGTGAACCCAGTGGGCCACGGGGAGCTGCCAGCATAGGTGGGCATTTCCAGACATCTTTGGTTCTGTCAACGGACTGCGTGTGTAGTGAATGTGAGGTGCATTAGGTGCGTTGATGTGAAATGGGGGGATTCATTATAGTGAGGCCATCATGGACTGTTTGCCAATTGTATTTTGTGTTACAGCAGAGCAGGGAAGGGTAAAGGCCACATCCTACTCTGGGCCAACATTCAGCACTGGCTAGGTGCACTTGTCTTTCTCTAGGAAGGGTAACTTTCGAGGTATGAATGTTTGGTTGGAGTTCATGAAGGACATTTATTGGCTACAGACTGTGGGTAACTGTGTTGGCTCGCTGTTTGTTCACAAGTTTGTTTGTACTATTCATTTTTTTTTTTTTATTCTGCATAGTTTTGTGAATGTTTTCACTTATTTTTTGTTCCTCTGTGTTGTGGGGCGGTGGCTGCAACACAGTTACATGGGAGATATATTTGGATCCTGTGTTGCAACAATGAACCATGTACCTCTCATATTAATCTGGTCCTTGACTGGGAAGACTCTTTTCTCGGTGGAAGTGGTCTGGGTTTGTGGCTTTCGTACATCCCTCTGGTATTCTTGAAGCTTCTATTATACTTTGAGAAGCTTTTTTTATTCTAGCTATTAACCCGCCCCATCCCGACGTTTTCTGGGCAGTGGTATGCCCCAGTCCCAACATTTTTGGACCTTTTTTTTTTTTTTGGCTCAAACATCTGCTTTTGGTGAGAAACATCGAAAATTCATAGAGAAATCGCTCACCTGAGGTTTAAATTACTCAATCTAGGTAAGAGTACCTCCTTACCTGACTGGGTTTTCTAACAGGCTGGCACCAAAGAAAACGAGTTCTATGGGAGGGTAACTATTTTATCCACTCATAAATAGTATTTATTTATTTACTTGGTACGAATTTATATGTAGTACAAGAGTATATTGGTTTTCAAACAGTAATATAGGCATTATAAGCATTGTTTCACTCACTAACTCATCACCATTCATGACCTTTTTTCCCATATTACCTGATCATCATTTCTGACTGTTTCTTCCTCTAATGCTATGTAAACTTTGTCCTCCACATTGTCATTGATTGGGGAATCACTCTGGCCCTGAATGTCTTTATTGGCCAGGTCACTGGTAACAGGTGAATTGCCGAGACAATGGCGTGCAGGGGGGGGGGAGAGGTTATGCGGTGTAAGGCATTGTCCCTGCTTGGCACCTTGTAGAGGAATAGAGGAAGGTGTCCCGTGTATACGTGCCAAAAATCACTCGCGAAATCACTCACGAAAATTGAAAATTGTGCAAATTAGGGACCTTGCAATGTTGCCGCGTTAATTCATGTCTCTGGGATACGAGTGCACATCATGTGAGGACGTGAATTCACGTCTCCGGGAGGCGGCGGGTTAAGGGAGTGAACCCAGGTTGGGATCGCTTAATTCATTATTATCTGAATGAGTTTTCTGTAGAATCTCATCATTGATTCATTCTGCTAACTTGAAGGTAGTGTTTATTGGGTATTTCCAGTGACACTGTGATGCCTTTGCATTGATGTTCCTTGTGTGTTGAAAAACAACGAGGTGTATCCTACGTAAATCACGGAATTTGGGGATGTCTCTCCAATGTGAATGAGTGGTTAAAGAGAGAAACATGAAGGTATGTTGGAAATGCCAGTCTGTCTGGAATCTGGACTGACGAAAGTGGTAAGTGATTAAGTCAATGTTGCAGCCATTTTGTTCTGTGTCAGACAGTGTTTTTAATGAGTGTTGGTATTGCCAGAGCTAGCCAAAGCTTATTGTGCTTTAAGGTGTTGTGATGCACATGCTTAGCTATCGGCGATGAGCATTATGGGTGAAGGTGAGCCCTGTGGTTTAAGGTGCTTTGAAGCAAATGCTAAGCTATCGGCGATGAGCATTACGGGTGAAAATGTGTCCTATTTTAAAGCAGTATCCCCCAGATTAACAGTTGACTGTTCCTTGGCATCTACTGGTAGTGTAATCACACCTGTGTGAGACACACCTAGCATTAAGCCTCTAGGTCTTAAGCTGCATTATTTACCCCCCTTTTTGTCAAGTGCATCCCTAAGGGGGAAAAAAAAAAAAGGCAGGTTTAGTCTCCCCAAGAAGTGATGTCAGAGTTTCAGATTGCTTCGGTCACTCTGCACCGCCATAAGCTCAATGAAAACAGTGAAAATAAGATCAAAGTTCTGTGCCTTCATCTCGTGGTATCAGATAAAATATATGGTATTCCCCACTAAGAATTATGGAGAATTAATAACAGGAGGTGGTTATATATTAGAAGTTAACACTTAGATACGTTTCCTAGTTTGAATGAATGTGTTAAGTATTACTCCGCGCACAGTGTGCAGTATAACCCCGTGTTCCTGATTTATTTGCTTCTTAGGATTTCAAATACAGATGCTCTGGTTTCGAAGACCAAATAAGGAAAATTCTTTTGACTGCAATACACTACCCTATCTTCAAATGCTGTGGTGATGATAGAGCAACAATAAGGTTGTCACAACAATGAAATTATTCTTAATAATGATATCCTACCTGCAGTAGCAGCAAGACCATTCTGCCTTTTATTCATTGTTTTCCCCTCGCTTATAATAATTAGAATTAGCTTCTTTATCCCCAGTTGACGCTAAATTATTTTCAGTTGCAAGGAGGTATGACAGATTTTGCTCTTTTTTCTTACACCAGGCAATAGAGAGAACCAAATCATGAGTTTATAACTTCTTGCAGTGCAAAAGCACACGCTTCACTCTATCTTAGTTAATCTGTCATACCTTTCTATAAAAAAAATAAATAAATAAATAAAACTCTATGTGCCACTTAACTGAAAATTCTGATCTGGAACTTTTGAGATCAATGATTTGTTTATGAACCGTTGGATTTTAATACTCTTGCTAATGGTTTATGCACTGAGGATACTAGGCAATGAAACAAGTTGGCATTCTCCAAGGAGCTCCGACTCTCGGGAAATTTCAAGGTTCTTTTATTATATTTCACTCACCGATAGTCCTCTAGCTAATATTAAATCATCCAGAGATTTTTCTTAATGGAAAACTGGATAAATGCAGCGTAATAACTGTGTCTTTCAGTAAAACTTGTCTCCTTTCGTGCTTGCTGATCAAGACATTTAAAAGAGCCCACTGACTTATGCCGCTTTCCCGCTTTCTGTCGTCGTCAGACATGAGGACATTGGAAACAGAAATGAATGACTTTAAATTATTCCTTAATATTGTAATGGATTTTTTTTTTTTAATAATAATGACTAATTTTCATTGTTTATTGAAGCACTCTTCTGTTCAGGCCTACAATACCAAAAAATTATTGCATGTTACCATACAAGATTTGAACTCCGCAAATTATTCCTGACTGCCCCTGAGCGATAGTTGTGAAATTTCAATCAGTTCAGTTTAGGATGTCCTATTATCGTAACCAACAAACAGCTTCCTGCAGTTTTTAAATATACTGGTACTTTGACATTAACTTATTGCTTTCTGTAACAGTTTTATATAATAGGTTTCACCTTGTAAAGATATAAGGAAGAATATGTGTGTTATAGCTGACCGAAATCTTCTAGATACTCTGCCGTCACTTCATAGGCAGACTGTACCTATTGTTCTGTGAATCGCTCATTTTTAACCCACCGCATCCCGTTGACGTATATATGCGTCCGAACATTTTGTCACTGTGAGTTCCGTTGACCTATATAAATGCACCACAATTGCAAGGTATGTCATTTGCACATTTTTCAATTCTCATGCATGATTTTTGGTACATATACACGGGACACCTTCCTCTACAAGATGCCAGGCAGGGACAGTGCCTTGCCCAGCATGATCTCCCTCCCCCCCCCCCGCACGCCACTGTCTCGGCAATTCACCTGTTACCAGTGACCTGGCCAGTAAAGACATGTCATGCCACTGTACGAAATTCAAGGCCAGAGTGATTCCCCAATCGATGACAATGTGGAGGACAAAGTTTACATAGCATTAGAGGAAGAAACAGTCAGAAATGATGATCAGGTAGTGTCACCAAAAAAGGTCAGGTATGCTGATAATTTTGCTGAGCAAAACAATGCTTATATTTCCTATATTACTGTGTGAAAACCAATATACTCTCATACTACATATAAATTCGTACCAAATAAAAAAATAAATACAGTTTATGAGTGGTGTTGAACAGTTACCCTACCATAGAACTCGTTTTCTTTGGAGCCAGCCTGATTGAAAACCAAATAAGATAAGGGGTACTGCTACCTGTATCCAGTACTTTAAACCTCAGGTGAGCGATTTCACTATGAATTTTCGATGTTTCTCACCAAAAGCGAAGGTTTGAGCCAAAAACATTTTTTTCCAAAATTGGCCAGGACTGGAGGAAGTCAGTGGTGGAAAATCGGTTGGGACGGGGCGGGTTAAATTCAGATCATCCTTTGTTGTGTGCCACTCCCTGCTGCAGGTGTGCATAAGTTAAGCTGCAGGTAAAATGTCAGCTACCTATTGTTCTATGTATCGATCGGTTTTAATTCAGGTCATCCTTTGTTCTATGTGCCACTCCTTGCTGCGAGTGTCATAAAAGACCTCTACCTATTACGTTTCTGCCTCATTCTATCTGAAGATGTAGTATACGAATGTACTCACTCTCTCTCCTTTCATTTCTCATGTGGTTAATTTACATACATATATTCACAGTGAAGTGAAGTTTCTGCATATATATATATATATATATATATATATATATATATATATATATATATATATATATATATATATATATGCTCCTGTACAATCAAATGGTCGAAGGAAAGTGGAGGCAGTCAAGTTCAGTAGTACAATGCCTGCTCTATTTAACTGCAGTCACCAAGACCAGGTCAGGTCAGCCAAGGCAACAATTGTCCTCCACAGTAAGGGGATGTTTTGTCTTTCAAGTCCTTAGATTTATAGACTTTGAAATGTTTAGTGTTCTTGTCCATCAGAAACCTATCAGATTATTATATACGATTATAGGTTCATGATAATGCCAAATATTACTCGATTTTGCAATATTCATGTTAAACAGTAATACAAAATATTTTTGACAATATAAGAGGCTATTCATTTATTAAAATTAGCATTATTTTTTTTTTCTTTGAGTATGAATGACATTACATTGTCTTCAATAATGCATCCTAAACAATGTCTTCCAGCTAAATGGAAATGTGGCATTCACCATGAGGTCCCCTGTAGGTCCAGATTATTACTATTTGATTCCACTGGGGGAGAATGCTGTGATCCATTGTACATGCTAGCGAAGTACGAATGTGCATGGGGTGTCTGCAAACGAAATTGAAGTTGCAGTAACTGTTATGTTTGTATGTGTCAGAGTCTGCATATGTCATCAATATGAATGGACAGATTGCGAACATATGTACGCAAAGATCTGAGATCACATAATGCCAACACCTACTCTACATGTCTGACGTTCTTGGGTTTATACCCAAAACTCAAAGCTCACGAAAACAACGAGATGAACATGCTACCTGCAAACCATCGTGGTTCCAACAAGGAAATACCTCAAACAGTTTGATCTGTTTACGACAAAACCTGGCGAAAAGACTAAAGGTCTTGTCAGGGTGTGACCTAATGCTTTTGAGAACAGTAGGTTAAGAGTGAAGGGCACACGGCAGGGTTACCTTAAACAGTATTTATTCGATCTGGACGAAACTAAGTAGAAGGGCAAGTCAGGGATGAATAAAGTACTTTCACTTTTAGGACATTGTGTTACAAACTCTCTTATGATCGGGACAGCAACAGTATTGTACTCCAGCTGATGGGACACGGTTGTATTCAGATGAGAGTGAGTCATAGAAGCCTGAGACAATTAACACTATCACCATTAACCCTCTTATAAAGTGAACAACTTTAACCCTCCCCGTCCCGGAGACGTGAATTCACATCCTCACATGATGTGCACTCATATCCCAGAGACATAAATTAATGTGGCAACATTGCAAGGTCCCTAATTTGCACAATTTTCAATTTTCGCGAGTGATTTCATGAGTGATTTTTGGCACGTATACACGGGACACCTTCCTCTATTCCTCTACAAGATGCCAAGCAGGGACAATGCCTTACACCACATAACCTCTCCCCCCCCCCTTCACGCCATTGTCTCGGCAGTTCACCTGTTACCAGTGACCTGGCCAATAACGACATTCAGGGCCAGAGTGATTCCCCAATCGATGACAATGTGGAGGACAAAGTTTACATAGCATTAGAGGAAGAAACAGTCAGAAATGATGATCAGGTAATGTGGGAAAAAGGTCATGAATGGTGATGAGTTAGTAAGTGAAACAATGCTTATAATGCCTATATTACTGTTTGAAAACCAATATACTCTTGTACTACGTATAAATTCGTACCAAGTAAATAAATAAATACTGTTTATGAGTGGATAAAATAGCTACCCTCCCATAGAACTCGTTTTCCTTGGTGCCAGCCTGTTAGAAAATCCAGTCAGGTAAGGAGGTACTCGTACCTGGATCAAGTATTTTAAACCTCAGGTGAGCGATTTCTCTATGAATTTTCGATGTTTCTCACCAAAAGCGAATGTTTGAGCCTAAAAAAAAAAATGTCCAAAAATGTCGGGACTGGGGTGGGTTAATACTAGACTCCACCAAAAACCATACAGTTAACTTGGTCTCTGTGTGCGTCATATCAGTCTGAGAGTTAATAGGAATATATAACAAGGGGCATGCAGTTAGTCTAACAACCAAACATGATTTTGCCAAACGACCTTGACTTTCAACTGGTTGTTTTCATACCCGAATTACTTTATCCATGCTTGACTTAACCCTTCCACCAAATTTGGTCCAGATGGAACCAAAGTTATCTTAAGTTATTTCACTATGTAACCATGACTTTTGACCTATTGTTCTAAAAACGAGTTGGTCAGCCCCTGCTAAAACCCTTAACCCTTTCACAGGTTTGATCCAAATCGGAACGAAGCTGTCTGAGTACTTTTTTAAACACACACACGTGCAAGTGATGAACAAACAATACGAGTACCCTGCCTCCGCCATGCGAGCGAGGATGTAGCGAAGTGTTATTAGGCTTAATGAGTTCCTTAACTTACCATATATGTAGCTCTAGTGGGCTTGAAGTCTGGTCATGCGATTCGTCATGCAGCGACATATTCGTGGCAGTGTTGACGGTTCCGATAGCCATGTACTCGGCGAGTGAAAGTGACTGTAATTCAGGTTAGTGAATTCTTACAGTACTGATATATCAGCCATATTTTAACATGTGATTAAGATATGGCAAGTGTATATCTTAAGATTTACCCTAACTTCTTTAATATGAATACTGGTGAATATGAATGTTGATAAATTTTGTGGATTTAATTTGGATTCGTTACTAGCAGACATATTTTAAGTAAATCAATGATACCGTTGCTACCCTTAGCACAACCCCAGACTTTCAATCTCCACTAGTCTCACACACAAGAGGATCCAGTTAAAAAATTATCAGGTATTCAATTTGTAAAAAGTTTTTTCTTCTTATTTTTTATCGAAAAACGGGAGGCTATTGTGTACAGCACAAACGTTGAGCCAATGTTCCTGTGGTTTTTGCAGTGACGACATCGAGTATCTGCGCAACCTTGCGGTCAGCAACACATCTCTCTCTACTTTGTACATTTTTAACTGGCCTTAAAATGCCATCTCTGCGTTGAATATTGAGCCATAACAAATCACTGATATTTGAATACGGTGCAGCCTAAAAAGTCGTATTATGAAGAGGATGCAGTGCAGCAGTATTGTCTTATTCGTTCTTTGAGCAATGAGAAATAGGGTGGAAGAGGACGATAATCTCAGCCAAGGTAAGGCAAAAAACTAGATCCGCTGTACAAAAATGTAAGCAGTAGGGATGATGCCCATGACGTAACAAAGCTTGGCGGAAGTTTTGCATCCATCATTTCAGAACATTTGCGGAATATGTAACCTACACCACGGTTATTATGAACTACTCTAAATTGTTTCATAATCTTCCCTTCAGTATATTAAACACCTTATATTTTCCATAACTGATGATTAAATTAATGACTCAAGAAACATGAAACATCAGAAAAAGTACTCTTAGGATTTAGAAAAAAATAGTGATATGTTTGATAGGAATATCTAAAAAAAGAGTAGGAATTAGACCTTTGTAAGGAATATATCATCGGTCTATCTCTCTAAAGCCAGATGGCTTAATTCCTTACAGGGTGGCCACGAACAATTCGGCTCCATTTCACCCTGTCCTCTACCATTTGGCTGCCCCCCTCTAACCAACACCCTCCTCTCTCATATAACTCTTCATTTCATCCCTCCATCTCATCCTCTGTCTCCCCTTGTCCTCTCCTCCTCCACCTCACTCACAAACACTCATCTAGTCAGCATCTCATTCTTCATCCTCTCCACATAGTCGAACCAGCTCAGAGCATTTCTGTCATTCACAGTCACACCATCACAATAGCGCCCTTTCCCTTCCACGGTTGTTTCTCTGCCCCTCCATGTAATTGCACATGTTCCCCTCAAATAACCTACAGTATTTCCACTGCTCTCAATCTTGACATGTGTCCTTGAACAGGGTCCACGCTTCATTTCCATGCGCTGCAGTGGGGATCGCAACATGTCTTGCAGTGACTATTTTACTTCCATACTCACTTCCCTATTCCCGAATGACTGCTCTCAGGGCACCAGCAACCTCCCTTTCCTCCTGTAACCTTTCATGCTCTTTATCATCAAAACTTCCTTCTTTACTCATCAGATTACCTGACTACTTAAATTCGCTCATCATTCGCATTTCATGACCACCCAGTCACACTGTTCCTTCTGTGAATTTATTTCTCTCAAATACCATAACTTTACCCTTAGCTTCATTCACTGTTAGTTTCCGTTTCTTACATACATTCCCAAACACAGTTACCAAGCCTTGCAACTCCCATTCATTTTAACTTGACAATACAGTGTCATCAGCACCCAGCACCACAGACAGTTTCCAGATATTAGCTTCTTTCACTAAGGACACTTCAACATCCACTGCCCTACCCTTTACATCTTTCATCACTCCGTCCTTGTAAATTCTGAACAATCATGGACACATGACACATCCATGTTTCAATCCAACATTCAGATCAAAGAATTCACTTGGTTTACTCTCCATAAGCAATGCAAACCAATCGCTCTCATACATCCTCTTGATATTGAAGAGCTTCCCATCAACTCCATATATTTTCAGTATCTTCTGCATTTCTTATTGAATGCTCTCTCCAAGTCATGAGGACAGCACACAGTTTCTTTCCCTTCCTTTATTGTTTTTTCAGTAAACACCGTAAAATGAATATCTGATCTACGCAACCTCTTCCCTACTCAAAATCCCTTTGTTCTTCTCCAACTAATTCCTCTGTTATTTCTCTTATTCTATCGTCAAGTATCCTACCACATGATTTTCTTATTTCACAGAGAAGATAAATACCATTATGATTGCCATGCACTTCTCTTTCCACTTTTCATTTGAATATGGAATCTACTATATCTGACTTACAATCTTCCTGGGCTCTACCTTCCTCAGAGACTAATCGACACATCTGCCATATCCATTTAATCACTATTTCTCCTTCGAATTGCACCATTTCGCTGTACACACTAAATTTGTTCCTGAGGCTTTCCCCGTTTGACTTTCTTCGTTGCTTCAACTACTCCCATCGCATTGATATTGTCCTCCCTTTTCACTTCTCGTCTTCTCCCCGCCATTCCCCAACCACTCACACTTGCGCTACTTTCGTTCCCGATGCTCAACAGTCCTTTAAAATATTCTCTTCATCTGTTCATTATTTTTCCTTTCTCTACCAATATTCTGCTATTTTTATCTTTCCGCCTATTACAACTTCTCTTGTCACTCTGTCTCACTTTCTTGACCTTCTACCGAAAAAGTTTCTTACATTCCTTCCATTTTACACTCAGATTTCTTCATAATTCCCCACCCAGTCTATTTTCTTTTACTCTGCCTTATTAGTCTTTTCGCTTCTTTCTTTTTTCACTACATAAAACTCCCTTTCCCGTCTCTCTGCAATATTAGTGATGTATCGGATATCCGCCTCCGCCTCCGCCTCCGCTGAGCCTCCGCAGTGAAAATAATGTCCGCATTACTATCCGCGTCCGCGTCTTCAGACAACAAAAGCTTCGCATCATTATCCGCCACCGCGTTTTCAGATAATAAAAGCTCCACATAATATTCCGCCTCCGCGTCAAAGACCCGCAGAGGTTGCTGATCTCCACCCATCCAATACTTCTCCTTTTTCTTTTTATCATAATTCTTTTTCTCTCTCCTTTTCATCCACAACTCTCCTTTCCATTCCTCTCACCTACCAGTCCCTCTTCCTCTTTCTGTTTTCTTCTCTATTAGCTCTCTTCCTACCTCTCTCTCTCTCTCTCTCTCTGTCGCAATAGTTACACATGCTGTTTTAGTATATAGGCATATCTGGACTAAAGCCAATACTGTTTCATAATGTGTAAAAAAAAAAATCCGCGTCCGCAACCGCTGACATGGAGGTAAAAATAATCCGCAATTGTGTCGGCGTTCGCAAAAATTAATATCTTAACCTCCGCAGTTTTATCCGCAACCGCATTTTATGAGAAACAGATATCCGGCTCCGCCTCCGCCTCCGCGGAGCTCTAAAATATGGTATCTGATACATCACTACTCTGCATCCTCCGTTCCTCTACTTCTCAGCCAGTAACATGTATCGATTTCTATTTCTCATCCAGAACTCATATCACCTTCTCAGTCCACCACACTGTACAGCTCTCATCTGTGAATATCGTGTACATGCTTTCCACTTCCATCTGAACCAAACCATGTCTACTTATTTGCTTCTCCACTTTTCTCTCGTATGTCACCGTTTTTTTTTTTTTCCTTGAGCAGTCTTAATAATCTTTATTTAGGAACTGCTACTTCTTGTCTTCCTCTACCTCTACTCACTCATCGTCTTTGCACCTCAGTCTTAAACGCTACTATGTAGTGATCAGACTGTCTGCCTCCCCAGCCTCTATGCGCTCTTGTGTCCAGGACGGATCTTCTCATTTGATCATCGTGACACAAACACACATAGTCAGGCATTGCCTTACGTTCATCCAGCTCGTCACCCCTCCTTATCACTCGCCGTGTACACATGCGGATCATTTTGTGCCTAAAGAAGGCAATAACTATTACCAAGACCCTTCCATGCACAGAGCACTACAATTCCCTTATACTTCCGTGGGCACGTTCCACTGACAACCACTCCATCCAACCCAGCACTTCCCAATTTTCCATTCATATTTTCAGTCAGAAACACTCTTACTTCTCTCAAACTTCTTCATGCACACTTCCACACCTGCTCATAACACACCTTTCACTCTACCACACAAACAAAATAGAGGCCGGATATTTACACACGTATATATGTTTTACTTCCTTTCAAGCAGGTCTCTGGTTAAATCCTTTGTCACCAGAACGTATATTATGTGGCTCCCGGGGCTCATTCACTGACTAAAAAATAAAAAAAGAAGAAAGAAAAAAAAAGATATCTAACGGCACCGCGACAAATCATCTTAGAACAAAATAGTGCCAGGAATCCAAAGGCAGACTTTTGCTGAAAAGTGTCCCTACATTTGTAAAAGTATTTGTTTCTAAATGAATACAATATACTCCTCAAGTGAATTATTTAAAAAAATGTTTCTTAAAGAAGAGCTACTTAATAATGCATCTTTGCTTTGCTGTACAGTATAATCGTAGAGTATGTATTTTGTCCATCCATCCATCCATCCATCCATCCATCCTTCATAGGTTAAATTCTCCTTTGTGTCCTATGGTAAGGCTACTCTGTCCCAACATTTAAGGTGAGGGTGACCCGCTTCGCTCGCCCCGAGCGGCATTTTGTGAGCAGTAAATCCCAACCCACCCTTGGATGTAAACCCTTGAGAGCCCAGTCCTGTTGGAGCACATTTGCTCACTTGATCACCGACGCCATTTGGTTATATGGCTACCGCCCAAAGTAATAAATGGTTTCCTAGTTTACAGTAAACAGTTTGGTTTGTCACTCAGAGAAGAATCACTCGAAGTCAGCGCTGCATGGAGTGATTGTTCTGTGGGCACCCTCACCTGTTCTGTTTTTTTCATAAATATTTCCATACAGCTACATGATACTCATGTAAATACTTTGACAAAGTTTATGCATGAATGTTTTTATGGGGCAACCTATTGCTCATTCTGTTATTAACAAACGGATAATCAGGTGCCAGTATCTGACAAGTAACGCAAAGCTATCTTAATGTCCAGCTGCTGACCAACTAATCCAGATTTGTCGGTGGTCTTTGCTGATCAACACTGTACTTTTGTTTTCTCTTGTCGCGCCATCCATTTACCACAGGGTTTTCCAATCGTCTATCTTCCACTTGGAACTTCCCTGACGAATCGCGAACATTGTTTTGCATACGTGAAAATCTATCTGTCTATCTATATACCTAGGCTGCTTCCCCCAAGGAAAGGGAGGTAGCCAAAACAGGACGACACACTCCCCATTTACTCATCCATTCAAACACATTCATTCGCATCTTAGCCCCAAAGGGGAGAAGGGACAGATCCTCACCGCACCACACCGCACAAGGGTCAACTGAGCAATGCAATCAGTGACATCCGCAGCAGGGCCCGACAGCAGAGCTGGTTTACCCCTGCCACATGATAACAGACCCATCCCCTTACTCGCACCTGACCTGACTAGCTGATCAGACCAAATGCGGGAGAATATCCCCTCAGGTCTGTGTCATCACTTATTCATTCACAATTTCTCTCCGTTTATTTCTGTCACGCACAGCCACTCTTCCTTGCTCAACAGACATCCCCCTCGCATCCAGTGCTCTCCTCACACTGTCCATCCATCCTATTCGTGGTCTTCCTCTCAGCCTTACACCTCTCACATCAGATCTAGTTATCTTTTTCACCAATCGCTCATTATCCATTCTCTCCATATGCCCAAACCATCGCAACACTCTTTGCTCAACTCTACCAGCCATCTCCTGAACAACTCCAGTTCTCCTTGGCCATTCATCATTTCGCACTCGATCCATACGCGTACTCCACACATACTCCTCAGACACCTCATTTCCATTACATTCAAACTTTTCCTTTCTGCTACACCCATATTCCATGTTTCAGCCCCATATAACGCAGTCAGTACCACAACACCCTCATACAGCCTTCTCTTTACATCCAATCTAAGCGAACGACATCTAAACACTTTTTTCATTCCTCCCAGCACCTTTGCTACTTTATTTATTCTAAACTTCACTTCTGCATCTATTCTTCCATCCACAGCAACATGTGACCTTAGATATTTAAAACACTCTACCTCCTCAAGCAACTCGCCATTCAAAACTATATTCACCCCCCTACCATCTACCAACCTCGTACACTTCATCACTTTACTCATATTCTCATTTACTTTCAATTTCCTCCTTTCACACACCCTTCCAAACTCATCTATCAACTGTCGCAATCTCTCCTCTGAATCAGCCACCAGTGCAGTATCATCTGCAAACAGCAGCTGCTTCAGATTCCACTCTCCACCATCAACATTCACCAGACTCAGACCTCCACCTAAAACTCTTGCATTCACCTCCCTTACAACACCATCCATGTAAATATTAAACAACCAAGGCGACATCATACATCCCTGTCGCAGCCCCACTCTGAAGGGAAACCAATCGCTCACAGCATTTCCCACTCTTACACACGCTCTACTATTTACATAAAAACTTTTCACCCCTTTTAGTAACCTACCATCAAGTCCATACAATCTTAAAACAGTCCATAAAGTCCCCCTATCAATTCTATCATACGCTTTCTCTAAATCCATGAATGCCCCAAACACATCCTTGCCTTTCGCTAAATACTTTTCACACACTTGTCTCACAGCAAACACCTGATCCACGCATCCCCTCCCTCTCCTAAAGCCACACTGCTCATCACCAATCAGTCCCTCTGTACTCTCTCTAACTCTCATAATTAACACTTTACCATAAACCTTACCTACAACACTCAACAGACTTGGACGGATAAAAACACACGTAAACACATTCTGAACTGGTTTTCATTCAAAATATTTCAGTACTGCATAACCAAATATTATGAAATTAATCAAATAACTTAACCATTCAAACAATATTGTTTCCGTAATAACTGCATATATATTGCACGTAAAAAAAGATACTACAGAAAAAATACATATATACACAGTATTCGAAATATAAAAATCTCAGATTCGTCAAACTGAGTGAAACAATGTCTTTCACCTATTGTCTGTTTCTTCTTACGAGATGGACTTGTATAAAGCAATGATGACAATAGCTACATGAATAATTTTTAAAATCCTGAGGCGTATGGGCTGAAAATCCTTTCATGTACTGTGTGTACCCTAAAGGTACGAGAACCACAGTTTGGGAACCCATGAATTACTACAACAGTGTTCTTTTTTCCGCAATAATAACTTCAGATTTCTTGTTTTAAAGTGCATTCAAGGTATCTCTAGACCGTGTTATTATAGCTTTAAAGACACTTCTCGAAAATGAGGGAATTACCCTTCATTGGCCCATACAAAACCAGGAGGTGTCATAATTATGAATGTAACTGTCTTGTCTAAGGAAAATAAAGATATGAAATAGACATCCCCAAGTTGAAGTTGGTAAAGTGTACATTATTTCTGTTTTGAGCAGTAGAGCAGACATCTTAGCTTCTGTGCAAAGAAAGTACTGTAAAACGATACACATGCACAGAAAAGTCTATTTAATATTTACCATGTAAAACTTTTTTCAACTGTTACACTGAAAGACAGAAAGGTGAATGCAGGAACCTTCACAGTGGTAAAATATCTAACTGGAATGGGTCATCTGCATAGTTAAGCTGATGAAATGTGGAGTTGTGGCGGGCGACTCTGTGGGAAAATGGGTTGTAATTCGATGTGAAGAGAAAGGAGCAAGAGAACGTATGCAAGCAGGTGTGAAATTAAATGCAACCTTGCACTTTCCTCAACCCAGGCTGAATTCCCAAACTTAGTCGGGAATGTGTCTTTGGGTAAGAGAAATACAAAATTAAGTATTGGTTTTATATTTCTACAGGATGACAGAAATTTCACTGCAATAGCATACTTTACCTCTCTTTTCATATCCGGACCTTACACACTGGATTACCTTGCAGACTGCCACACCTTACACACTGCCATATCTCAAACCCTGCTACATCATACACTCCCAGCCTCATACACAGCCACAACTCACACATGGTCACACCTCGCATGCTGCCACACCTCATGAAATATTACGCCATCCACTGCCACACTTTACACACTATAGTCGCGGCGCACGACTCTGAGTTTGTCATTATCGTACCCTGGCAACCTACCATTCAAAAGTGCGTCCGATTTCATGTCACATTATACACGAATCATATTATTATGCACGAATATATTATACACGAATATTATTATACACGAACATGTTATACACGAGTCACATGCGTCTCATATTATACACGAAATCAGACGCTCTTTTGAATGGTAGGTTGCCAGAGCACGATAATAACAACCTCAGAGTCATGCGCCGCGATTATAGTACGCCATACACGGGCCTACCTCACACACCTCACACTGCCAGTCTTTGCACTGCCAGGTCTTACACATTGCTACACCGCGCACTGTCCAGCATTATACACTGCCACACTTCATATATTGCCACGCCACACACACCTAATTCTGCTAAATCTTACACTTTACCACACTTTACACACTAATACACCGTACAAGCTACATCATACACACCTCACACTGTCAAAACTTTTGTTGCCAAAACTTAGACACCCAGTTATTTCACTGCTATACCACGCACACACATACAGAGTGCCACCTACCATACTGCCACACCTTTATATGATTCCAGGCGCAACACAGTCACACCTTTCAACTGCGGAGAGTTTTGTCATACTCCAGTACATAGCTAAATGTCAGACATTAGAGTGTTGCATGAAGAACTTATCTGACTTGAGTATAATTATACATAATGCAACTGACTCTTAGGAATGTCACACGGATTCAGATATTGATTACTTCTTTCTTACCGGTTAATGTAATGAATGCGTAGCATCTGGGGAAGACAACAGTGTATAGGCTGTAGTCTGACAGAACATAAGTGTTCATTTCTTGATATAAGATTATTTTCCATACATTCAGCCTATAATGCGATATCTTAGTACACTATATTACATTGAAATTAAAAGAATGAAGTTCTCATACTCTTAGGAAAAGGGTGTGTGTAATTTCTGGATAATAAGGACAACGTAAATAATACCACGAATGTAATAAAAGCCTTTGCGAAATAAAGTATCTACAGATCTTTTTCCTCAAATCTGGATTCTTTATTTATAAATAATGCTAAACCTTCAGAACTTTAGCTGCCAAGAGGAAAAGTAGCAAAGTGATCATATGTTTAGTTATCTCTGACAACTGAATTTCCACCCCAGCCTTTCAAGAGCGAAGCGTCTGCACGAGAGGGTCTGATCATAAACGGATCTACAATCAGCACCCAGCCCGCTCACACTCAATCATTGTTCACTTTCCGTCACTTTCTCACGCAATTACTCACTTACCCACCCCTTACTGGCTTGCTCGCACGCTTTCAAATGACGCCCTCTTTCCCTCACGTCAAAGTCTCTCTCCCCTTGCCTTGATCATTTATTCTTTCTCTTTCTCAATTTATTACTCTCTCTCTCCTTATTCCCTCGCACCCTTATTGCATATTAGAGGAGTGCTGGAGATGCTTATACTTTGCTCTGGCTTGAGGATAATGGCGACTCTGAGGGAGGGTGACTTGGATGAGGGTTGTAGGGATAGCTGGCCTGGGTGAGGATTATAGTGGAGGATGGCTTCGGTGACATCTGTGTTACTGCTTGGGTTGGGAAGGGGGAAAGGAACTAGTTATATAGAAGTGTGGTTTTAGTTGTGTAATGAGCTTTGTATATGGAGGTTTCATTTAACCCACTAATTTTTTTTTTCTAGATAATTAATGGAGCAAGGAAAAACAAAGGAAAAAATAAGTTCATGTGCCTAAAGGCATCCTTCATTCATAAAATACTTATAACAACTGGATTTAAATTGAAGTGGATTAAATGTTTGTGGGAAGCAACTCCCAGGAGGTGAATTCCAGAGAGTAGTAGTTCTGCGGATAAATGGATTTTGATAAGCAGAGGTTCTGCAATGCGGGGGAGAGAGTGGGAGTTCATGGGCGCTCCCAGCTGCCCGAGTTTTTTGGGACAAAATGTGAAGGGGAGGCACAATTGAAGCCAGTTCGTCAGAGCACTTACAGTAAAAATATCAATAAAATAATGCTAACGAAGCAACATCTCTATGTATTGATAATGCAGGAAGGTCCTGCGTAATGGCAGGATTATTGATTAATCTAGAAGCTTTATTTCGAATTTTGTCCAACTGCCTCAATGCAACCGCTCCACATCCACTCCACAGTGGTGAACAGTATTTGATCTGAGAATGCACATGACTTTTGTATATTGTGGCCACCTGCTCGTCAGGGAAGAACTCACGAACTCTGTACATAAGTCCCAATTTTTTATAAGCATTTTCAGCAAGGAATTTAACATAAGCTGGACTGGGTTGAGGTTTAGAGGAACACCTAGGATATCAATTGTAGTGGATAAGGGAATATTGACATCATTTAAAATTGTGTAAGAGTCTGAGGGATTCTTTCTGTTGGAGAAATCAATGTATTTAGTTTTCTGAGTATTAAATGAGACCAGACTTGTTTATCCCCATTGATTAATTTTAGATAGGTCCTGGTTCGGAGAAAATGCTGTTTTTATTTCGGAATTTATAATATCAAATTGTGTAAAGGAGGTACTAAATGTGAAAGAACTATGACGGGTCGAGTCATCAGCATAAGAATGTATTGGGTTGTGAGTGACAGATAGGAGGTCATTTATATGAATGAGAAAGAGGGTTGGCGCCAAAACTGATCTCTGAGGTACGGGAGCATTTATGGAATGAAACTGAGAATAAATTCCATCTACCATGACTCGTATTTTTCTATTATGAAGATAAAAAGAAATTAGAGGAACCAGTGATGCAAGGCCATAGTGTAACATCTTAGACAATGAGGCCCGGTGCCATATTCTGTCAATTGCTTTTGAAATATCAAGTGCTATTGTGTGTTTTCACAGTGTTAGTCTATTGTTTTGTTAATCTGATGGGTAAGAAGGCAAATAATGTCTACAGTTGAACGTTCTTGTCTAAATCCATACTGCCGATCATTGATTAATTCATTGATTTCTAGATGCTTGATTATGTGTTTGTTAATTAGTGTCTCAAAAACTTTACCAGGAACGAAAGTTATTGCAATTGGTCTATAGTTTGATGGATCAGAAGTTGCCCCCTTTTTAGGAACAAGATGGATATTTGAGTCTCTCCAAGAGGCTGGAAAACTTGATGTACGGATGCATAAGCGGAAAATTTTGCCAATACAGGAGCCAACACTGAGGAGCAATTTTAAAGTACTATTGAAGGATTTTCATCTGGACCAGTAGCTTTTTCTGCTGAGAGATTCTGTAATACAGCTTGTACGTGTCTGGTATGAATCATGAAAGGAGGTATTTGAGGGGAAACAAACTCAAGTACAGGAATATTGTGAGTTTCTGTATTTAGGGTTGAGTTTGTTGAAAAAATGTCAACAAGAAGCTTGGTGTTTCCATGTGGGTCACTTACTAGATTTCCATTGGGGGACTGTAATGGTGGAATGGAAGAGGTGGTAGTGAAGTTGGTTTTGAATGAATTAAGGGTGGACCAGATTATTTTGTTATCATTTGGGTTGTTTAGTAGTTCGTTAGCTTGTCTATGCTGAAAGTTTGATTTAGAAAGATTGATAATAGTTTTGGCATGGTTTCTGATATTTCTGTAACAGTTAAAGGCTTGTTTGGTTTTGGTCCTTGTATAAGTGTTATAGGCTATTGTTTTATGTTCTATTACTCTAGCACAGCTGTGATCAAACCATTTACGAGAATTACATCTTTTTCTGTAACTATGATGGGGAATGAATGTTTCCATGCCGACTTTAATGAGATCCTGTATGTTGCCCAATGTGGAATTTGCATCATGGGAGAAAAAGGAGGTCCAAGGAACATCCATGAAAAAATTTTGGAGTCCCTCCCAGTCTGCCCTGTTGTAGTGCCATTTAGTCACCACGACAGGTTCAGAGAGAGTGTGGCAGGTGTTAAACTGGTGGCTTGAATCAGACAATGATACGAGAATCCGAGTGGGGACTTCACTTCGACATTATAATTATCTGAATTGGTTGTTAGAAACAAGTCCAACAGGTGGGGATTTTGATCGGGGTTGTCTGGTACACGGGTGGGTTGACTGACTAACTGAGTGAGATTAAATGAGTCTGCAAATAGCTCACATTCAAGACCAGAGTCATCAATTCTGGCTGAATAAGCGAGCCATTCAACACTATGGACAGTTAAATCACCCAGAATAGTAATTTCTGACACAGTATTAATGTTGAGGACACTTAGTTGTGAAGACAGAGAGTCAAATAAACTCGGGTCTGGAGGGGCATTAGGGGAACGATAAACACAACAGAAATACTTAATTTTACCAAAAGAAGTTATTTTGTATATGGAATAGTCGAAATAAGGACAATTAAATTTAGTCATCTCCTCCAGGGCAATTTCTGATTTAGCAAGGCAACATATGCCTCCTTTGGGTCTGAAAATTTGAATCAAGATATAACCAGAAAAAGTAAATCTAAATATATCAGAGGTGGAGCTTACTTGTGTCTCTATCAGAAATAGCATATCGGGAGATTCAAACTGGAGGAAATTTTGAACAGAGTTGATGTTGGAGTGAAGTCCCCTAATATTGCAAAAGAAAATTTTACTGCACTGACGAGCAGATATAAGTCGCCGCAACACTGGAGGTGACAGTCGGTTGATGATGACCGGGAGGGCCATGTGCAGACAACCCAGCCCTGCCGATGGTGGTCACCCGAGAAACCACATTATGTTTAAGCAAATGAAAACAGTAGGAAACCCTAATTCATCATTCACAGTGAGGTGTTTGGTCTCGATGTTTGAATGGGTGGCTAGAGATCGTACGCAGAGGGAATGATAGGCTATGAAAAAGTCTTCGAGAATTTATTTGTAGTGCATAAAGCATTTGAAAGAAAAGAGTATCTCCTAAGCTGAAGAATATTATCGTTGGTGGTAAAAATATAAAGTAAACGTCCTAAATTTTAAGGGATAAAGGGAGATAAGGGAATCCATGACGCTAAATGGTACAGGGTCAGAAAACCTGAGGTGAACATAGATGGTACATTTCTAGGGATGTCGTGACTTAAAAATTTTCATGTAGGATGAATGAAACAAAGACATGGAATCCACATTATTTTCAAGGAAATGAAAACAGTAGAAAACGCTAATTATCATGCACAGTGAGGTGTTTGGTCACGATGTTTGAATGGATGGATGGAGATCGTACGCAGAGGGAATGATAGGCTATGCAGGAGTCTTCGAGAATTTACTTGTAGGACATAAAGCCTTTGAAAGAAAAGAACAATAAATCTACAAGTATTATGATGGTGCATATCTGTCTAAGTACGGACAACATGTAGACAATGATTTCAGAGGATTAATGCTTGGTGTAATACACTATAGAAAGCTTTAATCTACGTACCTGTGACGTCTAATAGTAATCTGTTCGGACTTAATGGGAGGAAGTCATATGAAAAAAAAAAAAAAAATGTTTAGTCAGTGTGAGGATTTCATATGATTAAGTTTGCTCAGAGTCAGTTGGAAGAAGTCAAACGATAAAGACAGCTAAGTCAGTGGGAGGAAGTCAAATGAAAAAGACTGCTTAGAGTCAGTGGAAGGAAGAATTACGATGATATAAAAACTCTCGCATCATCTCCTCATTGCGAGAACTTGGCATAAACACAACGCTTAAACACACACATCTATGTGAGATGTACTTTACAGAAGGACGGTCACGGCCCCTTGACGGATTAGGTACCTGCGTGGTGTTAAGGATAAAGGACACCAGAACCATTAAAAGAAAAATTTAAGGAGTCTTAAAAAAAAAAAAATCGAGTGAAAACGACACTCAAAAGCCATGTAAGAACAAAATCACAAAATCTTTTTTTTTTTTTTTCGTCATAAAAAAAAAAAAAAAAAAAAAAACAGTATGGCAAGTAGGCATGTGCCAGAAGCAGTATCTCCTATCTCATAAAGTCAGATGTTGCCAACCCCAAGTATTCAGGTATCAAACAATGGCCTCTCCTACCTCACATCGTACACTATATCTCATTCCTATCATACCCCCAGAAGTACTAGAAAAAAGATTCTCTCTGATGTATAATAGACTCTTACATTACTCTCTCTCTCAGTCCTCTTATCTCTCTCCCCTTTCTATGCTCACTGCACTCTCATTCTTGCTCATTCAAATGTTCTTCCTACACCCCATGTTTCCATCCAAGGTTCCTTCAAGCTCGCCAGTTTGGTTGTGTCTCCATTTTCACAATTGCGCTAGCTAATTGAAACAAAAGTGTTTCCAGGCACATGGTAACAAGGCACTTGTGTATCAGCGGAATTATTAACACTCAAGCTCTTATGACTCACTTGCAGATTAATATAAGTGTCTGGAGTCAGCTAGAATGCAATTATGGACTTGTCCAGACCAGAGAATAGTTACTGTTGTCAGTATTAACATTCAGGCCCTTATGACTTACTTTAAGCTAAAAGATAATCGTCCGGCGTTAGCTGGACTTAAATTCTAAAACTGTCCCGACCATGAGTGGAGTAAAAGAAACGTAGCGAGCCTTGAAATGTAACTTAAGTTCAACCATCCTCAGTGACCAATTCATGTGCTTTGCTTATCTCAAGAGCTGTTATCTGTACTTGCATCTTCCACGTCAGCAGAGGTAGACGGCCCTAGCAGCGGCCTAAGGTAAGGGACATCACCTGGAGCAGCGATGCGCGTCAAGTATCAAGTCAGGGCCAGGATTCGCAAACAAACAAAAGGTC
Organism: Coenobita brevimanus; assembly: GCF_032717465.1. Taxonomy (NCBI): domain Eukaryota; kingdom Metazoa; phylum Arthropoda; class Malacostraca; order Decapoda; family Coenobitidae; genus Coenobita; species Coenobita brevimanus. The sequence goes on along the minus strand of NC_137023.1, from coordinate 27,950,978 downwards.
AACTCCTGCTCATAAATAAAAATTATATTTGTACGACGAAAAAGAGACATGGGAAGTTTCTCTAATTTCCTTGCCCTTCTTCCAAAGAAAAATATAACCAATACTTTCATTTCGTAGCGAAGATTAACTTTTACAGAATGAACAAGAGACCTAGGAAGATGCTATACTCTCATTTTACTGCCATAAATTGTGTATTTGAGTACGAAGCGAGAGTAGAGAGGTGGTATGGTTTGTTCATTAATGTAGTCCCAGGATAAGACAATCTACACGCAATTCGCCTACATGTCAGGGCAGCCAACAGAGAGCAGTTAAATGAAATAAAAGAGGGTTCCCTTTAGGCTACAATTTAAGGATCCTAGGACGCACACTTAGCTTTGATAAATTCGTCTGGTGTTTCACGTACTACAGTAGAATAATAGGGCTGACCGGACGAAGAAAACGCTAATGGTGTCAGTATTAATAATCAGGATCCTGACTCACTCTGTGCTTAAAATCGTCTGCTATTTATAGGAATAAAATTCGTGGGTTGTTCTGACCATGAAAGGGTTAACTGTATGCGATATCCGTTCTGGTGTTTGCATTTCATCTGGGAACAAAAAATGTGACAGTGGTTGCAAAGAGATAGCTGGACACAGGGTCTTGCGGGAGGCAGTGACGTATGACACCTGGGATCCTTTTTATCAAACCCCTTAGCTAGCGTGAGTGTATCGCTTCACTCGTGTGTGTGTGTGTGTGTGTGTGTGTGTGTGTGTGTGTGTGTGTGTGCGCGCGCCAGAACAGTGTAAGTAAAACAGTTATGATCCAGTTATCACCAAACTTGATGAAGGGATATAGATCAGCCATATGGATGTCCTGTTATTTCTTTCTTTCTTTTTTTTTTTTTTTTTTTTTAGATAATTAGTTGAAAGTCAGAGCCACAGATCAAGGTCTGCTCAATGAGTTAAATCTGAATCGGGTCAAACTTATTCTGTTTCATGAACAATCGGTCAGAGGTCAAAGTCAGAGGTTAAGCTTGAGAATATACCCAATAACTCAGACAGTTTTCATTCAAGTTGGACAAGACTTGGATGAAGCGTTAAGGGTCAAGGAAGGATGAAGAAGATATACTGTAATTTGGAGAACAAGTCAAAGTTCAAGGCTACTGGGCAATGTCAGTTTGGACATTCCCATCCAATTTAAACCAACTTAGTGGAGGAGTTGGGGCTGAGGCATGGATGAAGTGATTTCAGTTTTATGAACAATCGGTGGAAGATCAAGTTCAGAGAACGGTATCAAATATTCATCCCTTAGACCAGTTGTATGGCGCGGGTGTTGCACTCACTGAATGCTCGTTGTTGCAAAGTATCTGAAACATTTCAGTCCGATGACTTTTGTTAATAATCTTCCTTCCTCTAAATGATTTTTGTTAGTATTCGAGAAGCCATTTATAGGTATATGATTAGAAACAATGTAAATCAACACCTTCACAAATTGGCTTGCACATCGAAAATGAATGAAATCCTCTGAAGGTATTAAGAATATAAACATATATCATCGGATTGAACAGGTTAACTTGCTTTCAGGATATACCAGTGACCGTAGCAGTGTACTGTTATTAGATTACATTATTTAGTTCCATCTATTCCACTTTGCCATGCACTCTTGTTTACACGCGAAGTTTGTGGTAAAGATATGAGATGGCGAAATAGTAAACAATGACTTTTATATAGAACTAAACCTCAAGATTTTTCGTAAGCACTGAAGAACAGGGTTATAAGGCTGCCAACACTAGGCCAGTCGAGAGGCTTTATTTATTTTTAACATTATTTCAGTCTCTTTCTTTACCTCTGCACCAACCCTTCCCTCCCCGCAGGGCCATATTCCCCCAGCTACCCTTCAATACTTTCCCAGTCCTTTATCTTCATCCTTCAGTCCAGAAATAACATATCTCGTGTAACTTTGCTCAATCCATACTTACCTACCCACCCACCGGCCAAAACTCGCCGCAGGGGTGGTAACAAATACAGGACCACAGGGTGTCACTTTAAACCATACTGAAACACATAATATTCTCTCTGCTTTAACATGGCCTAAAACTGCCTCCATCCTGAATGCTTAGCTGTAAGAAGAGATTAACCCATTCTGTGCGATGACATGATTTTCATTTCATCCTTACTACATCTATATGATTTTTACTGATGGGTGGGATTCTCAAAGGTGCTTACGATGGGTTCCCTGTCGTATCTCAGAGTAGTTTTTTGCAGAATGATCGGCGACATTCGAATCCTTTCCTGCCTTGGTTTCTGTCGTCAAAAACTGTTCCTGATTACTTGAGGGAAACTGTCATTGCTATTATTGTTGTGGATAGGAGGATAAAGAAAGAAAACAGTAGAAACTTGCAGTGTCCCGAGTTCTTCCTACAAAGACATATCACAGTTTCGACAGTGACTGGATCGTACATTAGTTCGAGTATCTCACCCCAGATTAGGAGGGACCTTTATCTGTGAAAAGGCTATTCATGAGTATATTATTTAGGCCATGATGGTAAAAAGCTCTACTCGAAGGTAAATATACTTGTCTGGGGATATCACGAATGAACTGGGTAGTACATGGTCAGATTAAAAGCGTTAACATTACCATATGACGCTATTCACAAAGAGAAAAAATGTTACGGAAAATATTTAGTGCCGTCACACTGTCCTGTTTTCCTACTGAGCTGCTGGAAATAAACTGCAAACTGGCGAACGTCCCCCTTCAGATGGAGAGCCTATAGTGGATCGATTCCTTCTCTTTCATCCACTGCTGTCTCATGTTTGACATCTAAATAGTCACCAAAACTGTCCCAGTTATTACACTCAGTTGTGATGTTAGAGACCTGCCTTGTCTACTCTTTCCAATTCCACAATATTTTCCTGTCAACACACCAAAATTTATATGAAATCTTTACAATAACTTTCGTCCCTCCTAACCTGGAGAAGATATTCGCCCAAAGAAGTTTATTTCCCATACATCAAGGGCTGAATAAGATGATATTGCGCCTCCACATTCTCTTCATTATACTGTACTTCGTGGCTAAGATCACATTCTAGTGTTATTCTTTTGTTACAACTCGGCACTCAAGATAGAGAGAATACCATTATAAGCTACCTTAAAATGGACAAAGTACAGAACATTGCCGGCATTGCTCACTGAAAAGGGTGTCTATGGATAACTCTTATTTGCATACTACCTTCCTGAATTTCTCCTCCGGTTTATCTCTGTTCTTTCTCTTTCTCTTGAACTCCTACTCTTGCTTTCTTCTTTCTCCACACTTTGCTCTTCCTTCTGCTGTTCTACTTTTCCACCTTTAGTCTCACTCACCCTCCCTCTTTTCTCCTTCCCTCCCGCCCACTTTCTTACTTTACTGCAGTTTTGTCTATTCTTCCACACTGAACATACAAAGTTTGAGTTCTTAACGGTTAAAAAAAAGTTAGTTTGGTGTACTGTGTGCGCATCGCTAAGTTGATAGTAGGAAATAAAAAGCATAGCATGTGTTGGTTCTCAAGTAAAGTTGTATTTGCTGCCCCAAGTTTGGAAACTGCTGCTCTGCTGTAAAGCTGAATATTATAAATAATACCGAATAATTATGAATTAGGACAAATCAGTAGGCCAGTTGGCTTGTACTAAAAATTTGCATCTCTCCTTCTTCCGTGCTAAGTAGTAATAAAATATTTAAACTAGAAATTTATGCTCGTCACAGAAAAAGTGCCTGTTGTCTTATCTGCCAGTGAGCTACAGAAACAATCAGCAAAAGGACGAAAATCTCCGCCGTGTTCACGTGGGCGAACTCTAAGCAGCTTCAGTTTAACCCTGTGGCCGGGATGAGTTTTCCCTGAGCTAGATATAATGTGAGTTGGAAACTTTTTTTTTTTTTTTCTAATGACACTTTCTGCCAGAATATTAAACTCGCCTGACATTAGCCGGTAAAAAATTAAGTTCTTCCATCGCGGTGTGAAAAGCATAAGCATATGATTAAGCCATGAGAATAAATCAAGGATAACAACGAACAGTGCTCTCGCAGCCCCACTCCCCGTCCATCACACTCTCTGATCTAAATTAGCAGGTGAAAATGAAAACGTACACACAACAGAAGTATTATTGTCATCCAGGAGGTGGGTAGTTTCACAATGAGTGTTGTTGCGAGACGCGTTTTTTCCAAACACACCATTTCTGAGTGGATGGTGTATTGATAAAAAACCAACACGCGTACACATTGATGGAACATTACTGGAGATGTTTTACATTTAAAACGTCATCCATTTTTCATATTATAAGACGGAAAATTTCAGATACTCTTTGAAACGAGTATATATAATCGGGGACAAAGTTCATTTAATGTTTTACGTCTTTTACATCTCCCTTTTTCTACTGGTTAATTATCCTGAGAGTAACCTGGGGGGGAATCTATAATACCGTCATAATTTCCATTCGAAACTGTGGAAATTGGAATAACTGTTGTACCCAACTCTCTTTAGTCGTATGTTTAACATATTTTCGAAGCTCTCCACTTAAATTTCACTAACTTAGGGTCAGGTGTAGCATTTGTTATGGGGGTGGGTGGGTTCAGAACTTTTTCTTTTTCTTACTTAATGGCGACAATTACGTATACAAAATATATAGAAATTAAATTTATATATGGATTATCAAAAATGTATTTTACAATCACAAAGAAGCCTTTTGTCAGTAGGGTCAGACTGGTATGATGAGAATATTTGAACACTTAATACTGTTGTTCATACAACAATTATTTTACCCTGCACTTGTTGCACGAGAAAAACTGCAACCTGAGAGAGAGAGAGAGAGAGAGAGAGAGAGAGAGAGAGAGAGAGAGAGAGAGAGAGAGAGAGAGAGAGAGAGTGTTCGGACTCCCTAGACAACTTTCTCTTAATTTGATTCCGACTTTGCGAACTACTGTACATAGCCAGGTAACTTTTTCCATTAACCAGCTGTGATATTAAAAATATATATATTCTCTTCCTTCATATACGCTGAAATGTAATTGTACAAAATGAATGTTCTGTGTACATTTTATCCTGCATTCTGATTAATATTACTACCCCGGTACAAAGTTCTCCCATATTTAATATTTGTTTCTGCTTGCTCTCTGTATTGTGATGAACTGGTTTGCATTTTATTTGTGTAACCTCCAGACATACTTATTACTCGTAACTAAGGAGAGACTTTGTATAGTTAGGGACTGATAACTGTTATATCTGACCTCTCAGTTTCGAAAAAAAAAGTCTCTCCAAAACTATATAAAAGTGTATGGCAGCAAAAGACTATATTAAAAAGCATTTTAACATAATGAAGGGGTTAAATGGTTTATTCTCTTCCGTTCTTGTTGTTTACATATATTGCAGCAAAGAGTGCTTCAGATGGCGTATATGTGTTATAGAAGTTATAAAAGAGCAGGAACGGAGGTGGGCATGTCATGTAACAAGAATAAAGAATAACTGATGGAGCAAGAGGCTGACTAACTGGACTCCAAAAGACTGTAAGCATAGCGGAAAGAGGCCAGAGGGGAGGTGCAGAGATGAGGTAGAGAAGTTTGCAGGCAAAACGAAGCAGAGATTGGTTCAGTTACGGAATTCGTGGCAAAGGTTGGGGAAGGCCTTTGTTCAGCAGTGGACCTGCGATGGCTGATGATATGTATATATATATATACTCACCCAAATTGACATTTCCATTGCCCTTTGGAAAAGGAGTAGTTGATTTTCCATCAATTTTGACAGTTTCCAGGCCTCATAACCAAACGTCATAGCCAGGTTGCGTTAGGATGAATTCTGCCACCGAATTCCCTGAGTGTTATAAAAGGCGGCTAAATGGGATGAGGTGAGGGGACCAGGGACTCCTTCTGTATTTTAAGGTCCTACAGTGAGGCAGGGCATAGAAAGGGAAAGGGGATTGAGTTATCAGCGAACTCTGAAGATTGGATCTATGAATGTGCATGGATGCAGTGTGACTAAGGCTAGAAAGGAGATTGGATAAATGCTTGTGAGAAGAAAGTTGGATGTGATAGCTTTGAGTGAATCAGAGATAAAAGAGAAGGGTGAATCTAAGTTTGGAAGTGTGACTGGAAGGATGTCAGTTGTTGATAGAGGAAGAGCGAGAGAAGGAATGGCCTTGTTAGTGGATCCTGAAATATAGCAGTGTGTGACTGAATGGAAGAAGGTGTCGTCGAGACTGATGTGGGTGAAGCCGAAATTTGGACGTGAGTTGTGGGTGTTTGTGAGTGCATGTGGGCCTGGTAGTGAAAGGGTTGAAGAAGTGAGGGAGTCTTTCTGGAATGCTGTTGATGAGTTTCAGGAGAATTTTATAGAAAATGTGAAAGTGGTTAATGATGGGAGATCTGAATGCTAGAGTGAGAAATGTAGCGGTTGAAAGGTGAAGTTGGTATGCATGGTGTGCCTGGAAGAAATGAAAGTGGGGAAAAAAAATTATAGGGATTTGTGTTGAGTGAGAGATGATGATTGGAAATACCTTGTTTGAGAAGAAATATATAAGTAAACACGAGTTAGACAGGAGGGTGGAAGGGTTACTGACAAAGCATTGATGGATTATGTGGTTGTGTCCAGGAATGTAAGAGAAAAACTGCTTGTTGTGAGAGTTTTGAGAAGGGAGGGTGGAGGTATGTCTAACCACTACATGGTGGAGGAAAAGTTGCGAGTAGGTATGAGGAGGGTGAGAGCTAGGAGAGTTGGGTGTGGCAGAAAGATTTTGAAAATGAGTTGGACAAAAGAAAGAAAATGATACAGTGTCAGGAGAAGCTGAAAGATGAGTGGAACGCAGTGAAAGATCAGGAAAAAGGCAATGTGGAGGAGGAATGGCAATTGTTTAAGAGTGCAGTGCTGGGGTGTGCGGAAGAGCTGTGTGGTTTGAGACGAGTGGGTGGTGGTGTAAGAAAGGAAAGTGAATGATGATATGAGGAAGTAAGTGTTGCTGTACCTAAGAGACGTGCATATGAAGAGTGGCTGCAGAGGAAGGATGAGGTGTCAAATGAGAGGTATTGGGAAAAGAGGAATCGGGCAAGAAGTGTTGTGCGTGACGCTGATGTGGCAGCTGATGAGAGGTAGGGTAGGAGGTTAACTAAGAATTTTCAACAAAATAAGACAATGTTTTGGAAGGACATGAAGTGGGTGCGAAAAGGAGAGTTTGGTAAGGAAAAGCAGGTGCAAGGAGATGACTGAAGGATGTTAACTGAGATGGATGCAGTAAGGAATAGATGGGCAGAGTATTTTGAATGTTCGATGTAGAGGAGGAAAGTTAGGCTGAGATTGTGGCAGACAGAAGGGTGCAAGGAATAACCGTGTTGGAAGAGTTGAGTGATTCTATGGTCACGATGGACAAAGTACAGGTGGCAGTAAAGGAGATGCAAGTGGGGAATGCTACAGGTATGGATGGGTGTGCTGTGGTATGTTTGCAAGGTGGTGGAGCGACTATTCCTGAGTGGTTAGTAAAACTGCTGAATGTGTATTTTGCGAGCGATATGGTGCCGTTTGACTGGGCAAGTGTGTGTGTGGTTCTGTTGTATAAAGGTAAGGGTGATAAGTACAACTGTACTAGTTTTAGAGGATAGGTCTATTGAGTGTTCTAGGCATATGGTAGAGTGTTAATTAAGAGAGTTAAACAGGGTACAGAGAGAGTTATTGGTGGTGAGCAGTGAGATTTTAGGAGAGGGAGGAGATGCGTGGATCATGTGTTTGCTGAGAGATAGGTGTGTGAAAAGTATATGGCGAAAAGTAAGGATGTGTCTTGGTCATTCATGGATTTAGAGAAAGCTTATGACAGAACTGATAGGGAGACTTTGTGGACCGTTTTAAGATTGTATAGATTAGGTGCTAGGTTGTTAAAAGGAGTGAAAAGTTTTTATATAAATAGTAGAACGTGTGTAAGAGTGGGAAATACTGTGAGTGATTGGTTACCTGTGACAGTGGGGCTGTTGTCACCGTGGTTGTTTAATATTTATATTGATGGTGTTGTAAAGGAGGTGAATGCGAGAGTGTTAGGTTGAGGACTGAGTCTGGTGAATGCTATTGGTATAGAGTGGAATCTGAGTCAGCTGCTGTTTGCAGATGATGATGCACTTGTGGCTGATTTGCAGGAGAGATTGAGACAGCTGGTAGTAGAGCTGGAAGGGTGTGTGAAATGACGAAACTGAGAGTGAATGAAAATACGATTAAAATGACGAAGTGTACGAGGTGCTACATGGTAGGAGTGTAGTTTTGAATGGTGAGTTGCTTGAGGGAGTAGAGTGTTAGCATTTTAAGTACAGTATTGAGGGTCACATGTTGCTGTGGATGGGAGAATAGATGTAGAGGTGAAGTTTAAAATGAATGAAGTAGGAAAGGTGCTGGGAGGAATCAAAAAGTGTTTAGATGTTTTATGCTTAGAATGGATGTAAAGAGAAGGCTGTACTGTATGAGGGATCACTGATACCAGCTGCATTATATGGAGCTGAAACATGGGATATGGGAGTAGCAGAGATGAAGAGATTGAATATAATGGAGATGAGGTGTCTGAGGAGTATGTGTGGAGTGACGTGTATGGATCGAGTGAAAAATGATGAAGTGCGAAGGAGAACTGGAGCAGGAGAAGGTTGATCGAGTTGAACAGAGAGTGCTGTGATGGTTTGGGTATATATATATATATATATATATATATATAAATATATATAATTATATATAAAAATATATATTTTTATATATTTTTATTTATTTATTTATTTATATATATATATTTATGTGCTCGACTCTGGGCATAGGCTTCACAGCCTGCTGCCAAGGCCCAGTAGTCCTTCTACATATCATACACCTCCACATGTCACCACTTCGGTGCTAACACCCACCGTCCATAGTGAATACATGCTAGGGCTGTCTCATACGGGACTGGCGTATTGGTATTAGCGGGAGTATTTTTACGACATGCCGGCGGGTCTTCTGGTAGATCGGTAAAGTCTACTTAACTTGAAATTCAAATCCTTAAACTGTTCCCTGCCCCAGCGAGGATTTTAACCTGGGTCCGGTAGGACCACAAGCCACCTCTCTACCGGTTGAGCCACCGAGAATTGATGAAGAGCGACTGGTGAAAAAGATAACTGGATTTGATGAGAGAGTTGTAAAGCTGAGAAGACCACGAGTCAGATGGGTGGACAGTGTGAAGAGAGCATTAGATGCGATAGGGATGTTTGCAGGGCAAGGGAGAGTGGCTGCACATGATAGGGATGACTGGAGAGAAACTGTGAATGCATAAGTGGTGATGCGGCCCTGACGGGATGTTCTCTTGCATCTGGTCTAAGTTGGGTCAGGTGCGGGGAAGGGGAAGGGTCCATCATGATGTGGCAGGGGTAAACCAGCTCTGTTGTCGAACCCTGCTGCGGATGTCGCTTGATTACATTGCTCTGTTGACCCTCGTGCGGTGTGGTGCGGTGAGGAGCTTTCCCTTCCCCCCTTAGAGGGTAAGATATAAGTAAATGTGTGTGTGTGTGTGTGTGTGTGTGTGTGTGTGTGTGTGTGTGTGTGTGTGTGTGTGTGTGTGTGTGTGTGTGTGGATGAGCATTTTGGTGAGTGTTGTCCTGTCTTGGCTACCCCCTGTTTGAGGGAAAACAGCCTAGGTATATGGATAGAAAGACGTATTGGCAAGGTACATCTCATGATGTCTCAAGGTTTACCGAAAGCTTTCCATCTATTTGTAATGCTAATTTTTATTTCGCTATCATGGTAGTTATAGCATTTGCCCCAAGTAATTGTGCTCCTCGATTTTTTCAAGAATTTCTTCTCTCATTCTGATGACGGTCTTTGGCGTATTTGGATTAAATACTAATTTTACTCCGGTTCATCATTACCCCTACTCTGAGACTCTCTTTTTACGTCATTTAACATTTCTTGCAATGTCTCTGGAGTTTCTGAGGTTAGGACAGTGTCATCTGCGCATCTTAAATGGTTTAGGATTTTTCCATCTATATTTAGGCTACTCCTTTGTTCTCCCAGTCTAGCTTTCTGAATATACTTTCCAGGCATGCTGTAAATAATTTTGGTGAAATTGCGTCTCCCTGACGCACGCCCTTCTCAGTCTTATGTTTTTCCGAGTCTTTATGAAATTTAATTGTAGCAGTTCCCTCTTTATATATGCTTTCGAGCAGTTTTATAATGCTCTCATTTACTCCTTGTTCACACAACGAATAATTGTTGCTATGTGCTCCACTGAGTCGGAAGCCTTTTCGTAATCAAGAAAACCTAAGCACAGTGGTTTATTATTCTGTAGTTTTCTCTGCAGATTCATTGTGTGTAGATGATCATTAGTCGATTACCCGTGCGGAATCCTACCATTTCACGAGGATGGTTTTCTTCCAAATTTGTTATTTTGTTCCTAACCATTTATGTGAAGAGTTTGTAAATAACTGGCTATATGTTAATGGGTCGATAGGTACTAAGATCTTTTGAGTAGCCTTTCTTGTAAAGCAAAATAAATATTGCATTACACTTTGTTTTAAGAACTTTCTTCTTCTTTATACACTGAATAAATAAGTGAGCGAGCCTGTTCTGTACTTCTACTTCTGCATCTGATAGTTGTTCTGCCACTATCCTATCTTCTCGTGGGGCCTTCCCTCTACATACTTTTAAGAGAAATGTTTACTTCGTCTAGTATTACCTCTGGTATTTACCTTACGTCAATTGAAATGTCAGCTCGTGACACTATTTTCTGATGCATACAGTTATTCGTAAAATTCTTCATCTCAGTTCAGCATCCTATCTCTGCATTTAATGACTTCACCGATTTTGTCTTTAATAGATATAAATTGTTGCTTTACTATGGTCGCGGCGCGCGACTCTGAGGTTATTATCGTGTCCTGGCAACCAACCATTCAAATGTGCGTCTGATTTCGTGTATAATATGAGACGCATGATATTCGTACATAATATGTTCGTGTATAATAACATTCGTGTATACTATATTCGTGCATAATAATGTGATTTATATATGATACCAAATTGGACGCATTTTTGAATGGTAGGTTCCCAGGGTATGGTAGTGACAACCTCGGAGTTGTGCGCGATTATAGTGTCATTTTACTTCGGACCAGTTTAAGAATTTTTCTTTTTTTTTTAATTGTTTCTTTGATCTGATCCATGTTTCTTTTTTTTCTTCCCTCTGTCACGTGGTAAGCTTATTAAATTCCGCTATTTCTATTTCATGTTTTTTTTTTTTGTTTTTTTAATTTCATCTCTCATTTCTTCTTGAGTTTTGGGATAGTTTTTGCGTACTTGTTGTCTTTCGTTGCATTAGCTTTCCCAACAACCTCTCCTGATTCTCTCAGCTATTTTGTTAGTCTATCGTGTAAACATTATTATATATATATATATATATATATATATATATATATATATATATATATATATATATATATATATATATATATATATATACGTGTGTGTGTGTGTGTGTGTGTGTGTGTGTGTGTGTGTGTGTGTGTGTGTGTGTGTAATATTCGTTAATTTGTCAAATGCTTGAGATCACAGATCGGCAAACTACTGGTCTCGCATGTTATCCTGTTTTTCACCTGCTTTTCTTCTGTGCGTCAGACTCTGGGCATAGGCTAACCAGCCAGTTCCCAGAGGCCCAGCAATCCTCCCAAGTACCATACACCTCGACATGCCATCGCTAGCTGCCATTGCTTTTTCAAGCTCATGGCTTAAGTTTCCATTTTATTCTTGCTGTCTACAAACGATTATATTAGGTTTACGGTAGATATTCTGAAACAATACCCTTCATCAACACTTTCGGTAATAAGGGCCTTCGTCAGCTGAGATAGTCGATAACTGGAAAAAAAAAAAAAAAGTATCATACATAACAGATTAACAATTTTAAAATAACAGAAGTACAGTACTTAGGTATTTTTCTAAGTATAAAAAGATTATTCCTAAAGTAGAGGGAATACCTAAGCCCAAAGTAGTTGCATCCTTTTGTAACAAACCCACTACACTCAGTGCGGTGATAATGTTATAGTTCCCACATTTTCCTCTTCCTCCAAACATTTTATGACCAAGTTACTTATGCCGAACGAACCCGTCTTGTGGTGGCCAAAATAGAGCACAACTAGACTCAAGGCGTTACCAGGAATGTTTGCTATGAAAATGGGAAGGACTGGTAAATTCGTACGTAAGAAGGCGCCGTATAAAATAATGGCAAGAGACTGACAAGTGATCCAAAAGAATAAATAAAATGTATAAAGTGAAGCACAGTACAAAGGCTTGGCCCCCTTTCATTTAACTTGGTATTCAGTGGACTGACGAATTCACAGGTGAATGCAGCGCATATATAAAGAAAAAACAAATGTGCCGTTGGTTTTGTAATTGCAGCTGAGATGGAGCGAGGATTCGAAAACTTAAATATATGTGAACGACTGCCTGGTCCGTTCCTGGGCATGGTGTGTGATAGTTATTCTGTTGGCGTGCTTCCCCTTTGTGTCTGGATCCTACCTCACTCCATTGTTATCATGGGAATTAGGGATGGGATGATAATGAAGATGCTGCTGCTGCTGCTGCTGCTGCTGCTGCTGCTGCTGATGATGATGATGATGATGTGCATTATGGAGAAAGAAGCTGACCAGAAGGACTATCTGGAGGTAAGGCGTGTAAAATACAATGCTGAACCTTTTTCAGACTCTGTTACGGCTATGAAAGGGTGCGAAGGAAACCTCTTATGTCGAATATTAGTGGTAAAAAAGACTAAACTTTGTTGCTAGGTGGATGAGTAAAGGAGAGGAGGACTGCTAGTGGCGATGAACAACGATGTCTCTTGACTTGGAAATTCTGAGAAATGTCAGATAGGATGGACGTTTTCCGCTTTTGATGAGGCATAATCCAAGAATATTAGACAGTCAGTGAGTTTCCCTGTTTGAGGTATTTCACTGTGACCTCTGCTTAGATACGCCTTCTCTAGTTCACGTTGTGTATTGTGGATAAAATTTACGTCTTTCTGGAGTCAGGCACGTAATAACATGTAACTGAAGTCAGCAAGATAGGACACATAATTTTACATCCTTTGGAAACAAGCAGCAATCACTCAAGCAAAAGAGAGAGAGAGAGAGAGAGAGGTTACTTGTAATGGAAAAGAAGGTTGTATCGGGAACATATGAGTTATAAATATGTGGGAAAAGCTGAACGCCAGTAAAATTAACGCATGTATTAAAATTCCAAAGTTATAATCATCCATCAAGGTGTAGGGACTGCAAGAGTCTCTAATGAGTAAAAAATCAAAAGTGAATTCAGCAGCGAGCATTCAATCACTTAAATATATTAAGCGCTTCACATATACCGCACACACACACACACACACACACACACACACACACACACATATATATATATATATATATATATATATATATATATATATATATATATATATATTTAGGGGAGGAAGAAGGAACCAAAGGCCATGAGCCCGCAGTAACAGTTCGCTCCAAGAGAAAAACAAAATACAATAGAGAGCCAAATTCAAGATCCGATCATTTTGAGATGCCTGGACACACTGCGTTTGAAAGACTGGAGATCATAGTCAGCAGGAAATACAGACAGAGGGAGACAGTTCCAGAGCTGACCTGTTGCATAAATGAAAGACTGGGAGTAACGGTTAACTCTTGCATTAGAGAGTTGGACAGAAAAGGGATGAGAGTTTGCTGCCAGACGGGTGCTACGCGCCCGTCGTAGAGGTGGAGGAATGCAAGCAGACAGTTCAGAGGAGCAATGACCATTAAAGTAGCGATAGAAAAGAGATAAAGATGCAACAGTGCGGCGAAGAGACAGAGGTTGAAAGGAGTCAGTAAGAGGAGGAGAGTTAATGAGACGAAAAGCCTTTGACTCCACCCTATTGAGAAGAGCTGTATGTGGGGAGCCTCCCCACACATGAGAGTTGCACTCCACACAGGGGCGGATAAAACCCCTGTATAGAGACAACAATTGTGCAGGGGTAAAGAAAGAGCGGAGTCGGCTTAGCACACCCAATCTCTTGGAAGCAGATTTTACAAGAGATGTAATATGATCTTTCCAAGACAGGTCCCGAGTAAATGAAACCCCAAGCATGTTCAAGGATGATGCAGGATTAAGCTGAATATTATTAAACATTAGTGGGTATACCTGTGGAAGATTTTGTCGGGTTGATAGGTGTAAAAACTGAGTCTTAGATACATTAAAGACAACTATATAATTTTTACCCCAGTCAGAGATACGAGCCAAGTCAGACATTAGGTATGCCATAGCCTCATCCCTTGTTTGTTGAAATAACTGTTGAGATGGGCGTTGCGGGAACCGAATGGAAAGGTGAAGGGTGAAGTCATCAGCGTATGAGTGGATAGGGTTAGATGTACAGCTTAGATCATTGATTAATAAAAGGAAGAGAGTTGGTGATAGGACAGAGCCCTGAGGAACACCACTGTTGATAGATCTAGGAGAAGAACGATGGCCGTCTACAACAGCGGCTATAGAACGACCAGAAAGGAAGCTAGCGATGAAGGCACAGATAGAAGGATAGAAACCGTAGGAGGGCAGTTTGGAAATTAAAGATTTATGCCAGACTCGATCGAAAGCCTTTGAGATGTCAAGTGCAATGGCAAAGCTTTCGCCAAAGTCCCGAAAGGAGGATGACCAGGAGTCTGAAAGGTAGGTGAGAAGATCGCCAGTGGAGCGTCCCTGACAGAACCCATACTGATGATCGGAAAGAAGGTTTTGATATGAAAGATGCCTTAAAATTTTTCTATTAAGAATTGACTCGAAAACTTTTGAAATACAGGACGTTAAAGCAATTGGACGATAGTTGGAGGGTTGGGAGTGGTCACCCTTCTTTGGGACTGGCTGAATGAGAGCAAACTTCCAGCAAGAAGGAAAGGTACAAGTCGACAGACAAAGGCGAAAGAGTTTGCCTAGGCAGGGTGTAAGCACAGAAGCACAGTTCTTGAGAACAACAGGAGGGACCCCATCAGGCCCATATGCCTTGTTAGTACTGAGGCCAGTGATGGCAGAAAATACATCAACTGAAGAAATTTTAATGTCAGCCATGAGGAAGTCAGAGGGGGGAAGTGATGGAGGAACAGCACCGGAATCGTCTAAGGTGGAATTGGAGGAGAAAGTCTGTGCGAAGAGATCTGCTTTATCGGTAGAAGAAATAGCTACAGAACCATCAGAGTAGAAAAGAGGAGGGAAGGATGATGAGGTAAAGTTGTTAGAAAGATTTTTGGCAAGGTGCCAGAAGGAGCGGGAAGAATTTGAGTTGGAGAGTTGAGAGCATTTAGTATGGATGAAATTATTTTTAGTAGAGCGAAGAACAGACTTAGCACGACTCCGGGCAGAAACGTAAAGATGATGTGATTCAGGGGTGGGTTGGCTCTGGTACCTTTTGTAGGCCTTCTCCTTGTTGTGGACTGCATTAGAACAAGCGTGATTAAACCAAGGCTTTCTTGCGTTAGTCAAAGGATATGAGAAAGAAATGTATGCTTCCATGCCTGAGAGAATAACCTCCGTAATGCGCAAGGCACACTCAGATGGCTCACGGCCATGGAAGCAATAATCATTCCAGGGAAAATCAAAGAAGTACTGCCTGAGGGCCCCCCAGTCTGCGGCTCCAAAATGCCACAGACGACGTTTCCCTGGAGGGTCCACAGGCCGTACCAGAGTGATAGGACAGATTAAGGTAATAAGGTTGTGATGGGAGGAGCCCAACGGAGAGAAAAGATTAACAGAGTAAGCAGAAGGATTAGTTGTGAGGAAGAGGTCAAGTATGTTGGAGCTCTCTCCAAGGCGGTCAGGGATATGGGTAGGGTGTTGTACAAGCTGCTCTAGGTCATTAAGGATAGAAAAGATGTAGGCTTGTTCACCAGGTGGATCTGTGAAAGGAGAGGAGAGCCAAAGGTGGTGGTGAACATTGAAATCTCCAAGAATGGAGATTTCAGAGAAAGGAGAAATGGATATATGTATTATATTCTCGTATATATTACATATATCCTCACCATCATCAGCCGCTTGACTGTCCACTGCAGGACCGGCCTATCCCCGACCGAATTGGGGACGATATACCCAATGAATCTCTACCAAGTGGCTTAGGCTGTCTAGTAGAGACTGTATAAGTAAACAGCACAGATATATTTAGTCAGAGAATGACAGGAAAGCCGAAGCCAGAGTGTGGAGAATTCAGAAGAATCAAGTTCAGGAACATGAGAGCAAGATAAGTCGTTGCGTATGTATACCCAACAGCCACCTTTGACTTTGAAATGAGTATAGAGAAAGTAGGAGGATACAGAAAAGGGTTTACTGTCATTTGCCTCAGACAGCTGCGTCTCTGTTAGAAAAAGAAGGTGAGGTTTTGAGGAGGAGAGGTGGTGCTCAACAGAGCGAAAGTTAGAGGAAAGGCCGCGAATGTTGCAGAAATGAAGAAGAAGAGAGTCAGACAGTGGTTCCAGGCACCTTGAGTCGTCACCGGGAGAGGGGCAGATGGTGGGGGCATTTATGGGCCCCCCCCCCCATGGGGACTCCGAGGCTTGATGAATCGACGCCATTTTGATCAATTTTGAATAGGAAGTGCAGTGTGTACTGTGCATGTAGTCTGGTGAAGATAGTTAGAGAAATTTGTACTGGAGAGCATGCTGGCCTACTCTCTGTGTAACTGAGACACTGAAAAAGTTCAGCAAAGGGGGATGGTCAGGAACTAGTCCTGAGGGCTGATGAAACGGGAGCTCCAGCACTCCCTGTCATCAGCTTTCCATCCACCTCAGGAGTACTGCCCTGCTTGACTGGTGCTACAGTCTACTCCTCCTATATGTATATATATATATATATATATATATATATATATATATATATATATATATATATATATATATATATATATATATTTTCTCATGGGGTTATGTGAAATTATGAATTAAGAATGCTGGATGTTACTTGAAAATAGAGACAAGGAATTAACTTCTGAATATCTAGTAGTAAGTTTTACTTTATGCCGGCTTACCTCGCCGATTCTCTAAGATGAGAATTTTAAACTTTTTCAACAGTACACAGCAGAGACTAATTACAGGTGCTGTTTGTTAGTACTGTTAGCCTTTCGAGAAAGTAACTCCACCCCTGACAAACAATAACTAATGCTAATAAAAATAAACAGATTCTTGCTGATGCAAACTCCTGGCTGGCACAACAGATTTAAGTTTGATACAAAAGAACTGGCCTAAGTACCAGTTAAGGATAACGTAAAGAGTTTGTGCAAACTAGGAGCGGCAAAGAAACGGTGGCTCAGTAGGTAGAGAGGTGGCTTGCAGTCCTACTGGACCCAGGTTCAAATCCCTGCTGGGGCAGGGAACAGTTTAAGAATTTGAATTTCATAATAGCAAGGTTTTACTGATCTACCAGGAGACCAGCCGACATGTCGTAAAAATACCCCTACTAATACCAATACACCTGTCCTGTGTGAGACAGCCCAAGCATGTATTCAATATGGACGGTGGGTGTCAGAGCTGAAGTCGTCACATGTAGAGGTGTATGGTATGTAGGAGGACTACTGGGCCTCGGGAACAAGCTGTGAAGCCTATGCCCAGAGTTGGACACATTACAAAAAAAACTAAAATAAACTTAACGTGGAGAAATAAAACACGAGTTTAATTACATTAAGCTCAAAGAAAAGAACTGTAAATTTATTGATTATAATGAAATAAATTTACGTTATATGAATCATGAATTCAAAATAACAAGGAGAATACACTCACTCGCTCATTCCAAAGCTAAACACACTTAAGCCTAGAAAAACAAACAGAAATACTGGTCAGTGGAGGGGAGCCGAACGAGTAGTCTGGGCGCCTGTGATGAACACCAAAACACTGCTATTCGCTAAGCCCTCTTCGCCAATTCACCATCTAGGTGGAGATTCAGGAACTCGCTGTACAACAGAGGCGCTGCTCTACGCTGGGCACAAACGGTCCTACCCTTGAGGTGGCTGAAAGTTGACTAACTTCAAACTATGAAAGGGGGCGAGAGATGGCCGTGTTCGCCGGAAGTAGGGCATGGCCTAACTTCAATGGTCAACGGAAAGAAAGTGAGCGATATAGGCTCACAATAAATCACTCAGTGAAAGCACTAATGTCGTGGATAAGAATGATCACTTGTGAAACATTGAGAAATGTTCTGAAAACCATCCTGATCAAAGTGAAAACAAGGACGGTTGAAATGAGTGATGCGCAGTGGGAATTCCACTAGAATTCGTGGTTTTCCCACTGAAGTACAATGTCACGAACTAAGTCTACTATAGTAGGACAAATCTAAACTTGCGGCTAGGGTAGGGCACAAAGCTCTGTACAGTGTTGCCACATTTTCCATAGTGTGATCCCCCCCCCTCTCTCTCTCTCTCTCTCTCCTGAGGGGAGATGTGAATCACCCTGCGGAATTTTTTTTCTTTTACGAGTGACTTTCATTTCTTTATTTTTTTATTATATTTAATTATATTTAAAAATATTCATTATTGTTTTGCATATGTCGCCAGATGACCTCGCTGGTGCGGCACCATGATTTTTCACTCAATCACTCTCTCCCTCCTTCCTTCCCTCCCTTCCTCCATCCCTCAACACCTCCTCTGGCCTGCCTTCTTTCACCCCCACTTCTCTCTCTCTCTCTCTCTCTCTCTCTCTCTCTCTCTCTCTCTCTCTCTCTCATCTATGGTGTTTTAGGATACATTTTCGTTATTTTCTTTAATATTATATTGTACATATTGTAAATTTGACTTTATTTTCACACCTCCCAGGAGGTAAGGACACAAAGTAAAGTGACACGAGGAGGCTTTCAGGTTAGTCTGGGTCTGTGTGAGTGTTGCCGCTCACGAGGGTTTAATGTATTATTTTTTCTTTTACTAAGAAATTGGCATACTTTTACTTATAATCCTGCACATTATCTTATAATCACAGTTGTGACATTATTACCCACCCCAGAAATACGGTAAAAGCCAATAAAAGTGACTACTTTTTTTTTTAGCAACACTAAAATATTTATGCCACGTTTCTGTATTGCCGTATAAATATTTCATGCATAATAAGTTTACTATTCTTTTATATATTATAATACACACGTTAACATTGTATTCATATGTGTTTATCGTATTTGTGATGCCTTTTACATATATAACAGCCGTTTCACATCACGGGTTTGGGAAACATAGCACCACTGTACAGAGGGTCGTGCCCCACCCTACCCGCAAGTTTAGATTTGTCCTACTATAATACCAAGTCGGTTCACTTTCCATCAGTGCACAGGGAGGCGTGGCTTGTGTGACGTCAGCTGCCTTAAGTAACAGAAAATGTATAAAAGGGCAGACTCAAATTAAACATTTATGATAAGGGAAAATGAAGAAGGGGAAGAAGTGCGGACGCGTTTAACCCAATAATATAGCAGTAGGTTCCCTCACACCTCTACACCTTACCTCACACATTTCAGTCCCTTCCCTCACTTCTCCTGACTGAAAATGTGTCATAGTCTGATAAGTGGAACAAGCATGCACTCGCCATCATGGTCAGGAGTCAACTGAACACTGGGGTTTAATGCCAGATCCAGTCGACGTTACTCCGATGTTCCCCCCCCCTGCAGCTTGGAGCTGTTTAAGAAGGAAGTGATCAGATTTGGTATTAGTAGACTTAGGTCACGAATTTATAAATACGCTCGCATGAATTCGTGACACACACACACACACACACATATATATATATATATATATATATATGTATCATCAGTGGAGCTCTTCCAGCAACATTTTCACATGAAATAATGCAGGATACGTCCAAGCTTGTGTTCTCGGTTGTGTGTACTATGAGTTGTTATTAGAACCATGAGTTCGCAGAATTTGTGGAGCGCTACAACGGAGTGCTTTTTTTTTCTTCTTCTTCTTTCGCCCTTTTGGAAGACTGTACCGTAGATTTGCAGTGTTCATGCTAAGAACAGCCTTGGTTCTGGTGTAAGTGAAGTTCCTGTCGTTCCAGGCTCTGACCCCTCGCCCTGGGACTGTTGCTGTCGTCAGTGCACATTATTTTTTTTCTCATTGTTCGTGTTCATGAGAATTCTCCCGTTTTGCCGTTCTTAACCCGTCACGTCCCGAGGTTTTCCGCACCACTGACATCCTCCAATCCCGAGCTATTTTGGAAATTTTTTTTTTTGGCTAAAACCTCCGCTTTTGGTGAGAAACATCGAAAATTCGTACAGAAATCGCTCACCTGAGGTTTAAAATACTCAATCCAGGTAGGAGTTCCTCCTTACCTGACTGGGTGCTGGCACCAAAGAAAACAAGTTCTATGGGAGGGTAACTATTTCACACAACTCATAAACGGTATTTATTTATTTTCTTGGTACGAATTTATATGTAGTATGAGAGTTTATTGGTTTTCAAACAGTAATATAGGCACTATAAGCATTGTTTCACTCACTAACTAATCACCATACCGGACCTTTTTTTGCCACATTACCTGATCATTATTTCTGACTATTTCTTCTTCTAATGCTATGTAAACTTTGTCGTCCACATTGTCATCGATTGGGGAATCACTCTGGCCCTGAATATCTTTACTGGCCAGGTCACTGGTAACAGGTGAATTGCTCAGACAATGGCATGAAGGGGGGAGGGGGGAGGTTACGCGGTGTAAGGCATTGTCCCTGCTTGGCATCTTGTAGAGGAATAGAGGAAGGTGTCCCGTGTATACGTATGAAAAATCACACGCGAAAATTGAAAATTGTGCAAATTAGGGACCTTGCAATTGCACGACGTACCAGTATGTCGCCGGGACTGGCAAATGCAAATCGTTGCAACGTACCCATACGTCGACGGGACGGGGCGGGTTAAAGGAGACTTCCTAACACCTCATCCTTAGCCATGACCTTTGCATACAGCACCATGTCTCTAAAGTATGTTGTTTAAGTCTTAAATACCAATATAGCCTAAATTAAATAGTTTACAAGGAGGATTTTAAGCAAGACATCGGCTTAAACAAAACTGTAAGAAGAGAATGTTGGAAAGTCTCCTTACCCTACTGTAATAAGACCACTAGTGTTTCTTGTTATGATCATCCTGGGCACCTTTCTTAACTCATGTGCATATAATGTCAGTATAGTTAATGCTGATTGTAAATCAGCCTTTATGTTCCTTTTACTCTGCACACTTCGATCACTGACTTGCTGACATCCCACTGGTCCGTGAGATATGGCCAAGTTCCAAATATAACTTCCAGTAAATCTGATAAAAAAGACAATCCTTTCAAAGGAAGATCTTATTCTCTAAAAAAGGCTGCCAGTGACTCAGTCATTGTGATAATTGCTTGAGGAGTACTCAGTCTTCTTAGTTGGTTCAGTAACTACATTAAATGTGTTGCTATTCTCTTGGAAGTCTGATCTGCAAGTATGATGGAAAGGCCAGCGGTAGGCTTGGGAGAGACTGATGAGAAAACGATGACTTAAGATCTGATGCAAGATGCAGACTCCCATAATGTAACGTGGAATAAAACTTAAAGTAATGCCTATCGACTATAGCAACATTAAGACAGATAATCAGTTTGGACGAAGGTCCAGTCTTCCCCTAGAACACAGCGATTAGTAGTCGTTCTAAGAACCAGGTCCACTGTTGTGCTGTTGCGTGAGGATGGACAAGTGAAAGCAGACTTCGTCTAAGAATCAGACTGTACCAGGGATCAAACTCTTGTTCTTCCGGGTACAGCCTGGGTATGCTAATAAATGCCTCATTAGTTCTTCACCTATCCTGTATCTTTTCCCGACCGTATTTCCTTGCCTGAGGACAAAGGGGAGTATATGGGATGGTTGTCAACCCTGATGGGTACTGATCCACCTCAGAGCTTCATTAAATAGACCGTATTTCCATGCCTGAGGACAAAGGGGAGTAGGTGGGATGGTTGTCAACCCTGATGGGTACTGATCCACCTCAGAGCTTCATAGAACTGAGTTGAGGCTACACAGTACAACATTCTCGGTGGCCATATGAGAATATGATACCACTGATGGCAGGAAAAGGCGGAGCAGGTACATGTTTAACGGGTAGTTGAACATCACTTGTGAATGCCTTGTGACATCTTTTTGTACTTAACTGAACGGAAGGATACACGTAGATGCAAAGGCGCTGTGAAGCTAGGAAAGAAGTATATCTGTGTGTTTATATGACAGTCCCGTGATTTGTTCAAATGGAGAAAATATATACACATACTGAAATATTTTAATTATGAGGACACAATAATTTTAGCTCGCGCCAGTTACTAGGCACTATATAACCATGCATTGATCAGTGACCAGGACGGAAGAGTGGCAGGATATGTTGGCCAGCAGGGAGTTGAGATGGAAGGGAATGTGGCCGGGAGGGTAGGTTTTTCATGTGTCTACATATTTTCTGTACTCAAATTGCACAGTAAGCAGCGTTATTACGTTCATTACGGAAACAAATGCATTTAAACACAAACTGAATGTAGAGGTACAGGTAAAAAAAAAAAAAATGTTTGTGCTAGGTTGTTACCCTCATTTCAGTAAGGTCTAGTGTAAAAACATCGTGAACGCCATACATGAGAGCTTACGATATGCATGCTTAAGATGTCCGTGTCTGAGTGTGGCTAAATAAATAATCTTTTGAAAAAAATCCCTATTAGTGTACACTGCTAAAAGTTGTCGGGTAAAAGAGTGTTTTGATAAACGTCTCTCTCTCTCTCTCTCTCTGCAGCACAGCACACACACACACACACACCCATGACATGAATGAGGTAATAAAGCAGAGGGTGAGGTATAGCGCCATCCTGTCTTCATCATGGTGGTCGCTGACGCCCGCTGTTGCTGCCGTCCTAACACATGCTAATGAACCCCTCTCACCTCGTTTGATGATTTTTACCTTACGTGTTCTGTGCTGCTGCGCTTTATTTTATTTTCTTCTTCGTTACGTTGTAAGTTACCTCACCCTCATGTAAGAGCATCAGTAAAATAGCTCGCAGATAAGGAGAAAATTCAGCAACTTTTAATGGAGTAGTGCTTGTTGTTTTTGTTGTTGCTGCTGCTGCTCGATTTTGTTATTGCTTTTGTTGTTGCTCTTCGTGTAGTTGTTATTGATGTTTTTTAAATATTTCTCTTGCTGACCCTGCTAGGCGTGAACGAAAACGTAACGCAGAAATATTGCCACTTAATCTGGGGCTCCAGTCAGTTTTTGATGAGGCTACTAAGAAGTAGTGTCGGCGTTGCGAGAGTGAGAGTGAGATGAGGTGATGCTTTTGTGTGAGGTACAGCACCGCAGTGTGGGTCTGGTGAATCATTTGTGAGTTATGTCTTGTGATGGTACTGAGGTAGAGTTAGGGTGGTGGCCAGATCACAGAGTCAAAATCTATTTCATTTTGGAGGTTTCCTAGCACCTCTTCCTGAACGATTTATTCCTCTTTCTCTCTCTCTCTCTCTCTCTCTCTCTCTCTCTCTCTCTCTCTCTCTCTCTCTCTCTCTCTCCGTGTGATATATATATATATATATATATATATATATATATATATATATATATATCTTCACACTGAAGTGAAGTCTCTCCATATATATATATATATATATATATATATATATATATATATATATATATATATATATAAAATGTGTGTGTGTGTGTGTGTGTGTGTGTGTGTGTGTGTGTGTGTGTGTGTGTGTGTATGTAACTGTATGTATAATCATCTGAAGGCAGCAAAAGCAGTTAAAAAGAAACATCATTGTACTGAATATCTTATGGAGTGTTTTCTCAACCTCCTTTAAGTCGACAGGCCTTCAGTAAGTTGCGTAAAATCATGTAGGGGTTGCAGATATGAAATACAGAGGGGTCATGATACTAAAGGAGTCAATTACTGCTTAGATCATACTCGGTCCTTGTTAATTACGATAGCTTACCTTCTTTAGACTCCTATGGCCCACTCTCAACTGAATAAAATAATCTTGCTTTGGCTGGAACAATATACTCGAGTTGTCCCGCCATGGGAGCACAAAGGGACCTGTATTTTCACTCTTAACCTCCTATGACTCATTCTGAGCTGTATTCGCTTTGCTGATGTTAGCTAGAGTTGCTGTGGCCATGATAAGGTTAACATAGACCTTTATACTTGCAATATTCTAACACAACTTTTAGTTTAGTTTAGAATAACTTCCCTTAAGCATTCAGGTCTGTAATGTCCTTTATACTTGTGACGTCTTCTATACTTACGATGACCTATTATTTCTTTATGCTTATGGTAAGTTAAAATACAGTTGTACATATAATAAGATAATACTACTTTTACTTTTACCATAATCTTACAGAATTATTTATAGTTACAGTATTATCCGCTGTGTTTATAACCAGTCATTTATGCTTATATTAAGTGCCTCTTGGTTTACGATATCAGATGCCTTTTACGCTTAAGATAAGTTAAGAGGGTCTTTATACTTACGATAACTTAAGCCATTCAGTCCGAGTGGCTTTTTTTTTTTTTTTTCATTTCTGCCAACAACGCATTAGAAAATACTTCTCATATTACTGAGGTTACCAGTGATTATATCCATCGTCCAGGATTTGATTATCTTACGTCACCTGAATAAAATCGTCTTAATGTGTACCAAGACTAAAACCCAAAATTGTTCATCGGGCTAAAGAGGCTAACAGAGTCCTACATGGTCACGATAACCTTGGCAATGTGTATCAACAACCATGACTAAACTAACCCTATGTGGCGAATTTCCCTGAGCTGAAGAAAATCGTCTACCGTCAGCCTAAATGAAGTGTAAATACTGTGACTAGCAATCAGAAGGTCAAGAAAGACAGCACGTATCGCTCGTGTTGTAGCGGGTGTTTCGGAGTCAAACAGTATCGTCTTAGATGTAGTCTGAATAAAATACGAAAATCGAAAGTCGCAGCCAAAGGGATAGTGTGTTTATTGATTACTATGCAGTGAATATTATCCCACGCTATACTGACTAGTATTGTGGAGGAAGACCTTTCAGTAGTAACAGTAGTAGTAGTAATAGTAGTAGATAGTAGTCGCAGTAACAGTAATAGTTGTTACTGTTGTACTGTAGTAATGATGATGATGATGATGAGAATATGCAGCTTACCTTTTCCACTGGAATGACGTCCTTTTATCGTTTATCTTTGCCTCCATTTGTCTTTTATCTCTGCTGATACCAAACAATTTTTCTGTGGCTTACGAGAACCCCTATTAACACACTATTTACCTACCCGATACCGTTCAAAAAGCCTATCCAGAGGTGAACACAATCGTTAGGACAATAATATATAAATACGAGGATCTTTGGCTGACGAGGTTAAAGCTGCATACTCAGCCATGTGACAGGCATACATGTGAGAGACTGAGTGAAGGTGAGAGTGCGACAGAGAAATTATAGGGCAGTGCGTGGGGGTGAGAATGATCGTGTGAGCCAGTAATGTGAGAATGATTGATTGTATTAGGAAATGAGTGTGTGAGTGAAATTGTGAGAGAATGAGCAAGCCTGCGCGTGAGATAGGGTGTATGAGTGGATGGGTGAGCGAGAAAGTCAGTGAAATATGAGTGAATATGAGAGTAATAATGAAAAAGAATGACTGATTAGATGAGAATAAGGGAGTGTGATAAAAGGAATAGAAAAGTGGAAGAGTGACAGTGAACGAGAATCTAGCAGAGATTGAGTGAGGGATTTATGTCTGTCTAGGTGTGTTTAAGTGTGAGAGCAAGGATGAGTGTGAGTCACTGTGAGAAAGCGAGCGAGAGTAAACTAGTGGAAGAGTGAACGAGTGAGTGAACAATTGAAAGAGTGGAAGCGTGGAAGTAGGAGAGAGAGAGAGAGAGAGAGAGAGAGAGAGAGAATGCATAAATTGTCAAACTAAAAGCAACACTTTGAACGAGAATGAAAAAAATGGTTAAAGGTGGGCGGAACTAATACAATTCCACCCGCCTTAATATTCAATTATGAATATTAGGTACAGTCTGACCTCGAAGCGACTTTCGTTTTTATCCGTTTTTTGCCCTGAAGTTCTGCAGACGATTTTCATAGGGATATAAACCTCCTAAAATGATTTAACACTCTCAGGCTCCTGTGGCTCATTTATTTCTTCATGAAATCCTCTGGCGTTAGCTAGAAAGTAATTTCAGTGTTCTTCTGATCCAAATAAGATTAAGGGTTACAGTTTTAACCTTCTCTGGGCCTTGTGACTCGTTGTCGTCAGAATATTATCGTCTGGGTATAGCTGTAATGAAATGAGAGAAGAAATCAAATTTAATTCGTGTTCAGGGGAAGGGGATCTAAGAGGGGAGAGGGAAGTCCTTTATTTTTAATTCTACAAATAGGTTTTGCATGATTATATGCATCTCATCTTTTGACCACATCTTTACGATCATTTAGGAGTTCAGTCACCCAAAAGAGGTTTCACCTTACTAGAGTCTACTGTTTTTCCGGCATATTCATACGTTTTGTGGACATGGATGTCTTGTCTCTCTATGATTGAAACGTCGCCTACATTACCATGTATTTGTGGTCTGAGACTTTTTGGCATGTAGCTTCATGAACATAGTAGGTTCCTAAGTACCTCTTCCTTTTCTCTATATTTTTTTGCCTATGAGTGTACCCACCATTCACTCACTGGATGTAGGATTAACATTAGGTAAGTATGTCCGTACACGTAGTAGCAAGCCAAATTATTTCCATTCTAGGAGACCACTCACTACGACGAGTGGCAACCATACTACCAGCTACTGGACGCCTGGTTGCCTAGTGCTCTAAGGCTCTCCAATGGAATGTGGTCAGGAGGGTCCAAGTCCTAGGTATGGTTGAAGCTAAATGTTCGTTTACTGTCATGCAAGGACGAGTGACTATTCTCACTTTCAACGTGTGGACTGAAGAACCTAGACGTGGGCCGCTACATACAGGATGAAAATTAGCATGTATTTGCAGAAACTAATTAGGAAAGAAAAGTGCTGAAAACCTCGTAGGTTTAGGAGGATTTTTCACACCTATTCCATAGCTATATTTTGGCATATAATAGTAAACCTTTCCAATGCTTTATACGTTAATGTCTCATTGTATAGTTTGTATAAATAATATATAAGCTAATTTGAACGTGCCAAAGGGAGCAACAAACAAAGGAGGAGGAGTGCCAGATGAGCTCTTATGCATCACGTATACAACCGCAAATGTTCGGCGCTAAACCAAAGTAGTCTGGGTGAGTAGGATGAAGGCGGGAAAACCAGAAACCACTTGTTTCTGCAAAATCTGGTTGACTCAGCTTAGTTTCAGCATTTTTATTGGCATTATTTTGTTCCCCCGCTGACTGTGGCACAGGATATAAGGGCAAAGTTTTGGTTGTCGTCCCCAGCTCGGTGTGTAATTTACATCGCTATTAATTCACAGGCCAGCAATACCAGGTGGAAGCGAGGCGGGTATGGCGTTGTGTGAGTGCCAATGACGTAAGTATGCATTTGCTGGACAACATTAATACCTTCTACTTGATGGTGTGTTTTATACTAGATTTTTTTTTTCTAATTAGCGTAGCGTTTAATCAGGTTAGTACAGACTTTTCGAACTGGAGAGGTTATATGTAGCTGTCATTATTGCCCTTAGGATAAGAGACTTATTCCCATTTGTAAAAAAATATCTGCAAGTAGGAGGAATAAATTAAAAATACGTCAATGGATTTCGTGGGTTAACACACTCATGCTTTTCTGTCACTCTCATCGGAATACAATCGCCTAACCTAAGCTGGAGCAGTTCCAATCGCAAGAGACTTAATGATGCCAATATTAACACTTAGGTTCTTATGACTCACTTTCAGCTGTTGTTGTTGTTGTTGAGTAGCCGCAGTCTGTCTGGCCGAGCAAACCCATCAACTGCAAGCAAGCAACTATCTTTGCAAGGTCATCCATGCTGTGAACCGACGTTCCCTTTGCGACAGAAACGTCCCGCCACAACGAGACGAGGGGAGGAATGTGGAGGGTGGGTTCTTTGAAAGACCTCGCATTTGCGTCTCTCCACCAAGTAAACAGTTGTACCATAGTAGGCTCCACATCGTCCTTTTATTTGGTTATATGGCGACCATCCATCGATGTAAATGTTTTTTTTCGGCCACAGGAAACATTAGGCATGTCACTCAGCGTAGAGCCATCTGAATTGGAAAGTAGAGTAACAAACGTGTCGGAGGCTGCATATGATACTTAGTTCCAAAAATTTACTACATGTAAGGGTAGAGGACGTTTCTTACACAAACATTACGGAAGTCAAAGCCATCCAGATTCCATTTTGCGTCCGAAGTCAAAATACACGGATAAGCACAAATGTCTGGCTCCTCAGTAATGTTTGATGTC
This sequence comes from Coenobita brevimanus, assembly GCF_032717465.1. Taxonomy (NCBI): domain Eukaryota; kingdom Metazoa; phylum Arthropoda; class Malacostraca; order Decapoda; family Coenobitidae; genus Coenobita; species Coenobita brevimanus. Next base: position 27,922,609 of record NC_137023.1, on the reverse strand, counting down.
ACATCAGTATATTTCTCTCACGAGCCAGTCCTTGATATCATCACCTATCTAAAGCTTGTTATCTGACGCCACTATACAAGGTGTAATACAACATTATCCACAGAATATTAACTCCTTTATATCATACCCTGAATGAAAGAAAATATACAAATAATGCAACCATCACTTCACATTTCATTCTCCCTCCCCTACCTACCCTTCCGTCCCTCTCTAACCCCACCTCCGCACCATCACTCATCCCCCCACCCACCTTTCCTTCTGTCTTTGACCCCTCCCTCTCAGCCCCTCTTACTCCAGTGTGACTTACCGCGCATAAAGGAGTCAGCCTGAGGCACGGAGTATAGGAGGGTAGGTGATTATTTATGACCACGACTGTAGCTGGCAGCACTGCATCAAGTGAATGCATAATTGTCGCCACGATCTACGATCACAGCTGAGTAAAATAATTTAACGATAAATGGAATTACGTACTTGAATTGATCAAGACAGGATAGAACTAATTCCTTTCTCTACGAAGACGTCTTTTTAGTGTATGACAGATACCTTAAAACTTTTGTCTGTGTGTGTTTGTGAGTTTGTTCATGTTTGAAAAGAATATTTCATACTGGAAGGTATAGACACAGAAGTTAAACCGTGCAATAATACGAAGTTCTTTTAAGGAACATAAAGTCTCGTATTAGCAGCAGGAATAATATGCAAGAACAATGCATGAAGTATGTTACCAACACTATGTTGTGAGAGTATGACAAGCGTAATTTCCTTTAAATTCCTTGCGTTTGACGAATGTTGTTTATTACATTACGTCAAAAGACAAGAAAAATATCCGTATATTACTGTAACTACCTGTTAATGTTTTAGTAACGTATATTAAACCGTTTTGGTTAAAGGCGGTGTTGGGCATTTTCGAAGGTTGATTACGAGAGGAATCCAAATAGTTGGGTCTACAAATTTTGCCACTCTAAACCGGAAGGTGGAGGGTAGTCCGATAAGCGCCCTTCCAGCATGGTTCCAAGAATGTGAGCGTTATGTTTTCTGTTTTGCATTCATATGCTAAAGCATTATTTTTTTTCTAACGGGGAGCCTACACAAGGTGGCGCTGTGCACTCTGAATAGAGCGATGCAACAACAGCGTCCACCCAGGAGTCAAACCTCCTCTTATTTCCGAGCACCTTGCCTTGAGGATGGACCCTGACCTAACCCTAGCAAGATGTTGTCTATCAAAAACAGTCGCCGGTTCCCAACACTGTGAAATATCATGTACTTTGTGCCTGTAAGTCGACCCTGGTGAGGCGCAGTATACCATAAAGGGGCACTGGATCCCTGCATGATATGCCGGTTGTGCTGTACCTTTGGAATGGCCTCACAGAAGCAGCTCTTTACCTGTAGTCGACGTGTCTGCTCGTTCAGAGAGACTGGGGCTAAACAACAACAAAAATAGTAAAAAAAAAAAGTGCTACAAATGTACTATCATTGACATAAGTCCTGACGCAGGTGTGGAAAACACGGAGATAGGGCTCTGTTGGTAATACTGTAATTCCCTCCATCTCTCCCCTTCCCTCCCCCTCTGGCACTCCTACCTCGCCACCAGAAACCCCGCCCCTTGTTAATGGAGTAACCCCCGCCCCCAACACTCTCTCTCTCTCTCAAGTAAGAGTTACAGAGTAAACTATCCTGGAAAAGGGGTTATCGTTGCGGAGCAGGAGAATTTCTGAATAGTCGATCATCAGTTAGGCAATGAACGGGGATAATATATAGCCACCTCAGAATTGCAGCGCGTTATTCGATGAACAGATTCATTTCCACACCATTAAACTAGACACCAACCAATGAGACTATTCAACACACTAGCATCTTTATGGATCATTAAGTAAGGTACAGATGTAACGGCTAAGGAACCTTATGAATATCTATTATAAAAGGAATCACCAAATACAAGCAATATTAATGTTCTCTCCTATAATTCAGAAGTTTAATAACGCATTATTGTATGGGTATTTAAATAAAACATCTTCGACCCATAAGAAAAACATGAAAAATTGTATACATTTTCAGAACAAGGCTGCCCTCCAAAAAGATCATGTTTACACTTATGGACGCTGGCATGTTAGAGCTGTTAAGTGTTTAACACGCAGCTGAAAGGTTCCAGGTCCGATTGTCGCCTTGTGCTACAGCGAGAGGTTATTTGCAAGCATGCACTCGCCATCATGGTCAGGAGTCAACTGAACACTGGGGTTTAATGCCAGATCCAGTTGACGTTACTCCGATGTTCCCCCCCCTACAGCTTGGAGCTGTTTAAGAAGGAAGTGATCAGACTTGGTATTAGTAGACTTAGGTCACGAAGAATATAAATACGCTCGCGCGAATTCGTGACACACACACACACATATATATATATATATATATATATATATATATATATGTATCATCAGTGGAGCTCTTCCAGCAACATTTTCACATGAAATAATGCAGGATACGTCCAAGCTTGTGTTCTCGGTTGTGTGTACTATGAGTTGTTATTAGAACCATGAGTTCGCAGAATTTGTGAAGCGCTACAACGGAGTGCTTTTTTTTTTTCTTCTTCTTTCGCCCTTTTGGAAGACTGTACCGTAGATTTGCAGTGTTCATGCTAAGAACAGCCTTGGTTCTGGTGTAAGCGAAGTTGCTGTCATTCCAGGCTCTGACCCCTCGCCCTAGGACTTTTGCTGTCGTCAGTGCACAATATTTTTTTTTTCATTGTTCGTGTTCATGAGAATTCTCCCGTTTTGCCGTTCTTAACCCGTCACGTCCCGAGGTTTTCTGCACCACTGACATCCTCCAATCCCGAGCTATTTTGGAAATTTTTTTTTTTGGCTAAAACCTCCGCTTTTGGTGAGAAACATCGAAAATTCGTAGAGAAATCGCTCACCTGAGGTTTAAAATACTCAATCCAGGTAGGAGTTCCTCCTTACCTGACTGGGTGCTGGCACCAAAGAAAACGAGTTCTATGGGAGGGTAACTATTTCACACAACTCATAAACGGTATTTATTTATTTTCTTGGTACGAATTTATATGTAGTATGAGAGTTTATTGGTTTTCAAACAGTAATATAGGCATTATAAGCATTGTTTCACTCACTAACTAATCACCATACCTGACCTTTTTTTGCCACATTACCTGATCATTATTTCTGACTATTTCTTCTTCTAATGCTATGTAAACTTTGTCCTCCATATTGTCATCGATTGGGGAATCACTCTGGCCCTGAATATCTTTACTGGCCAGGTCCCTGGTAACAGGTGAATTGCCGAGACAATGGCATGAAGGGGGGAGGGGGGAGGTTATGCGGTGTAAGGCATTGTCCCTGCTTGGCATCTTGTAGAGGAATAGAGGAAGGTGTCCCGTGTATACGAACGAATAATCACACGCGAAAATTGAAAATTGTGCAAATTAGGGACCTTGCAATTGCACGACGTACCAGTATGTCGCCGGGACTGGCAAATGCAAATCGTTGCAACGTACCCATAAGTCGACGGGACGGGGCGGGTTAAAGGAGACTTCCTAACACCTCATCCTTAGCCATGACCTTTGCATACAGCACCATGTCTCTAAAGTATGTTGTTTAAGTCTTAAATACCAATATAGCCTAAATTAAATAGTTTACAAGGAGGATTTTAAGCAAGACATCGGCTTAAACAAAATTGTAAGAAGAGAATGTTGGAAAGTCTCCTTACCCTACTGTAATAAGACCACTAGTGTTTCTTGTTATGATCATCCTGGGCACCTTTCTTAACTCATGTGCATATAATGTCAGTACAGTTAATGCTGATTGTAAATCAGTCTTTATGTTCCTTTTACTCTGCACACTTCGATCACTGACTTGCTGACATCCCACTGGTCTGTGAGATATGGCCAAGTTCCAAATATAACTTCCAGTAAATCTGATAAAAAAGACAATCCTTTCAAAGGAAGATCTTATTCTCTAAAAAAGGCTGCCAGTGACTCAGTCATTGTGATAATTGCTTGAGGAGTACTCAGTCTTCTTAGTTGGTTCAGTAACTACATCATATGTGTTGCTATTCTCTTGGAAGTCTGATCTGCAAGTATGATGGAAGGGCCAGCGGTAGGCTTGGGAGAGACTGATGAGAAAACGATGACTTAAGATCTGATGCAAGATGCAGACTCCCATAATTTAACTTGGAATAAAACTTAAAGTAATGCCTATCGACTATAGCAACATTAAGACAGAGAATCAGTTTGGACGAAGGTCCAGTCTTCCCCTAGAACACAGCGATTAGTAGTCGTTCTAAGAACCAGGTCCACTGTTGTGCTGTTGCGTGAGGATGGACAAGTGAAAGTAGACTTCGTCTAAGAATCAGACTGTACCAGGGATCAAACTCTTGTTCTTCCGGGTACAGCCTGGGTATGCTAATAAATGCCTCATTAGTTCTTCACCTATCCTGTATCTTTTCCCGACCGTATTTCCTTGCCTGAGGACAAAGGGGAGTATATGGGATGGTTGTGAACCCTGATGGGTACTGATCCACAACAGAGCTTCATTAAATAGACCGTATTTCCATGCCTGAGGACAAAGGGGAGTAGGTGGGATGGTTGTCAACCCTGATGGGTACTGATCCACCTCAGAGCTTCATAGAACTGAGTTGAGGCTACACAGTACAACATTCTCGGTGGCCATTTGAGAATATGATACCACTGATGGCAGGAAAAGGCGGAGCAGGTACATGTTTAACGGGTAGTTGAACATCACTTGTGAATGCCTTGTGACATCTTTTTGTACTTAACTGAACGGAAGGATACACGTAGATGCAAAGGCGCTGTGAAGCTGGGAAAGAAGTATATCTGTGTGTTTATATCACAGTCCCGTGATTTGTTCAAATGGAGAAAATATATACACATACTGAAATATTTTAATTATGAGGACACAATAATTTTAGCTCGCGCCAGTTGCTAGGCACTATATAACCATGCATTGATCAGTGACCAGGACGGAAGAGTGGCAGGATATGTTGGCCAGCAGGGTGTTGAGATGGAAGGGAATGTGGCCGGGAGGGTAGGTTTTTCATGTGTCTACATATTTTCTGCACTCAAATTGCACAGTAAGCAGCGTTATTACGTTCATTACGGAAACAAATGCATTTAAACACAAACTGAATGTAGAGGACAGGTAAAAAAAAAAAAATGTTTGTACTAGGTTGTTACCCGCATTTCAGTAAGGTCTAGTGTAAAAACATCGTGAACGCCATACATGAGAGCTTACGATATGCATGCTTAAGATGTCCGTGTCTGAGTGTGGCTAAATAATTAATCTTTTGAAAAAAATCCCTATTAGTGTACACTGCTAAAAGTTGTCGGGTAAAAGAGTGTTTTGATAAACGTCTCTCTCTCTCTCTCTGCAGCATAGCACACACACACACACACACACACCCATGACATGAATGAGGTAATAAAGCAGAGGGTGAGGTATAGCGCCATCCTGTCTTCATCATGGTGGTCGCTGACGCCCGCTGTTGCTGCCGTCCTAGCACATGCTAATGAACCCCTCTCACCTCGTTTGATGATTTTTACCTTACGTGTTCTGTGCTGCTGCGCTTTATTTTATTTTCTTCTTCGTTACGTTGTAAGTTACCTCACCCTCATGTTAGAGCATCAGTAAAATAGCTCGCAGATAAGGAGAAAATTCAGCAACTTTTAACCCCTACACCGCGGGCTTGTTTACCAATGACTTGCGTGTGCCGCGGGGTTATTTGGGCTCCGACAGACTCTCAAAAAATATTTGCCAAAAATCAGTTATTAGTCCTAGAATAATAAAATTACATATGCTTATGGCACATACCTTCTGCTTTCTCCTGGAATGATTGTTGAGCCTTCGTTGGTTACCGTAGGACTTGTGGAGACCTCTGAAGTAGGGTAACGAAGTCTCCACTTTACACTTCCCGACAACCCGTAATATGATTACCACAGCCAGATACAAACACTATAAACACTATTCTACAATTTTCAAGTAGTTTGGGATCCATACTAAAAAAAAAAAACACTGTGAAAGCAATGGAAATTACGAGCGCGTCTGATCGTCGCATTGGCACTAGTTGGCTCATGGTAGTCTGTCATTTATTATTCATAAAACCCCTCACACTTTATATTTCTATTACTATATAACACTTATATATATCTACAGTCTTTATCCATAAGTTTCCTTCAGTAGTATTAGTTTATTGTCACTGTAGGGATTCAATTTCTTTCAGTAAAATACGTAGCATTCACTTTCTCGTCCTGTATACTGGCATTGAGAGTGAATGTCACTTTCATCTTCACTCTCATAACTCATAGCATTCAGACATGCTAGAGTGAAACTTTCACTTTCATTACTCCTAGGGTATATACTCGTATTCTTATAATACTACTCATTTACATTTCTATTTACGTTCTCTATTTTATTTACGTTATTTACATTTCTATTTTATTTACACTGTGTTGTGCACTGTCACTTGAAATAACTTATAAAACTATTTTCCATTGTTCACGTATATTTACATTCATTACTTTCACTTGCTGTTTACACATTATTTACAATTCCACTTGCACTGTTTTACTCAATAGAAAGATCGTAGTCACTCTTTTATCAATTGTCAGCCCTTTACCTCTTTCCACACGAGGTTTAGTAGGGGGTAAAGGTCACAGAGCCATTTGCATGGGGGTGAAAAAGGCCTTGAAGTCAGCAAGATGAAACATACGTCCTCTCACTTCGGAAGATGAGAGTACACTGATAACGCAGGGGCCAGGCCACCCAGCCTAGAGGCCTGCTTTAGGGGTTATTCAGAGTTACCAATATTACTTCTTGAAACAGCTAAGTCTAGCACTGATATGATTGGCAGGAAATCTAGACAATACATTATAAATTTGGTAGTTCCAGGTGAGTGTAAATATCATTTAGGCTTCTCCCTTCCCTCCTTACATGTATATTTATTACGAAAATAGATTAGAGGCCTACTTAGGAGATATATAATCAGAGCTACCAATGTTAAATCTTGAAACAGCTTTGTGTAGCACTGATATGATTGGCAGGAAATCTAGACAATACATTATAAATTAGGTAGTTCCAGGTGAATGTAAATATCACTTAGGCTTCTCCCTTCTCTCCTTACATGTATATTTATTACGAAAATAGATTATACGGCATATTTCAAGGGGAAAAAAACAGCGAAAATTAGCGAACGAGTCCACGTGAGGTGTTGTCAGGTGATAATTAGCCAATTCCAGGTGTATGGCACTCTCACTTACCTGATTTCTTTCTTGTATATATTATTTGGTATAAGAATACGACATAGGGCTTATTTCAATGGATGAAATCAGTGAAAAATTCCAGGGAAGATTTACTTAGCGTAGCATGGCCGGGCAGGCGAGAGGATAGGGTAATGGAGGGGGGGTAGGGAGGGGAGTCAAGAACGGGGAGAAATGGCTAAATTGTCAACAATGGATGGGAGTACAGATGAGATTAGGAGTGCTGACTAGTGTTGGACATTGTCAGTACTGATAGATGATACAAGCCCCCACTTGAAAGCCCGGGTGAATTCAAAATAACACAGAATCACAAAAGCGACGCCCCGCGGTATGATCCCTTGCTCCCAAGCGTCACGAAAGTGACGCCCCGCGGTTAAGGGGTTAATGAAGTAGTGCTTGTTGTTTTTGTTGTTGCTGCTGCTGCTCGATTTTGTTATTGCTTTTGTTGTTGCTCTTCATGTAGTTGTTATTGATGTTTTTTTAATATTTCTCTTGCTGACCCTGCTAGGCGTGAACGAAAACGTAACGCAGAAATATTGCCACTTAATCTGGGGCTCCAGTCAGTTTTTGATGAGGCTACTAAGAAGTAGTGTCGGCGTTGCGAGAGTGAGAGTGAGATGAGGTGATGCTTTTGTGTGAGGTACAGCACCTCAGTGTGGGTCTGGTGAATCATTTGTGAGTTATGTCTTGTGATGGTACTGAGGTAGAGTTAGGGTGGTGGCCAGATCACAGAGTCAAAATCTATTTCATTTTGGAGGTTTCCTAGCACCTCTTCCTGAACGATTTATTCCTCTTTCTCTCTCTCTCTCTCTCTCTCTCTCTCTCTCCCTGTGTATATATATATATATATATATATATATATCTTCACGCTGAAGTGAAGTCTCTCCATATATATATATATATATATATATATATATATATATATATAAAATGTGTGTGTGTGTGTGTGTGTGTGTGTGTGTGTGTGTGTGTGTATGTACCTGTATGTATAATCATCTGAAGGCAGCAAAAGCAGTTAAAAAGAAACATCATTGTACTGAATATCTTATGGAGTGTTTTCTCAACCTCCTTTAAGTCGACAGGCCTTCAGTAAGTTGCGTAAAATCATGTAGGGGTTGCAGATATGAAATACAGAGGGGTCATGATACTAAAGGAGTCAATTACTGCTTAGATCATACTCGGTCCTTGTTAATTACGATAGCTTACCTTCTTTAGACTCCTATGGCCCACTCTCAACTGAATAAAATAATCTTGCTTTGGCTGGAACAATATACTCGAGTTGTCCCGCCATGGGAGCACAAAGGGACCTGTATTTTCACTCTTAACCTCCTATGACTCATTCTGAGCTGTATTCGCTTTGCTGATGTTAGCTAGAGTTGCTGTGGCCATGATTAGGTTAACATAGACCTTTATACTTGCAATATTCTAACACAACTTTTAGTTTAGTTTAGAATAACTTCCCTTAAGCATTCAGGTCTGTAATGTCCTTTATACTTGTGACGTCTTCTATACTTACGATGACCTATTATTTCTTTATGCTCATGGTAAGTTAAAATACAGTTGTACATGTAATAAGATAATACTACTTTTACTTTTACCATAATCTTACAGAATTATTTATAGTTACAGTATTATCCGCTGTGTTTATAACCAGTCATTTATGCTTATATTAAGTGCCTCTTGGTTTACGATATCAGATGCCTTTTATGCTTAAGATAAGTTAAGAGGGTCTTTATACTTACGATAACTTAAGCCATTCAGTCCGAGTGGCTTTTTTTTTTTTTTTTTCATTTCTGCCAACAACGCATTAGAAAATACTTCTCATATTACTGAGGTTACCAGTGATTATATCCATCGTCCAGGATTTGATTATCTTACGTCACCTGAATAAAATCGTCTTAATGTGTACCAAGACTAAAACCCAAAATTGTTCATCGGGCTAAAGAGGCTAACAGAGTCCTACATGGTCACGATAACCTTGGCAATGTGTATCAACAACCATGACTAAACTAACCCTATGTGGCGAATTTCCTGAGCTGAAGAAAATCGTCTACCGTCAGCCTAAATGAAGTGTAAATACTGTGACTAGCAATCAGAAGGTCAAGAAAGACAGCACGTATCGCTCGTGTTGTAGCGGGTGTTTCGGAGTCAAACAGTATCGTCTTAGATGTAGTCTGAATAAAATACGAAAATCGAAAGTCGCAGCCAAAGGGATAGTGTGTTTATTGATTACTATGCAGTGAATATTATCCCACGCTATACTGACTAGTATTGTGGAGGAAGACCTTTCAGTAGTAACAGTAGTAGTAGTAATAGTAGTAGATAGTAGTCGCAGTAACAGTAATAGTTGTTACTGTTGTACTGTAGTAATGATGATGATGATGATGAGAATATGCAGCTTACCTTTTCCACTGGAATGACGTCCTTTATCGTTTATCTTTGCCTCCATTTGTCTTTTATCTCTGCTGATACCAAACAATTTTTCTGTGGCTTACGAGAACCCCTATTAACACACTATTTTCCTACCCGATACCGTTCAAAAAGCCTATCCAGAGGTGAACACAATCGTTAGGACAATAATATATAAATACGAGGATCTTTGGCTGACGAGGTTAAAGCTGCATACTCAGCCATGTGACAGGCATACATGTGAGAGACTGAGTGAAGGTGAGAGTGCGACAGAGAAATTATAGGGCAGTGCGTGGGGGTGAGAATGATCGTGTGAGCCAGTAATGTGAGAATGATTGATTGTATTAGGAAATGAGTGTGTGAGTGAAATTGTGAGAGAATGAGCAAGCCTGCGCGTGAGATAGGGTGTATGGGTGGATGGGTGAGCGAGAAAGTCAGTGAAATATGAGTGAATATGAGAGTAATAATGAAAAAGAATGACTGATTAGATGAGAATAAGGGAGTGTGATAAAAGGAATAGAAAAGTGGAAGAGTGACAGTGAACGAGAATCTAGCAGAGATTGAGTGAGTGGTTTATGTCTGTCTAAGTGTGTTTAAGTGTGAGAGCAAGGGTGAGTGTGAGTCACTGTGAGAAAGCGAGCGAGAGTTAACTAGTGGAAGAGTGAACGAGTGAGTGAACAATTGAAAGAGTGGAAGCGTGGAAGTAGGAGAGAGAGAGAGAGAGAGAGAGAGAGAGAGAGAGAGAGAGAGAGAATGCATAAATTGTCAAACTAAAAGCAACACTTTGAACGAGAATGAAAAAAATGGTTAAAGGTGGGCGGAACTAATACAATTCCACCCGCCTTAATATTCAATTATGAATATTAGGTACAGTCTGACCTCGAAGCGACTTTCGTTTTTATCCGTTTTTTGCCCTGAAGTTCTGCAGACGATTTTCATAGGGATATAAACCTCCTAAAATGATTTAACACTCTCAGGCTCCTGTGGCTCATTTATTTCTTCATGAAATCCTCTGGCGTTAGCTAGAAAGTAATTTCAGTGTTCTTCTGATCCAAATAAGATTAAGGGTTACAGTTTTAACCTTCTTTGGGCCTTGTGACTCGTTGTCGTCAGAATATTATCGTCTGGGTATAGCTGTAATGAAATGAGAGAAGAAATCAAATTTAATTCGTGTTCAGGGGGAGGGGATCTAAGAGGGGAGAGGGAAGTCCTTTATTTTTAATTCTACAAATAGGTTTTGCATGATTATATGCATCTCATCTTTTGACCACATCTTTACGATCATTTAGGAGTTCAGTCACCCAAAAGAGGTTTCACCTTACTAGAGTCTACTGTTTTTCCGGCATATTCATACGTTTTGTGGACATGGATGTCTTGTCTCTCTATGATTGAAACGTCGCCTACATTACCATGTATTTGTGGTCTGAGACTTTTTTGCATGTAGCTTCATGAACATGGTAGGTGCCTAAGTACCTCTTCCTTTTCTCTATATTTTTTGCCTATGAGTGTACCCACCATTCACTCACTCGATGTAGGATTAACATTAGGTAAGTATGTCCGTACACGTAGTAGCAAGCCAAATTATTTCCATTCTAGGAGACCACTCACTACGACGAGTGGCAACCATACTACCAGCTACTGGACGCCTGGTTGCCTAGTGCTCTAAGGCTCTCCAATGGAATGTGGTCAGGAGGGTCCAAGTCCTAGGTATGGTTGAAGCTAAATGTTCGTTTACTGTCATGCAAGGACGAGTGACTATTCTCACTTTCAACGTGTGGACTGAAGAACCTAGACGTGGGCCGCTACATACAGGATGAAAATTAGCATGTATGTGCAGAAACTAATTAGGAAAGAAAAGTGCTGAAAACCTCGTAGGTTTAGGAGGATTTTTAACATCTATTCCATAGCTATATTTTGGCATATAATAGTAAACCTTTCCAATGCTTTATACGTTAATGTCTCATTGTATAGTTTGTATAAATAATATATAAGCTAATTTGAACGTGCCAAAGGGAGCAACAAACAAAGGAGGAGGAGTGCCAGATGAGCTCTTATGCATCACGTATACAACCGCAAATGTTCGGCGCTAAACCAAAGTAGTCTGGGTGAGTAGGATGAAGGCGGGAAAACCAGAAACCACTTGTTTCTGCAAAATCTGGTTGACTCAGCTTAGTTTCAGCATTTTTATTGGCATTATTTTGTTCCCCCGCTGACTGTGGCACAGGATATAAGGGCAAAGTTTTGGTTGTCGTCCCCAGCTCGGTGTGTAATTTACATCGCTATTAATTCACAGGCCAGCAATACCAGGTGGAAGCGAGGCGGGTATGGCGTTGTGTGAGTGCCAATGACGTAAGTATGCATTTGCTGGACAACATTAATACCTTCTACTTGATGGTGTGTTTTATACTAGATTTTTTTTTTTCTAATTAGCGTAGCGTTTAATCAGGTTAGTACAGACTTTTCGAACTGGAGAGGTTATATGTAGCTGTCATTAGTGCCCTTAGGATAAGAGACTTATTCCCATTTGTAAAAAAATATCTGCAAGTAGCAGGAATAAATTAAAAATACGTCAATGGATTTCGTGGGTTAACACACTCAGGCTTTTGTGTCACTCTCATCGGAATACAATCGCCTAACCTAAGGTGGAGCAGTTCCAATCGCAAGAGACTTAATGATGCCAATATTAACACTTAGGTTCTTATGACTCACTTTCAGCTGTTGTTGTTGTTGTTGAGTAGCCGCAGTCTGTCTGGCCGAGCAAACCCATCAACTGCAAGCAAGCAACTATCTTTGCAAGGTCATCCATGCTGTGAACCGACGTTCCCTTTGCGACAGAAACGTCCCGCCACAACGAGACGAGGGGAGGAATGTGGAGGTTGGGTTCTTTGAAAGACCTCGCATTTGCGTCTCTCCACCAAGTAAACAGTTGTACCATAGTAGGCTCCACATCGTCCTTTTATTTGGTTATATGGCGACCATCCATCGATGTAAATGTTTTTTTTTCGGCCACAGGAAACATTAGGCATGTCACTCAGCGTAGAGCCATCTGAAATGGAAAGTAGAGTAACAAACGTGTCGGAGGCTGCATATGATACTTAGTTCCAAAAATTTACTACATGTAAGGGTAGAGGACGTTTCTTACACAAACATTACGGAAGTCAAAGCCATCCAGATTCCATTTTGCGTCCGAAGTCAAAATACACGGATAAGCACAAATATCTGGCTCCTCAGTAATGTTTGATGTCACATCAGTATATTTCTCTCACGAGCCAGTCCTTGATATCATCACCTATCTAAAGCTTGTTATCTGACGCCACTATACAAGGTGTAATACAACATTATCCACAGAATATTAACTCCTTTATATCATACCCTGAATGAAAGAAAATATACAAATAATGCAACCATCACTTCACATTTCATTCTCCCTCCCCTACCTACCCTTCCGTCCCTCTCTAACCCCACCTCCGCACCATCACTCATCCCCCCACCCACCTTTCCTTCTGTCTTTGACCCCTCCCTCTCAGCCCCTCTTACTCCAGTGTGACTTACCGCGCATAAAGGAGTCAGCCTGAGGCACGGAGTATAGGAGGGTAGGTGATTATTTATGACCACGACTGTAGCTGGCAGCACTGCATCAAGTGAATGCATAATTGTCGCCACGACCTACCATCACAGCTGAGTAAAATAATTTAACGATAAATGGAATTACGTACTTGAATTGATCAAGACAGGATAGAACTAATTCCTTTCTCTACGAAGACGTCTTTTTAGTATATGACAGATACCTTAAAACTTTTGTCTGTGTGTGTTTGTGAGTTTGTTCATGTTTGAAAAGAGTATTTCATACTGGAAGGTATAGACACAGAAGTTAAACCGTGCAATAATACGAAGTTCTTTTAAGGAACATAAAGTCTCGTATTAGCAGCAGGAATAATATGCAAGAACAATGCATGAAGTATGTTACCGACACTATGTTGTGAGAGTATGACAAGCGTAATTTCCTTTAAATTTCTTGCGTTTGACGAATGTTGTTTATTACATTACGTCAAAAGACAAGAAAAATATCCGTATATTACTGTAACTACCTGTTAATGTTTTAGTAACGTATATTAAACCGTTTTGGTTAAAGGCGGTGTTGGGCATTTTCGAAGGTTGATTAAGAGAGGAATCCAAATAGTTGGGTCTACAAATTTTGCCACTCTAAACCGGAAGGTGGAGGGTAGTCCGATAAGCGCCCTTCCAGCATGGTTCCAAGAATGTGAGCGTTATGTTTTCTGTTTTGCATTCATATGCTAAAGCATTATTTTTTTTCTAACGGGGAGCCTACACAGGGTGGCGCTGTGCACCCTGAATAGAGCGATGCAACAACAGCGTCCACCCAGGAGTCAAACCTCCTCTTATTTCCGAGCACCTTGCCTTGAGGATGGACCCTGACCTAACCCTAGCAAGATGTTGTCTATCAAAAACAGTCGCCGGTTCCCAACACTGTGAAATATCATGTACTTTGTGCCTGTAAGTCGACCCTGGTGAGACGCAGTATACCATAAAGGGGCACCGGATCCCTGCATGATATGCCGGTTGTGCTGTACCTTTGGAATGGCCTCACAGAAGCAGCTCTTTACCTGTAGTCGACGTGTCTGCTCGTTCAGAGAGACTGGGGCTAAACAACAACAAAAATATTAAAAAAAAAAAGTGCTACAAATGTACTATCGTTGACATAAGTCCTGACGCAGGTGTGGAAAACACGGAGATAGGGCTCTGTTGGTAATACTGTAATTCCCTCCATCTCTCCCCTTCCCTCCCCCTCTGGCACTCCTACTTCGCCACCAGAAACCCCGCCCCTTGTTAATGGAGTAACCCCCGCCCCCAACACTCTCTCTCTCTCAAGTAAGAGTTACAGAGTAAACTATCCTGGAAAAGGGGTTATCGTTGCGGAGCAGGAGAATTTCTGAATAGTCGATCATCAGTTAGGCAATGAACGGGGATAATATATAGCCACCTCAGAATTGCAGCGCGTTATTCGATGAACAGATTCATTTCCACACCATTAAACTAAACACCAACCAATGAGACTATTCAACACACTAGCATCTTTATGGATCATTAAGTAAGGTACAGATGTAACGGCTAAGGAACCTTATGAATATCTATTATAAAAGGAATCACCAAATACAAGCAATATTAATGTTCTCTCCTATAATTCAGAACTTTAATAACGCATTATTGTATGGGTATTTAAATAAAACATCTTCGACCCATAAGAAAAACTTGAAAAATTGTATACATTTTCAGAACAAGGCTGCCCTCCAAAAAGATCATGTTTACACTTAAGGACGCTGGCATGTTAGAGCTGTTAAGTGTTTAACAAGCAGCTGAAAGGTTCCAGGTCCGATTGTCGCCTTGTGCTACAGCGAGAGGTTATTTGCAAGCATGCACTCGCCATCATGGTCAGGAGTCAACTGAACACTGGGGTTTAATGCCAGATCCAGTTGACGTTACTCCGATGTTCCCCCCCCTACAGCTTGGAGCTGTTTAAGAAGGAAGTGATCAGACTTGGTATTAGTAGACTTAGGTCACGAAGAATATAAATACGCTCGCGCGAATTCGTGACACACACACACACATATATATATATATATATATATATATATACATATATATATATATATATATATATATATATATATATATATATATATATATGCATCATCAGTGGAGCTCTTCCAGCAACATTTTCACATGAAATAATGCAGGATACGTCCAAGCTTGTGTTCTCGGTTGTGTGAACTATGAGTTGTTATTAGAACCATGAGTTCGCAGAATTTGTGGAGCGCTACAACGGAGTGCTTTTTTTTTTCTTCTTCTTTCGCCCTTTTGGAAGACTGTACCGTAGATTTGCAGTGTTCATGCTAAGAACAGCCTTGGTTCTGGTGTAAGTGAAGTTGCTGTCGTTCCAGGCTCTGACCCCTCGCCCTAGGACTTTTGCTGTCGTCAGTGCACATTATTTTTTTTTTCATTGTTCGTGTTCATGAGAATTCTCCCGTTTTGCCGTTCTTAACCCGTCATGCCCCAAGGTTTTCCGCACCACTGACATCCTCCAATCCCGAGCTATTTTGGAAATTTTTTTTTTTGGCTAAAACCTCCGCTTTTGGTGAGAAACATCGAAAATTCGTAGAGAAATCGCTCACCTGAGGTTTAAAATACTCAATCCAGGTAGGAGTTCCTCCTTACCTGACTGGGTGCTGGCACCAAAGAAAACGAGTTCTATGGGAGGGTAACTATTTCACACAACTCATAAACGGTATTTATTTATTTTCTTGGTACGAATTTATATGTAGTATGAGAGTTTATTGGTTTTCAAACAGTAATATAGGCATTATAAGCATTGTTTCACTCACTAACTAATCACCATACTTGACCTTTTTTTGCCACATTACCTGATCATTATTTCTGACTATTTCTTCTTCTAATGCTATATAAACTTTGTCCTCCACATTGTCATCGATTGGGGAATCACTCTGGCCCTGAATATCTTTACTGGCCAGGTCACTGGTAACAGGTGAATTGCCGAGACAATGGCATGAAGGGGGGAGGGGGGAGGTTATGCGGTGTAAGGCATTGTCCCTGCTTGGCATCTTGTAGAGGAATAGAGGAAGGTGTCCCGTGTATACGAACGAATAATCACACGCGACAATGAAAATTGTGCAAATTAGGGACCTTGCAATTGCACGACGTACCAGTATGTCGCCGGGACTGGCAAATGCAAATCGTTGCAACGTACCCATACGTCGACGGGACGGGGCGGGTTAAAGGAGACTTCCTAACACCTCATCCTTAGCCATGACCTTTGCATACAGCACCATGTCTCTAAAGTATGTTGTTTAAGTCTTAAATACCAATATAGCCTAAATTAAATAGTTTACAAGGAGGATTTTAAGCAAGACATCGGCTTAAACAAAATTGTAAGAAGAGAATGTTGGAAAGTCTCCTTACCCTACTGTAATAAGACCACTAGTGTTTCTTGTTATGATCATCCTGGGCACCTTTCTTAACTCATGTGCATATAATGTCAGTACAGTTAATGCTGATTGTAAATCAGTCTTTATGTTCCTTTTACTCTGCACACTTCGATCACTGACTTGCTGACATCCCACTGGTCTGTGAGATATGACCAAGTTCCAAATATAACTTCCAGTAAATCTGATAAAAAAGACAATCCTTTCAAAGGAAGACCTTATTCTCTAAAAAAGGCTGCCAGTGACTCAGTCATTGTGATAATTGCCTGAGGAGTACTCAGTCTTCTTAGTTGGTTCAGTAACTACATCATATGTGTTGCTATTCTCTTGGAAGTCTGATCTGCAAGTATGATGGAAGGGCCAGCGGTAGGCTTGGGAGAGACTGATGAGAAAACGATGACTTAAGATCTGATGCAAGATGCAGACTCCCATAATTTAACGTGGAATAAAACTTAAAGTAATGCCTATCGACTATAGCAACATTAAGACAGATAATCAGTTTGGATGAAGGTCCAGTCTTCCCCTAGAACACAGCGATTAGTAGTCGTTCTAAGAACCAGGTCCACTGTTGTGCTGTTGCGTGAGGATGGACAAGTGAAAGTAGACTTCGTCTAAGAATCAGACTGTACCAGGGATCAAACTCTTGTTCTTCCGGGTACAGCCTGGGTATGCTAATAAATGCCTCATTAGTTCTTCACCTATCCTGTATCTTTTCCCGACCGTATTTCCTTGCCTGAGGACAAAGGGGAGTATATGGGATGGTTGTCAACCCTGATGGGTACTGATCCACCACAGAGCTTCATTAAATAGACCGTATTTCCATGCCTGAGGACAAAGGGGAGTAGGTGGGATGGTTGTCAACCCTGATGGGTACTGATCCACCTCAGAGCTTCATAGAACTGAGTTGAGGCTACACAGTACAACATTCTCGGTGGCCATTTGAGAATATGATACCACTGATGGCAGGAAAAGGCGGAGCAGGTACATGTTTAACGGGTAGTTGAACATCACTTGTGAATGCCTTGTGACATCTTTTTGTACTTAACTGAACGGAAGGATACACGTAGATGCAAAGGCGCTGTGAAGCTAGGAAAGAAGTATATCTGTGTGTTTATATCACAGTCCTGTGATTTGTTCAAATGGAGAAAATATATACACATACTGAAATATTTTAATTATGAGGACACAATAATTTTAGCTCGCGCCAGTTGCTAGGCACTATATAACCATGCATTGATTAGTGACCAGGACGGAAGAGTGGCAGGATATGTTGGCCAGCAGGGTGTTGAGATGGAAGGGAATGTGGCCGGGAGGGTAGGTTTTTCATGTGTCTACATATTTTCTGCACTCAAATTGCACAGTAAGCAGCGTTATTACGTTCATTACGGAAACAAATGCATTTAAACACAAACTGAATGTAGAGGTACAGGTAAAAAAAAAAAAATGTTTGTACTAGGTTGTTACCCGCATTTCAGTAAGGTCTAGTGTAAAAACATCGTGAACACCATACATGAGAGCTTACGATATGCATGCTTAAGATGTCGGTGTCTGAGTGTGGCTAAATAATTAATCTTTTGAAAAAAATCCCTATTAGTGTACACTGCTAAGAGTTGTCGGGTAAAAGAGTGTTTTGATAAACGTCTCTCTCTCTCTCTCTCTCTCTCTCTCTCTCTCTCTCTCTCTCTGCAGCACAGCACACACACACACACACACACACACCCATGACATGAATGAGGTAATAAAGCAGAGGGTGAGGTATAGCGCCATCCTGTCTTCATCATGGTGGTCGCTGACGCCCGCTGTTGCTGCCGTCCTAACACATGCTAATGAACCCCTCTCACCTCGTTTGATGATTTTTACCTTACGTGTTCTGTGCTGCTGCACTTTCTTTTCTTTTCTTCTTCGTTACGTTGTAAGTTACCTCACCCTCATGTTAGAGCATCAGTAAAATAGCTCGCAGATAAGGAGAAAATTCAGCAACTTTTAACCCCTACACCGCGGGCTTGTTTACCAATGACTTGCGTGTGCCGCGGGGTTATTTGGGCTCCGACAGACTCTCAAAAAATATTTGCCAAAAATCAGTTATTAGTCCTAGAATAATAAAATTACATATGCTTATGGCACATACCTTCAGCTTTCTCCTGGAATGATTGTTGAACCTTCGTCGGTTACCGTAGGACTTGTGGAGACCTCTGAAGTAGGGTAACGAAGTCTCCACTTTACACTTCCCGACAACCCGTAATATGATTACCACAGCCAGATACAAACACTATAAACACTATTCTACAATTTTCAAGTAGTTTGGGATCCATACTAAAAAAAAAAACACTGTGAAAGCAATGGAAATTACGAGCGCGTCTGATCGTCGCATTGGCACTAGTTGGCTCATGGTAGTCTGTCATTTATTATTCATAAAACCCCTCACACTTTATATTTCTATTACTATATAACACTTATATATATCTACAGTCTTTATCCATAAGTTTCCTTCAGTAGTATTAGTTTATTGTCACTGTAGGGATTCAATTTCTTTCAGTAAAATACGTAGCATTCACTTTCTCGTCCTGTATACTGGCATTGAGAGTGAATGTCACTTTCATCTTCACTCTCATAACTCATAGCATTCAGACATGCTAGAGTGAAACTTTCACTTTCATTACTCCTAGGGTATATACTCGTATTCTTATAATACTACTCATTTACATTTCTATTTACGTTCTCTATTTTATTTACGTTATTTACATTTCTATTTTATTTACACTGTGTTGTGCACTGTCACTTGAAATAACTTATAAAACTATTTTCCATTGTTCACGTATATTTACATTCATTACTTTCACTTGCTGTTTACACATTATTTACACATTATTTACAATTCCACTTGCACTGTTTTACTCAATAGAAAGATCGTAGTCACTCTTTTATCAATTGTCAGCCCTTTACCTCTTTCCACACGAGGTTTAGTAGGGGGTAAAGGTCACAGAGCCATTTGCATGGGGGTGAAAAAAGGCCTTGAAGTCAGCAAGATGAAACATACGTCCTCTCACTTCGGAAGATGAGAGTACACTGATAACGCAGGGGCCAGGCCACCCAGCCTAGAGGCCTGCTTTAGGGGTTATTCAGAGTTACCAATATTACTTCTTGAAACAGCTAAGTCTAGCACTGATATGATTGGCAGGAAATCTAGACAATACATTATAAATTTGGTAGTTCCAGGTGAGTGTAAATATCATTTAGGCTTCTCCCTTCCCTCCTTACATGTATATTTATTACGAAAATAGATTAGAGGCCTACTTAGGAGATATATAATCAGAGCTACCAATGTTAAATCTTGAAACAGCTTTGTGTAGCACTGATATGATTGGCAGGAAATCTAGACAATACATTATAAATTAGGTAGTTCCAGGTGATTGTAAATATCACTTAGGCTTCTCCCTTCTCTCCTTACATGTATATTTATTACGAAAATAGATTATACGACATATTTCAAGGGGAAAAAAACAGCGAAAATTAGCGAACGAGTGCACGTGAGGTGTTGTCAGGTGATAATTAGCCAATTCCAGGTGTATGGCACTCTCACTTACCTGATTTCTTTCTTGTATATATTATTTGGTATAAGAATACGACATAGGGCTTATTTCAATGGATGAAATCAGTGAAAAATTCCAGGGAAGATTTACTTAGCGTAGCATGGCCGGGCAGGCGAGAGGATAGGGTAATGGAGGGGGGGTAGGGAGGGGAGTCAAGAACGGGGAGAAATGGCTAAATTGTCAACAATGGATGGGAGTACAGATGAGATTAGGAGTGCTGACTAGTGTTGGACATTGTCAGTACTGATAGATGATACAAGCCCCCACTTGAAAGCCCGGGTGAATTCAAAATAACACAGAATCACAAAAGCGACGCCCCGCGGTATGATCCCTTGCTCCCAAGCGTCACGAAAGTGACGCCCCGCGGTTAAGGGGTTAATGAAGTAGTGCTTGTTGTTTTTGTTGTTGCTGCTGCTGCTCGATTTTGTTATTGCTTTTGTTGTTGCTCTTCGTGTAGTTGTTATTGATGTTTTTTAAATATTTCTCTTGCTGACCCTGCTAGGCGTGAACGAAAACGTAACGCAGAAATATTGCCACTTAATCTGGGGCTCCAGTCAGTGTTTGATGAGGCTACTAAGAAGTAGTGTCGGCGTTGCGAGAGTGAGAGTGAGATGAGGTGATGCTTTTGTGTGAGGTACAGCACCTCAGTGTGGGTCTGGTGATTCATTTGTGAGTTATGTCTTGTGATGGTACTGAGGTAGAGTTAGGGTGGTGGCCAGATCACAGAGTCAAAATCTATTTCATTTTGGAGGTTTCCTAGCACCTCTTCCTAAACGATTTATTCCTCTTTCTCTCTCTCTCTCTCTCTCTCTCTCTCTCTCTCTCCGTGTCTATATATATATATATATATATATATATATATATATATATATATATATCTTCACGCGTCAGTGAAGTCTCACCATATATATATATATATATATATATATATATATATATATATATATATATATATATATATATATATATATATATATATATATATATATTTATAAAATGTGTGTGTGTGTGTGTGTGTGTGTGTGTGTGTGTGTGTGTGTATGTACCTGTATGTATAATCATCTGAAGGCAGCAAAAGCAGTTAAAAAGAAACATCATTGTACTGAATATCTTATGGAGTGTTTTCTCAACCTCCTTTAAGTCGACAGGCCTTCAGTAAGTTGCGTAAAATCATGTAGGGGTTGCAGATATGAAATACAGAGGGGTCATGATACTAAAGGAGTCAATTACTGCTTAGATCATACTCGGTCCTTGTTAATTACGATAGCTTACCTTCTTTAGACTCCTTTGGCCCACTCTCAACTGAATAAAATAATCTTGCTTTGGCTGGAACAATATACTCGAGTTGTCCCGCCATGGGAGCACAAAGGGACCTGTATTTTCACTCTTAACCTCCTATGACTCATTCTGAGCTGTATTCGCTTTGCTGATGTTAGCTAGAGTTGCTGTGGCCATGATAAGGTTAACATAGACCTTTATACTTGCAATATTCTAACACAACTTTTAGTTTAGTTTAGAATAACTTCCCTTAAGCATTCAGGTCTGTAATGTCCTTTATACTTGTGACGTCTTCTATACTTACGTTGACCTATTATTTCTTTATGCTTATGGTAAGTTAAAATACAGTTGTACATATAATAAGATAATACTACTTTTACTTTTACCATAATCTTACAGAATTATTTATAGTTACAGTATTATCCGCTGTGTTTATAACCAGTCATTTATGCTTATATTAAGTGCCTCTTGGTTTACGATATCAGATGCCTTTTATGCTTAAGATAAGTTAAGAGGGTCTTTATACTTACGATAACTTAAGCCATTCAGTCCGAGTGGCTTTTTTTTTTTTTTTTTTCATTTCTGCCAACAACGGATAACTGTATTCGCATTAGAAAATACTTCTCATATTACTGAGGTTACCAGTGATTATATCCATCGTCCAGGATTTGATTATCTTACGTCACCTGAATAAAATCGTCTTAATGTGTACCAAGACTAAAACCCAAAATTGTTCATCGGGCTAAAGAGGCTAACAGAGTCCTACATGGTCACGATAACCTTGGCAATGTGTATCAACAACCATGACTAAACTAACCCTATGTGGCGAATTTCCCTGAGCTGAAGAAAATCGTCTACCGTCAGCCTAAATGAAGTGTAAATACTGTGACTAGCAATCAGAAGGTCAAGAAAGACAGCACGTATCGCTCGTGTTGTAGCGGGTGTTTCGGAGTCAAACAGTATCGTCTTAGATGTAGTCTGAATAAAATACGAAAATCGAAAGTCGCAGCCAAAGGGATAGTGTGTTTATTGATTACTATGCAGTGAATATTATCCCACGCTATACTGACTAGTATTGTGGAGGAAGACCTTTCAGTAGTAACAGTAGTAGTAGTAATAGTAGTAGATAGTAGTCGCAGTAACAGTAATAGTTGTTACTGTTGTACTGTAGTAATGATGATGATGATGATGAGAATATGCAGCTTACCTTTTCCACTGGAATGACGTCCTTTTATCGTTTATCTTTGCCTCCATTTGTCTTTTATCTCTGCTGATACCAAACAATTTTTCTGTGGCTTACGAGAACCCCTATTAACACACTATTTTCCTACCCGATACCGTTCAAAAAGCCTATCCAGAGGTGAACACAATCGTTAGGACAATAATATATAAATACGAGGATCTTTGGCTGACGAGGTTAAAGCTGCATACTCAGCCATGTGACAGGCATACATGTGAGAGACTGAGTGAAGGTGAGAGTGCGACAGAGAAATTATAGGGCAGTGCGTGGGGGTGAGAATGATCGTGTGAGCCAGTAATGTGAGAATGATTGATTGTATTAGGAAATGAGTGTGTGAGTGAAATTGTGAGAGAATGAGCAAGCCTGCGCGTGAGATAGGGTGTATGGGTGGATGGGTGAGCGAGAAAGTCGGTGAAATATGAGTGAATATGAGAGTAATAATGAAAAAGAATGACTGATTAGATGAGAATAAGGGAGTGTGATAAAAGGAATAGAAAAGTGGAAGAGTGACAGTGAACGAGAATCTAGCAGAGATTGAGTGAGGGATTTATGTCTGTCTAAGTGTGTTTAAGTGTGAGAGCAAGGATGAGTGTGAGTCACTGTGAGAAAGCGAGCGAGAGTTAACTGGTGGAAGAGTGAACGAGTGAGTGAACAATTGAAAGAGTGGAAGCGTGGAAGTAGGAGAGAGAGAGAGAGAGAGAGAGAGAGAGAGAGAGAGAGAGAGAGAGAGAGAGAGAGAATACATAAATTATCAAACTAAAAGCAACACTTTGAACAAGAATGAAATAATGGTTAAAGGTGGGCGGAACTAATACAATTCCACCCGCATTAATATTCAATTATGAATATTAGGTACAGTCTGACCTCGAAGCGACTTTCGTTTTTATCCGTTTTTTGCCCTGAAGTTCTGCAGACGATTTTCATAGGGATATAAACCTCCTAAAATGATTTAACACTCTCAGGCTCCTGTGGCTCATTTATTTCTTCATAAAATCCTCTGGCGTTAGCTAGAAAGTAATTTCAGTGTTCTTCTGATCCAAATAAGATTAAGGGTTACAGTTTTAACCTTCTTTGGGCCTTGTGACTCGTTGTCGTCAGAATATTATCGTCTGGGTATAGCTGTAATGAAATGAGAGAAGAAATCAAATTTAATTCGTGTTCAGGGGGAGGGGATCTAAGAGGGGAGAGGGAAGTCCTTTATTTTTAATTCTACAAATAGGTTTTGCATGATTATATGCATCTCATCTTTTGACCACATCTTTACGATCATTTAGGAGTTCAGTCACCCAAAAGAGGTTTCACCTTACTAGAGTCTACTGTTTTTCCGGCATATTCATACGTTTTGTGGACATGGATGTCTTGTCTCTCTATGATTGAAACGTCGCCTACATTACCATGTATTTGTGGTCTGAGACTTTTTGGCATGTAGCTTCATGAACATGGTAGGTGCCTAAGTACCTCTTCCTTTTCTCTATATTTTTTGCCTATGAGTGTATCCACCATTCACTCACTCGATGTAGGATTAACATTAGGTAAGTATGTCCGTACACGTAGTAGCAAGCCAAATTATTTCCATTCTAGGAGACCACTCACTAAGACGAGTGGCAACCATACTACCAGCTACTGGACGCCTGGTTGCCTAGTGCTCTAAGGCTCTCCAATGGAATGTGGTCAGGAGGGTCCAAGTCCTAGGTATGGTTGAAGCTAAATGTTCGTTTACTGTCATGCAAGGACGAGTGACTATTCTCACTTTCAACGTGTGGACTGAAGAACCTAGACGTGGGCCGCTACATACAGGATGAAAATTAGCATGTATGTGCAGAAACTAATTAGGAAAGAAAAGTGCTGAAAACCTCGTAGGTTTAGGAGGATTTTTAACACCTATTCCATAGCTATATTTTGGCATATAATAGTAAACCTTTCCAATGCTTTATACGTTAATGTCTCATTGTATAGTTTGTATAAATAATATATAAGCTAATTTGGACGTGCCAAAGGGAGCAACAAACAAAGGAGGAGGAGTGCCAGATGAGCTCTTATGCATCACGTATACAACCGCAAATGTTCGGCGCTAAACCAAAGTAGTCTGGGTGAGTAGGATGAAGGCGGGAAAACCAGAAACCACTTGTTTCTGCAAAATCTAGTTGACTCAGCTTAGTTTCAGCATTTTTATTGGCATTATTTTGTTCCCCCGCTGACTGTGGCACAGGATATAAGGGCAAAGTTTTGGTTGTCGTCCCCAGCTCGGTGTGTAATTTACATCGCTATTAATTCACAGGCCAGCAATACCAGGTGGAAGCGAGGCGGGTATGGCGTTGTGTGAGTGCCAATGACGTAAGTATGCATTTGCTGGACAACATTAATACCTTCAACTTGATGGTGTGTTTTATACTAGATTTTTTTTTTCTAATTAGCGTAGCGTTTAATCAGGTTAGTACAGACTTTTCGAACTGGAGAGGTTATATGTAGCTGTCATTAGTGCCCTTAGGATAAGAGACTTATTCCAATTTGTAAAAAAATATCTGCAAGTAGCAGGAATAAATTAAAAATACGTCAATGGATTTCGTGGGTTAACACACTCAGGCTTTTGTGTCACTCTCATCGGAATACAATCGCCTAACCTAAGGTGGAGCAGTTCCAATCGCAAGAGACTTAATGAAGCCAATATTAACACTTAGGTTCTTATGACTCACTTTCAGCTGTTGTTGTGGTTGTTGAGTAGCCGCAGTCTGTCTGGCCGAGCAAACCCATCAACTGCAAGCAAGCAACTATCTCTGCAAGGTCATCCATGCTGTGAACCGACGTTCCCTTTGCGACAGAAACGTCCTGCCACAACGAGACAAGGGGAGGAATGTGGAGGTTGGGTTCTTTGAAAGACCTCGCATTTGCGTCTCTCCACCAAGTAAACAGTTGTACCATAGTAGGCTCCACATCGTCCTTTTATCTGGTTATATGGCGACCATCCATCGATGTAAATGTTTTTTTTTCGGCCACAGGAAACATTAGGCATGTCACTCAGCGTAGAGCCATCTGAAATGGAAAGTAGAGTAACAAACGTGTCGGAGGCTGCATATGATACTTAGTTCCAAAAATTTACTACATGTAAGGGTAGAGGACGTTTCTTACACAAACATTACGGAAGTCAAAGCCATCCAGATTTCATTTTGCGTCCGAAGTCAAAATACACGGATAAACACAAATATCTGGCTCCTCAGTAATGTTTGATGTCACGTCAGTATATTTCTCTCACGAACCAGTCCTTGATATCATCACCTATCTAAAGCTTGTTATCTGACGCCACTATACAAGGTGTAATACAACATTATCCACAGAATATTAACTCCTTTATATCATACCCTGAATGAAAGAAAATATACAAATAATGCAACCATCACTTCACATTTCATTCTCCCTCCCCTACCTACCCTTCCGTCCCTCTCTAACCCCACCTCCGCACCATCACTCATCCCCCCACCCACCTTTCCTTCTGTCTTTGACCCCTCCCTCTCAGCCCCTCTTACTCCAGTGTGACTTACCGCGCATAAAGGAGTCAGCCTGAGGCACGGAGTATAGGAGGGTAGGTGATTATTTATGACCACGACTGTAGCTGGCAGCACTGCATCAAGTGAATGCATAATTGTCGCCACGACCTACCATCACAGCTGAGTAAAATAATTTAACGATAAATGGAATTACGTACTTGAATTGATTAAGACAGGATAGAACTAATTCCTTTCTCTACGAAGACGTCTTTTTAGTATATGACAGATACCTTAAAACTTTTGTCTGTGTGTGTTTGTGAGTTTGTTCATGTTTGAAAAAAATATTTCATACTGGAAGGTATAGACACAGATGTTAAACCGTGCAATAATACGAAGTTCTTTTAAGGAACATAAAGTCTCGTATTAGCAGCAGGAATAATATGCAAGAACAATGCATGAACTATGTTACCAACACTATGTTGTGAAAGTATGACAAGCGTAATTTCCTTTAAATTCCTTGCGTTTGACGAATGTTGTTTATTACATTACATCAAAAGACAAGAAAAATAACCGTATATTACTGTAACTACCTGTTAATGTTTTAGTAACGTATATTAAACCGTTTTGGTTAAAGGCGGTGTTGGGCATTTTCGAAGGTTGATTACGAGAGGAATCCAAATAGTTGGGTCTACAAATTTTGCCACTCTAAACCGGAAGGTGGAGGGTAGTCCGATAAGCGCCCTTCCAGCATGGTTCCAAGAATGTGAGCGTTATGTTTTCTGTTTTGCATTCATATGCTAAAGCATTATTTTTTTTCTAACGGGGAGCCTACAC
This sequence comes from Coenobita brevimanus, assembly GCF_032717465.1. Taxonomy (NCBI): domain Eukaryota; kingdom Metazoa; phylum Arthropoda; class Malacostraca; order Decapoda; family Coenobitidae; genus Coenobita; species Coenobita brevimanus. The sequence goes on along the minus strand of NC_137023.1, from coordinate 27,895,481 downwards.
AGGGTGGCGCTGTGCACCCTGAATAGAGCGATGCAACAACAGCGTCCACCCAGGAGTCAAACCTCCTCTTATTTCCGAGCACCTTGCCTTGAGGATGGACCCTGACCTAACCCTAGCAAGATGTTGTCTATCAAAAACAGTCGCCGGTTCCCAACACTGTGAAATATCATGTACTTTGTGCCTGTAAGTCGACCCTGGTGAGGCGCAGTATACCATAAAGGGGCACCGGATCCCTGCATGATATGCCGGTTGTGCTGTACCTTTGGAATGGCCTCACAGAAGCAGCTCTTTACCTGTAGTCGACGTGTCTGCTCGTTCAGACAGACTGGGGCTAAACAACAACAAAAATAGTAAAAAAAAAAAGTGCTACAAATGTACTATCGTTGACATAAGTCCTGACGCAGGTGTGGAAAACACGGAGATAGGGCTCTGTTGGTAATACTGTAATTCCCTCCATCTCTCCCCTTCCCTCGCCCTCTGGCACTCCTACTTCGCCACCAGAAACCCCGCCCCTTGTTAATGGAGTAACCCCCGCCCCCAACACACTCTCTCTCTCAAGTAAGAGTTACAGAGTAAACTATCCTGGAAAAGGGGTTATCGTTGCGGAGCAGGAGAATTTCTGAATTGCAGAGGAGAGGCCCATAGTCGATCATCAGTTAGGTCATGAACGGGGATAATATACAGCCACCTCAGAATTGCAGCGCATTATTCGATGAACTGATTCATTTCCACACCATTAAACTAAACACCAACCAATGAGACTATTCAACACACTAGCATCTTTATGGATCATTAAGTAAGGAACAGATGTAACGGCTAAGGAACCTTATGAATATCTATTATAAAAGGAATCACCAAATACAAGCAATATTAATGTTCTCTCCTATAATTCAGAACTTTAATATCGCATTATTGTATGGGTATTTAAATAAAACATCTTCGACTCATAAGAAAAACTTGAAAGATTGTATACATTTTCAGAACAAGGCTGCCCTCCAAAAAGATCATGTTTACACTTAAGGACGCTGGCATGTTAGAGCTGTTAAGTGTTAAACACGCAGCTGAAAGGTTCCAGGTTCGATTGTCGCCTTGTGCTACAGTGAGAGGTTATTTTTGGTTTACATTGTAGAGGCAGTGGCTCAATCGGTAGAAGGGTGGCCTGCAGTCCCAATGGACCCCGGTTCAAATCCCCACTGGGGCAGGGAACAGTATATGGATTTGTATTTCATAAAAAGTAGACTTAACTGGTCTACCAGAAGACCCCCCGACGTGTCGTAAAAACACCCCGGCTAATACCAGTACGTTAGTCCTGTACGAGACAGCCCTAGCATGTATTCAGTATGGACGGTGGGTGTTAGCGCCATAATGGTGACATATGGAGATGTAGGAGAACTACTGGGCCTTGGAGATATGCCCTGAGGTTAGACCATGAAGCCTTTGCTCGGACTCTAACACTATAAATAAAAAAATAAAAAATAAATTGAGAGCACAATAGACATCAGCATTTTAATGAACGGTGGCATATAATTCTAGCAAGTTATTTTGTTCATCAATATTATGATATCTATTTTGCATTGGTGTACTCCTTTATTTAATTTGCTAAATATATTTTCAGCATCCTTATATGCTGTGAATATGGTATGCAAATGCTGGAGTTTGTTACATATTATTGAATCTCCTATTCTTTCTTCGACGAGAGACAACGACATCAGCTCGGTTAAATCAGGCTTTCCGATTCACCTTCCCCCCCCCCGCCTCACATCATCCTACCCCACTATAACTCCCAAACAATCGTTTGGAGAAGTCCTTAAGAAGTGCTAGCAATCGCGTTTTATGGTCAACATTATCTGTTACCTTCATGTATTGTTCTAGCAGCTTTCCTCTCCCAAGACATGTAGGTTCCGAGTGAGTCGTTGTTTGTGATGTGACTACGGGAGAGATCACCGGTACGTCATTGACTTCCTTTACAGGGGCACCATAGCACATCAAATCTCCTACATAACAACCATCTCTGAGCTTAACTGTGCCACCACTCATATTTGCGATGAAGAGGGGCATCGTCTGGTCTGGCCCGACACTACTCAGGGTGGACTCCAGCGACAATGCCTTATGGACAGGAATTTTGCAGATAGTTCGACGGTAAGTGGTGATTCCCACTCTCTATAGCCCTGACCTGCTTCCAGTCCATACCCTCCTTTTTGTGTTCGTCTGGGGACTCCCTTGGTGCTTCACTTGTCGGGGTCACAACTGGTTGAATGGCTCCTTGTTGAATGCCAGTTCCAGCTTATGTTCCCATTAAAGGAAATGGAATGTCAAGGCCCAATAATCCATCAGCTGGCATAGGAAAATCATCAGCCACATAAAATGTAGCACGTAACACAGGAGATCGTTTATCTGCCCTGAGTGTCAACAGTACCTGGTTTACGATCTTCATTTTACTCCCTGTCACACCTGTCAAAATGGTATCAGGTGCTGAGAACGTCCAATTGGTTTGAGGCATCAAACGTTTGAGCCTCTCCAGTGCTTTACTTGAAATAATGTTTGCACATGCCCAGGTGTCCACTGTCAAAGACACCTGGCTTTCCCTATGATCCTAGGAATCAACAGCAAATCCACCTTTTTGATAGCTGCCACACACGCATCGGTGGATTGGAATATCCTTCAGGTTACTTCTGCGTGCGGCCCTGAGCTTCCCTTTAACTAGCTTGGTTGCTCAGTTTTTCCTGATTCGCAAGGACAATTGGGCAATAGTCTGAAGAATGAGGACACTTCCCATGAATGACACACCATCTTTGCACTTTTGGCTTTACAGCCTTGGCCGGTTTTTGCTGTGGAGGACTAGTACTGGGTTGTTTGTTGCCCACCTGCTTTTCAGTACTAAGTCCAGACGTGGTGGTCAGGTTGGCCTTGGCTGCCTGACGTGCTGTTTTTTTAGCATGCCAGCACCTTTTATCTTTGTGACCAGCTTTGTTACACACAGTGCAGAATCTGCCAGCGGGGCTTTTCTCTGTGTGCACAGCTAAGACACTACCGCCATCTCCTTCTGCCTTTGCTTTTGGCTTAAAGCTCATGTCAGGCAAGGCTATTTCAGGTCTTTTGGTCTGCCTAAGTACCTGAAGTTGCCTAGCAGGGGTCAAACAAGACAAGAATTGTAGGAACTCTAGGAGTCTAGCTGCCCTCTCAAAAGTCAATCCCCAAGTTGTGTCTCCCCAGCCCGAAGTTTGCAAGGCTTTGCTAGCTTCTGCATAGCATCTGCGTGCCTTCTCCAAGGCCTGGCTTTCAGTACGATTTAGATATTGTTGTGCCCTATTTACGAACCTTAACACCCAAGCGTCCGACACGTATCAGTCACTTGCAAAAGTGTTAATTAAGGCTTCCTTAAACTTCTCATATTCATGAGCAGTAGGGCCGGTAGGAAATAATGAGGCCTCTAGCAATTCAGCTGCTGAGGAATTTGGCTTATTATTTGCTTTAACCCGCCCCATCCCAACGTTTTCTGGGCAGTGGTACGCCCCAGTCCCGACATTTTGGACCTTTTTTGGGGGGGCTCAAACATCCGCTTTTGGTGAGAAACATCGAAAATTCATAGAGAAATCGCTCACCTGAGGTTTAAAATACTCAATCCAGGTAGGATACCTCCTTACCTTACGGGGTTTTCTATCAGGCTGGCTGCAAAGAAAACGAGTTCTATGGGAGGATAACTATTCTACACCACTCATAAACGGTATTTATTTATTTATTTGGTACGAATTTATATGTAGTACGAGAGTATATTGGTTTTCAAACGGTAATATACGCATTATAAGCATTGTTTCACTCACTAACTCATCACCATTCCTGACCTTTTTTTGCCACATTAACTGATCATCATTTCTGACTGTTTCTTCCTCTAATGTTTCTCCTCCACATTGTCATCGATTGAGGAATCACTCTGGCCCTGAATTTCGTACCGTGGCATGACATGGCTTTACTGGCCAGGTCACTGATAACAGGTGAATTGCTGAGAAAGGGTCATGCAGGGGGGGAGGAGGTCATGCTGGGTAAGGCATTGTCCCTGCCTGGCATCTTGTAGAGAAAGGTGTCCCGTGTATACGTGCCAAAAATCACTCACGAAAATTGAAAATTGTGCAAATTTAGGGACCTAGCAATGTCCTTGCAATGTTGCTGCGTTAGTTTACATCTCTGGGATATGAGTGCACATCATGTGAGGACGTAAATTCACGTCTCCGGGACAGGGCGGTATGACAAATCTTTTCCCTGTCACTAGCAAGCTGCAGCCTATGTATCTGGGCCTCACAGTCTGGCAAAAACCTGTGAATGTCATACTCATCTTCCCCAGTAAACTGTAAACTCGGTTGTGCTGTAGGTAGCACCTTTATACAGTCTGAATTCGAAGGTGCCTGAGTAACAAACAGACCTTGGGGCTGTCTAACTGGCACTACAGGAGGTAAAGTTTGAGGAACGCTAACAGTAGTCAAGTTAGTGGTTGCCATGTTAGGTATTTGCCATAAGGGAGGAGGGTTTACCTGAGTTTGCATGCCAATACTGTTAGTGTTCATGCCCCATGGATTAGCATAATGAACATTACAAAATAATCTATACTGACCATGCTATCCATAGATTTGTGGGGTGCTATACATATCTCAGGTGTAAGTGGGTATTTGAGTGGTTGCATTACTATCAGAGATTAGTGGACTTTAAATATCCATTTTTTTTTTTATATGTTTGACTCTGGGCATAGGCTTCACAGCCTGCTCCCAAGGCCCAGTAGTCCTCCTACATATCATACACCTCTACATGTCACCGCTTCGGCGCTAACACCCACTGTCCATTTTGAATACATGCTAGGGCTGCCTCATAAAGGACTGGTGTATTGGTATTAGCGGGGGCATTTTTACAACATGTCAGTGGGTCTTCTGGTCGATCAGTAAAGTCTGCTTTACATGAAATTAAAACCCTTAAACTGTTCCCTGCCCCAGTGGGGATTTGAACCTGGGTCCGGTAGGACCGCAGGGCATCTCTCTACTGATTGAGCCACCGCCTTCCCCAGATTGAGAGGCCAAGGGTGCTGCTGTAGCCTATTCAACGTCCACAGTCTCTTCTGTACTAAGTGTGCCTTCTTCAGTGAGACCAGTGGCTATTTTGGACCCTAACTGAATGTTCAGGGACTGTTGAATAAGAACGACCAGAACGCAAATGCAAAGCGATCAAGTCCTCACTATCCAGTCTCTCAGAAGTGTCCTGATCACCTTGAACCCCAAAATGTCCCTCACTCAAATCATGTAGATCTTGAATACTCTTATCCAATGTCTCAATCCACTCACAAAGTTCTGAGCTTAATTCACTAGCTCCTTCTCTTGTGGTTGGTTCTCCCCTCAATTTTCATCCCCACTGCTTCACTGTATCCATCTAATCCTTGCCAGATTATTCCCTTCTCAGTCACAGGAAGATAAACTGACATAAATAGGTTAGTTATGGATTTTACCAATAGGGAGTGGAAGACAGACAAGATACACTGAAAACACATCTTTTTAAGGGGGAACTGAAAAACCTTTATTTTTATACACACTATCTAACTGACGTGTGTTGCTTAAAGAGTGTATGTCTATGGTTCACTGTGCTTGCACACTACCTAGGTGTCAGAGGAATGCTGAAGTTCCCAGAAGATTTGCACTGCAGTTCCACACACTCCGCCAAGGTTTCTTCTCTTCGACCACATGATGATCCTCTCCCCACGCTGGTCCTCAGGTGACAGCAGGATGCCTCACCACACCACACAGCCCACACACTCGCCCTGCCTCACTCCAGCCTCCACAGCCCAGAGTTGCCAGATGTGTCTAAACGATACCACCCCTCACTGCACTGGCCTCGATTTCGCTGAGTTCTTGCCTCTCCCACATGAAAGCATGATAATTGCCAGCTCGCGCTTGAAGGTAGAGATGTCTCGTACAGGCAGAGATAAGAGAGAACTAGAATGAGTTCACTACTCCGATATTTTCTGCTCCCACTTTATTTCACTCTGCAATTAGTCCCATTGCAAAAGTGAAAGTAAGAGTTTCTGTATTCACCTGAAGGATCAACGAGCTGTTTTCCAATGGTTTCACTACACTAAATCCCTTTGGCACCTTTTTGTATCCCAGCACTGAACATGAATATTATATATCAGCTTAGGCGTGACTTCACTGTTCCAAGCAAGTCATCAATGATGTAATGTTCCTGCTGGTCGAAGTCACTTCCAACTGACACTCTCCACCAACGTCTCTCTCACACACAGGAGATGGTGGGATTATCGGTGTAGATCCTATTCACCACAGAAAGATACAACTGCAATACAGAGAGAATTCAGAATAGTACGTCTCTCCCATTTGAGTGATAAGAGTGTTCTGCTATAGCTGGCTGGCTTCCCCACTGGGAGTGGCCCTGGGTCAGCATAATGCAGAGGTGCCATCCCTCAGATACTTTGGGATTTATACATGAGTAGAAGTAATTACAACTCTACCATGCACATTATGCACCTCAATAAAGCAGTATTAATTACATCAAAAAATACCAACAGGATATATGTTTTTCCCAAGACTTAAACATATATAGAATTCATATTCTTCTATTGCCTTCCCTTACCCTCGTTGTTTATAACAGAAAATGCTGGCTTTGCAATTCTGGACGCTCATCCTATCCCATGCCACACTTTATGGTGTTTGGTTGATTATTTTCACACTATATTACACACTCTTTAATTATGTATAAACACCTTTGTAGTAATATGTAAAAATAGTGTGAGACTACAATTCATCATGCAAACGATGTCCGGCACCAGAACAACAATACGTTTTGACTTCTTGGTCGGTGGAATGAGTTACGTAATGTTATAGATATTTATTGATGATGATGATGATGATGAATATTATCATTATCATTTAGATTAGGATTAGGATTAATAGGATTCTTATAAGAATTACCAGTTATTATTATTAATATTTTGACTTTGGTGTATGTAATAGTATTCGATTATTATATCACTTCTGTTATAGTCTATATTCTAGTAACCTAGGACCCGTGTTGATATACATGATTTATGTTTCGAAACAATTCCATTTAGTGTATCAGAGTACTGTTGCATTCACTCGACTGTGGGTTTGATATCATTGTAGTCCTTATTTCTAAATATCTCTTGACAGCAGACACTTAACAGCTTTGTGGAATTCTTCCTATACTGACAGGGATCTAATATACTATTCATGGGCTATCCATAGTTTGCTGCCACTCCCGCGCCTAAGTGCTACATATGTGGAACACAAGCGTACCGACTGTTGCCGAGGCTCTGGGAATCATATGAATCACTTCACCTAGTGGAGCATAGGAAAAATTTAACGATCCTTTTTTCTTTTCTTTTTTTGGTAACGGGTGTTCCTGAAAATTGTCCATCCATATCCAACGTATTGTCGTTGTTATATGCAGACCAGTATACAGGTGTTTGGAAAGCCACAACCAAGCGCAGCCCAGTTGTGATGTTTCAGACGAATTTTTTAAGGCAGCTGAAAGGCTTAACATAAGTGAAGGAGTTTCTTCACTTCTGCTTTCGTGCATCACTTAACTGGTGAGTGAAATAGCAAACATGTTTAAAGAGGAACTAGAGCAGGGTAGTCACATTCATATGACGATGAGTAGCATCAACAGACCTTAAAGGTAGCGTATCTCAACATGAATTACCGCAGTATATAAAAATGCTTCAACTTCGTATACTCTCGCATACCAGTCGAGTTGCTCCTTCTATAATAGTTCCCTCTTACGGATGTTATTACTGTAATATAACCTTTTAAAAGCTCCTTTGTACTTGAACTAAACTGGCTGTTTCCCCTCAGTATATATTGTTAATTCTTCTTTTTTATCTTTTTTTTTTTTTTTTTGAGTTACCACAACCTTCTTCTTGCTTATTGTTTGAACTAACATAAATTTTACCGATTTAACTTGTGAAAATGTCCCTTCAACAAAAGCGGTGTTTATTGAGTGGCTCTATGATTTTATTGCAAACTCTTTGACATCTTTCACCACAAGTTCTCTCCAGCGTTTTTACTGTGGCTGCAGCTGTCCAGAACAGTGATGTAGTTGTTAGTATATTGCCTTTAAAAAACTGACGGTATTCGATACTCAAGAGCTATACTGATAAGCCAGTTAATTGATAACTCCGAAAACAGCAGCCCTGTATGGCATAGGCAATCAATTTGTGACATGCTCTGTACTTTTATTTATTGCTTCAATATTCTCGGGTATGCGAACATGAGGTTCCTCACATGCTCTGACAAGGAATTTGCTGTAAGTAGACGGAATATTGATTTTCCTTATTTCGACCTATCATTATTGAACGCATAGTACACTACAAAAGTGGCTCAATAATCCAATAAAGATGCCACATATAATTCAAAGTAGCCCATAAGGCAGGAGGTAGCAGATGCCAGATTTGGGTAAGGATGGAAGGAATAATAGAACACTAGCACCAGGCCATGAAATAGCTATATTGCATTAAGGTGCTTTAGATGATAGCAGAGGGAAAAATTTAGCTAAATGCAGGATGTGAAGAGAGATTCGACGTTGGTGGAGTCCATGTTGCTAGATATGGCATTGCTAGATTCGGAGTCGATAGATTTGGCACTTATAGAATCGGAGGTGACTGAGTCGACAATGGCAGAATCAAAGTATGTGGGAGACTATACTAAAGGACTTTGGGATTCCCAGCCCCCCCCCTCCCCTCCCTTTTAGTAATTTCTTACGACACACAGGGAATACGAGGCTAGTAATTTACTTTCCCTGTACACAGGGGATCCCCCTACCCTAAGAGAGCCAGATTTGGGAAGCGTATTGCCACAAAACGTAGCACGCTGTTTTTCTCCCAACGTGGCAGCCGTGATCTGTAGCAATAACAGCAATGTTTTAACGAGATATACTTCAGTAAGGAATGTGCAGAATGTTGTTCGTCCACAACTCCGTGTTGATTTGATTTCCGTCGCTCTCAACTAGTGCCAATATTGTTGCCACCATCATACTTTACTTCAAGGTAATTTTTTTAAATGATCATTTAGTTGGGCAGCCTTATGTAAGGGCAGGCAATTTTACAAACCATACCTAGCAAGACCTAACCTAACAGTGAAAGCCAGAAACTTCTCTTTGAGCAAGTTAAGGCCAAAGAATGCCGTAGTTATTACAGTAATAAGTGGATTTAACTGTCATGTTCTGCCATACTGAGTCTGCAAAATGTCCAAGATTTGGTTAACTCTTACACCGCGGGCATGTTTACCAATGTTTTGCATGTCCCACGGGGTTATTCGAGCTCCGACAGACTCTCAAAAAATATTTGCCAAAAATCAGTTATTAGTCCTAGAATATTAAAATTACATATGTTTATGGCACATACCTTCAGCTTTCTCCTGGAATGTTTGTTGAGCCTTCGTCGATTACCGTGGGACTTGTGGAGACCTCTGAAGTTAGGTAACGAAGTCTCCACTTTACACTTCCCGACAACCCGTAATATGATTACCACAGCCAGATATTAACACTATAAACTCTACTCTATGATCATCAAGTAGTTTGGGATCCATACTCCAAAAAAAAACCCACTCTGAAAGCAATGAAAATTACGAGCGCGTATGACCTTCCCACTTGCGCTAGTTCGCTCTTGGTACTCTGTCATTTATTATTCATAAAACCCCTCACACTTTATATTTCTATTACTATATAACACTTATATATATCTCGAGTTTTTATCCATAAGTTTCCTCCAGTAGTATTAGTTTATTGTCACTGAAGTCATTCAATTTTTCATTCAGTAAAATACGTAGAGAGCCATGGATTCACTTTCACTGTTATAACATAAAGTATTTGTACTCATATTCTTATATTACTAATTACTTACATTACTATTTACATTTTCTATTGTATTTTCAATATTTACCCTTCTACTTTACTTACCCTATGTTATTCACTGTCACTTTCAGTAAGATAAAACTATAATACACTGCTCAATCATTGCTTTCACTTGCTATTTATACATTATTTACACGTTATTTACACATTATTTACACATTATTTTAACATTACTTTCCTTTCCCACTTGCACTTTTAGAACTGCTTCTGGCTGTCGTAATCAAAGAAGCAGGTAACACAGAGGGGAACCTGGCACTCAGCGCACTGCCAAGAGGTGCGTTTGTGCTCAGGTGTGCGTCGGGTGGTATGTGCACACACCTGACACCTGCGGATCGCAGCCTTCCTCTTGCCTGTGGCAGGCATTAGCACCAGTCTGTGCCGATCCATATACGCCCTCTGCTCAAGTCTGTCGGGAAGTGTTACTGGATGGCGCCTTGGAGTTGCTGCTGTCACCCTACCATATCTTTCCAGCAACTGCTGAACACAAGTCCTGGCGAGCAACCTCAGGGAGAAGGACTTGGGTGGCTTGACCTTCATCTTGTACAGGATGAAGGCGTTCAGCATCGTCATGTCTATAAGGTGCAGAAAAACTTTCTTGTACCACCTAGTATTCTTCCTGAGGCAGTCGATCTCACCAATCATCATGTCGGACTTGTCCACCAGCCGCATGTTGATATTGTAGTCTAACACAGCATCAGGTTTCATCACAGATTCGCCTGTCCTACGGTCGACCTTCCCACTGTCTGTCATTTCCCCCTTATGCACGGTGGTGAGCATGTGCACGACCCTCTTGTCATGCCACCATATTGCCTGCATCTTCTCAGACTTGCGTAGGTGCACGTCTCCTCGCTGCGAGGTTCCTGCCTTTGGGAATTTAGGTAAGTGGGCACGATTACTTTTGACAGTGCCGCAGAAGCCAATGCCGTGCTCTGAAAGGTATTTGGCAAGTTTCGGTGCTGTATAATAGTTGTCTGTATACAGCACATGATTCCCACCAAAATACTTTTCAAGGAGCACTTTCACTACACAGCCTGAGAAGCCAAGGGGGTGTGTTTTATCCAGATCGACAGTGCTGGCTGAATAAATGACGAAGTCAAGGATGTACCTCATCTTACAGTCTCACAGTACAAAGAACTTGATTCCAAAGCGATGGCGTTTGCTTGGAATGTACTATACAAACCGAAGACGTCCTCTGAACAAAACCAAGGATTCGTCAATGACAACCTTCTGAAAAGGGTGGAAGAATGACATAAACTTATCCTTCATTCTGCTCAGAATCTCCCGGATCTTCCAGAGTGGGTCGGTTTGGGAAGGTACATCGTTGTCGGCAAAGTGCAGGTTTCCCATGATGTTCCGGAAGCGATCTCTGGCCATGTACTTATTGAAGGTGGGTGAGGGTAGTAGGGGGTCCATGGACCAGTATTCTTCCAACTCATGCTTCTTTGAGTGTGGCATGAGAAGCATGAGGGCGAAGAACACATACAGCTCCTGCACTCCCAGCATGGACCACTGTTGCATGTTGGCTGCACCTGTACCACTTGCAGCACGTTGTGATTCATACCTATTGGTCTCATCACATATGTGCTGCATGACTTCGTCATCTAGGAAGGCCAAAAGGAAGTCCACACACTCAGCATCATCGTCAAGAGTGAAGGCAGGCTGTACTCCTGAGGAACTCTCATCAAAAACTAAATGTTCTGGTACAAAATCGGACCCTTCCATCCACGCGAAGGCGTCCAGGATTCCCTGTCGTGGCGGTGTAGGATGGTTGAGGGTGGTGGGTGGCTGTGAGGGAGATTTACCACGTTCAAGGTCACTCGCGCTGACCCTGAGTTGCCGTACAGCACTAGCAGCCCTTACTCTAGTAACAACTCTACTTTTACAGGTCAGGGATTTACCTCTTCCTCTACGGCCTGCCTTCACTGTTGATGCTGGTGGTGACTCTGACGATGAAGACTCCGGAGATAATTCAGCAGAAGAAGAGGAAGAAATGAGTGAAGTGGGGCTTGGGGAACGGGGAGGTGAATCAACTCGGGACTCATGGTGGGCTGGGTCACACGGGGCCATTGTTCTGGGGCTAACACACCGCCTTTTCACTCCCTTCCCAAATTCCTTCCCTTGCTGCACTAACGGCTCCTTTCCCTTGGAGCTAGGGATAACTTTCGACACTGAAGCACTCGTACTAGTATTTTCTGGCACGATATCCTCACCCGGCTCATCACACGATTCCCCCGAAGGGTCAAAATCACTATCCATCATCACCATTGACAATTCTGCTAGTTCACGTTCCACTGCAGAGTCACTTAGTCCTTTCCTGCTTCCCTCACGACTTTTTCTGGGTGTAGAGATCACGGGGCCCTTTGCAATGGGCGCAGAAGCGGCAGAAATGGCGGGGCACGAGTGCGACATGTTTTGACCACAGCAAAGGAAAAGGAACTAAATGCCGCGGCTTATCTGAGAAGGCAAGGGTTGACGGTGACAATGACGATGACAGCTGCTAACTTACATGCTAATAAATTATTGGTAGAAAATCTCGGCAATACATAAAGAAATAGGTAGTTCCAGGTGAATGTAAATGTCACTTAGACTTCTCCGTTCCTTTCTGATATATATCTTTATTACAGAAATAGATTACAAGGCATAATTCAAAGGGGAAATTACCGTGGTAATGTAGCGAATGAATGCATGTGAGGTGTTGTCAGGTGATAATTAGCCAATTCCTGGTGTATACCACTATCACTTACCATTTTTTTTTTTTATTTGGTATATATTATTTTGTATAAGTATAGGGCATAGGGCTTATTTCAATGGATGAAATCTGTGGAAAAATCCGGGAGAGATTTGCCTGGGAGGTGAGAGGACAGGGTAATGGAGGGGAGGTAGGGAGGGGAGTCAGGAAGGGGGGAAAATTGCTAAAATATCAACAATGATGGGACTGCAGATGAGATTTGGAGTGCTGACTAGTGTTGGACATTGGCAGTACTGATAGATGATACAAGCCACCACTTGTAAGCCCGGGATAATTCAAAATAACACAGAATCACAAAAGTGACGCCCCGCGGTATGATCCATTGCCCCCGAGCATCACGAAAGTGACGCCCAGCGGTTAAGGGGTTAAGCAAATAGATGCAATAACTGCTGTTGTTTTCAATCTTAAAAGTTCATACAGCTGTAACAAGTATATGTTATTTTATATTTTTTTGTGACACACACACACACACACACACACACATGTGCATATATATATATATATATATATATATATATATATATATATATATACCTAGGCTGTTTCCCCCCACGAAAGGGAGGTAGCCGAGACAGAATGACACACTCCCAATTTACTCATCCATTCAAACACATTCATTCGTATCTTACTGTGTGTATATATATATACATATATATATATATATATATATATATATATATATATATATATATATATATATCATTTGCTAAGGGAGATTTGTATGCGACATGTTTTAGAGGTGCAATACTGTATGGTGGTGGGACTTGGGCAGTAAACGAAGATGATATTCGGAGGCTCATATGCACAGAAATGACAGTGACTGGGTGGATGTGCAGTGCGTCCAAGAATGCAAGGCCTGGGGGGACTAGGTTTACGATGGACGAGTTACGAGGAAGGATGGGACCGGAGTGTATTCATGCTGTGATGAGGAGGGGTAGATTGAACAGGTCAGGTCTGGGCATGTGGAGAGGATAGGGGATGGCAGCTGGATGCAGAAAGTGAGAAGTGTGAACATTGGGGGTAGGACTACGAGAAGCAAACCGAAATAGATCTGGGACAAGATTGCATAGTGACCTCAAGGATATGGGACTGAGTAAAGAGGCTGCCACTACAGAGGAGAGAGAGAGAGAGAGAGAGAGAGAGAGAGAGAGAGAGAGAAATAGTTTTGTTGGCATTTACAGTGGGTATTCTCAAGATGCGGGTAACTTTGTCTTTTGCCAGTCATCAAAATGAGATCTGTCTTGTCTGACGCTCCCAATCTTCATTTAGCTAATATGTTTGCTCGTCAAATCAAACCAAGACCGTCAAACGATAACTCACGCCAACGTTGAGCTACAACACTGTGAATGATTTTTTAATATCAATGCCAATATTCGACTGGTAAGACTCGATCATCGTGCGGATCGATGCAACCGACAAGAGAAATTAGCATGTCACAGATATTGCAGAGTTTGATGCAATTTGCTTTTATTGCAATATAATGTATAATATGTATTAATAAAAATATTGTTATACTGTGTGGTGCTGAACCATTGCTTTCATTATCATTGCATCAACAAGCGAGGTTATTCCTGCTTTACGGTCCATAGCCGTGAGGGGGATGCTGTTACGATGCATTTAATCATAATACACTTTCCATTAATTAAAGCGAACCATGCAGGTGAAGTTTGAACTTTATTACAGTGAAACACTAAGTGGACAGCTTAAAAAAAGCTCAACTAAGTTAAAATATATTTAGACAATGTTAATGAGCTATGGAAATAACATTTAGGCAACAGATATCGTTCTCATAAAGTGCATAACACCTGGATATTTACTATAGAAGAGTATCAGCCCAGAGAAGGACAAAAAATTTGAACTATGCCGAGAACAAAGTTGGAAACAGTTATTAAAAATATATGTTGGTGATAGAACTAATCAACAGCAGACTGGACAGAGAAGGGGAACTTGAGAGCAGCATTTGAGGTGCAGTGAACGGTTATAGCTGCTGTGCTTGCTTATGCTGATGACAGTATGTAATATATATATATATATATATATATATATATATATATAATCAAAAGCTGATATCTGAAGTGATGATCCGTAACCCGTTTATTTAAATTTTCAGTAAAAATATGTTTCCTGAGCACCGGTTCTGTCAGCTACTGATGATCAACTGCTAGCACTCCTTGCTGCATGGCACATGGGTATTATTCATGCATAACCAAAAGAAGTAAATAATACTGCAAACACTGATAAGCTGATGCACAATCATAATGCATTGTTATTTTTAGCAGATGCTGGCAGAGAACTCATGCCAAGAACGTCATTGTTTTGTTTCATAATCTGCATCAGCTGTGTAACTTGGAAATATATCAAATGCAATTAATATATGTGATAAAATTATGACTTTATAAAAAGTATGAGCTGTCAAGTGTATGTGCTTATGGATAAACTCTTTCAAGGAGTAAACCGAAAAAAAAAAACACATACGAACATAGTTTCAATAGTGTTTAGAGGAAAATATATATATTGCAGTCACTGAAACACACTAAAAGTCACCATAGTTCAACAGCTTCATTGTTTGTGATATGCATGTAGTATATGAACAGGGTGTTATAAAAGAAACACTTCTGTAGTACATTCATACATACATACATACATACATACGTGTACGTACATAAGTACACAACGCAAGCTCCCCATCATCACACGCACGTGCACCAGCATTTCAAAAACAAGCAAGACGTAATAAACCCTATAGTGGATAAACAAGGACTTTGTCAGTATAAGGTCAGTGTTCGCTCTCCACCTCACCAGCATGACCATCTGTTCATCTTTTAATTTTTCATTTATAGGTTGTCTTCTCATACACCTATCAGAGAGAGTCGGTAATAGTAGCAGTGGTGGTGGTGGTAGTAGTAGTAGTAGTAGTAGTAGTAGATTATTACACTGGTAGAAACGTAAATGGAAGAAAAAAGGGAATGTTGCAGACAATGATTTTTTATTTTTGTTTACGAAAAGCTCAGTGGTAGAGCGTCTGACTCGAGACCAAAGAGTCGCGAGTTTGTTCTTCGCCCGGGTAAACTGCCTAGCCGGGAAAGGTAGCGCTCTCCTGTCACCTGGCTAGTTGTAACAGCCGTGGCTCAATGGGTTAGAGCACTCTGACCGAAGGGTCGGAGGTTCGAGTCCACCCAAGGGTCATTGATGGACATCAGGAAGGGTATCCGGTTATAAAGTGCTACACGCTTCAAAACCGAAGTCCTCTACCCAGGGGACACGGCGGGAAAAAAAAAAAAAAAAAAAAAAAACTCAGGGACTGAGACGGCCATTTCAAAAATAACCTTCCACTTTTTGTCACACACTGGTACATTCATTTAAATCTCGAGACTTTTTAAATTTTCTAATGATAGAGTTGGAGGGGTTTAACAGAACCTTCTCCAAATACTTCAGTAAGAAGGTGTTTTCTTGATTTTAATGGAATCGTCCGTTAGAATATATGACGTCTTCGGTCTGAAAGGTCAAAAAAATAGGACGAGACACCGTTCAGAGGTACAAAGAAAGTGAAGTTGGAGAGGACAGAGAATAACTGCTGCTGGGAATGAATGAATAAACTCCTTCATACGAAATCAAATTAACTGCAATCGGAGCCTACGTTATCAGACTGTACGCTATCTGAAGACATTATTTACTCTTCTTTTTTTTGAGGGGGGGGAGGGATGAAAGGGGAGGGTATAAAATTTTGTAGATTAACTACCATAAATTAATACAATATGAATGCAATTTTCACCAAAGCAGAGAATCATTTTCTTTTTCAGATATTAATTTGTCACTTAGAAGACTGACACAATATTTATAGAATTAAGCAGATTAAACTCAGTGAAAGCAGTGCATCCTGTATGGAATGTCAAAGTAGGTTGGCGGGAGCAGGATGGGATAGGATTGTGAATGAGGCGGGGGAGGGAGAGGGAGAGGTGCAGGAATAAAAAGACGGCGTGATATCAAGCGTAAAATGGTTGAATCAAAAGGAAGAACCGCGTCCATGGAGAAGAAAGATTAGATGAATGGAATCAAACCCGACAGTGAAGAAAAAAAAAAAAGACATGGGAGAGACACTTTTGGAAGATGTTTTACGAATATATGTTATTATGAAGGAAGCAATAGTGAAGTAGGCTTGATAATGTGTAGAGTGTAGATTAACTGTCTTATCACTTGACATTTTTAGTCTTGCGCTGCAACTGGCACTGTATATATCTATGTCTATCTATCTATCTTTTTTTTTTTACGTGTCTGACCCTGGGCAAAGGCTTCAGGACCTATTCCCAAGTCCCAGCAGTCCTCCTTGGGGTCCTACATCTCCACATGTCACCACTTCAGCGCTAACACCCACCATCCATACTGAATACATGCTAGGGCTGTCTCGCACAGGACTGGTGTACTGGTTTTAGCGGGGGTGCTATTATGACATGTCGGCGGGTCATCTTGTAGATCAGACAAGTCTGCATTTTATGAAATTCAAATCCTTAAACTGTTCCCTGCCCCAGCGGGGATTCGAACCTGGGTCCATCAGGACTGCAGGCCGTCTCTCTACCGATTCTGCCACCGCCTCCCCCTCTACCTATATATACCGGTATATTTATCTGTTTAAATGTCTGTCTATTTATCTATCTGTCTATCTACACACATTCAAGTTTTCAATTCCAGTTCTGGCCAAATGCTTGTCTTCAAGTAAGAGTGAGCGAGGAAACCACAGTGAATTGATCTGTGTAGCTACATGCTGGTGCTCGACGATATGAATGAATATGCTTTAGTGCCTCTGTATAAGAAGGAAGTTAAAACGAGAGATCACAGGAACCACTGTGCTATACCAAATGAAAATAGTAAGAAAGAACGATGATTGAGATATCTGTACAGTGAATGCAGATTCTGAAGAGTTAAGGTAATTTAAAAGAAACAGGCTGGCTTTAGGAACAGAAAAGAAGCATATCAGTTGTTTGCTCTAAGACGACTGCCGTTGTTGTTGTTGTTCTTGTCGTTGTTTAACCTCGGTCTGCCAGGCCAAGCAGACACATCGACCACAGGTAAGCAACTGCTTCTGTGAGGCTGTGCAAGATGTACAGTGCAATGAATATACTGTGCAGGGAACCGGAGCCCCCTTGTGGCAAATAAAGCCTAACAAGGGTCTGACCAAGAATCCTTCCTCACAGGGAATTGCAGGGAAATAATATGAGAATGGGCTCCTGGGGGAACGTCGCAACTGCTTCGCTCCATGCTGGTTACACAGCGTCATCAGGTTTTTTTTTTTTTTATGTGAGGAAGAAGGAACCAAAGGCCATGAGCCCGCAAAACTGTTCCTTCCAAGAGAAAAACAAAATACAAGAGAGAGCCAAATTCAAGATCCATTCATTTCGAGATGCCTGGACACACTGCGTTTGAAAGACTGGAGATCATAGGAAGCAGGAAATACAGACAGAGGGAGACAGTTCCGGAGTTGACCTGTTGCATAAATGAAAGACTGGGAGTAACGGTTAACTCTTGCACGTGTAGGCTCTTCATCAGTGCCACTGTCTGGCTCGAAACAGAATAGAGACTTGACTGTTACTTTAAAATGACATGTTATAATGCAGATAAGCCGGAGCGATTACACATGATTCTGGTAAATGAAAAGTATTTTACTGGAAGTTATACACAGGACGCTGATGAAGCATAATCTGCCACGATAGAGGACTTAGAGTTAATTAAAACAAGCAAATAAACAAGGAAGGGACACTTAGGGAGTGCAGCACCCGCGCCCACCGATTAGTTTAAGGGCCGATCGTCTGCCTATGCCCTGTGACCTTGACCTTCAAGTGATTACACTCAAAATCAAATTACTTCTTTCTAAACTCGTCCTTATCCCCTCCTTCATGTTTAGTCCAAATCGAATCAAGACTGCTTATCCCGGACTTGCCCTGTGGCTTTGACAGGCGTGGCATTTCTTACTAAATTGACTAGGTTAAGAACATACCGGAACAGTAATTTTACCACATTACCATCATTAGTGTTTTGATTTCGTAATATTCAGCAAAAAAAAAAAAAAAAAAAAAAAAAAAAAAAAACACACACACACACACAAAGTAACTTATTTTAATATTTTCATTAGGTACTGATTCAAGCAAAAGGCACAAATATTGCATTTTATGCTACATAAATATTACATCACTTGCAGGGGTACCCGGCGTTGCCCGGGCCAAAAAAAAAAGGCGAACACTCTAATCCTAATTGTTCCAGTTCAATCTTTCTTTCTACTCCAGAAAGACCATGTACCTGTTATGCTTTTAAAGAAGTATTATAAGAGGTCCAGGAAATTTCTATTTCAGCTTTCGCAGACTAATGCACAGTGTTTGTACGCACTTGTCTACTATTGCGGGTGACCACAAATGACCTCCGACCAGTGACCTCAAATGACCTTGGAGGTCAACCTCACATAGCCTATGTCCGAAATGGAGGTCATGTGAGTCTCCATGCCAAAAATTGAGCTTCAGGGATACCCAGCGTTGCCCAGGCCAAAAAAATAGGCGAACACTCTACCGGTGACCTGAAATGCCCCAGATCTTAATTTTAACTCCCCTAAAACCATTCTTGGGTCACTCTGATTCCGAATATATATGGGTCTGGAGGTCTCTGGCCCTTAGTTTGGGCGTGAATGAATAACAAAGAAACAAACAAACATCGCGGCTCATAGATAGATAGATAGATGATTTCTTATCTTACAACGCATATTTTTATATTAACAAATTACCATGAAAATAAAATAAAATACAAAACCGTCGCGCTTAGGTAACATTACCTTCCTCATTTCTCATTAATTTTGTAGTTTCATTCTCCGTTTGCTGATCAATTGTGCAACATAACATAGTTAATTATGTTTCCTCCTTTGAGGACCGGGGCCAGTTGTGCGTAAATGGGGAGAAGTTGCAACAAAAGAAAAAAAAAATCTAATATGGACTAAATTTGCTTAATGAGGTGAGGATCAGCCAAGGGCTTCACCTCCCCCCCTTTTTTTGGGCAAATGATGTAAGGTCAAGGTCATATGGTACGATGAACTTCAACAGTTTTTTATCCGATTTACACTTACTGTAGCTGTGTCGAAGGTTCAGGGAATGGGACAGGAAGAGTAAAGGGATTTGTTTTCGGGAACAGTCGGTCATATGTGTCACGAGGAAAGGTCAAAATAATATCAGTGTCACAGAGTAATGTCAACCAAACGAGAGGTGATTCGATTTTGAGCAAACTTGGTGGAAGGGTTCAGAGACAGAAAAGAATTAAACAACTCGATGTTGAAAGCAGTCGGTCGAATATCAAGGTCAGCAAGCGAAATCAAGTTCTGCATAGCTTGTACAACAACTGGTGGGCGTGGGTACTTTGTGTGTGTGTGTGTGTGTGTGTGTGTGTGTGTGTGTGTGTGTGTGTGTGTGTGTGTGTGTGTGTGTGTGTGTGTGTGCTTTAGCTTAAAATAACTGCTTAAAATGCTAAATATATAAGTTTCCATCTAGGTAGTTTGGGGGAAAATACTGTTCACCGCAGTAAAGAAACTAGGTTATTTTTTGCCTCTTGCTATAAGGAATCCGAGTTAAATCCGAGTGGTGTTATTGTGGTGGCCGTCTTGGCATCGGCAGACTGTTAGCGACTGGCCGTGGACCCGTGTAATGTGACTGAAATTACTATTAAACACAGATAGCCATGCACAAAAGTTTTAACGAAATGGAGAGAATTTGCAAAAGTTTAAGAAATAAGAAAACAGAAAACTACCTCCAACTTTTCATACTTAAGGGTGGCCATCCTGTTAGTGCTTCGATGAAATGGTGGAAGAAAAGGGAAAAGGAAGGGATGGTGAGGGACTGTTTATTTGCTGTTTTAATTTTCTTTTATATACCGTACTGGAAGCCATTCCTCAAATGAGAGGATCGTTACTCTAAATTGTCACAGTACTACACACACTACAGTCTCTCCTTTAGCCCTTTAGTTTCGGTCGGTATACTTGGGTACTTTATTCAGGTTACCACAAGCAGCTCTTGATCAATCGTTGCCGTCATAGGCTTCAGAAACTACCTCGGATAACCGTTTCGGTGCCACTGAACACCAAAGAGTTACATTTATGCTACC
Source organism: Coenobita brevimanus (assembly GCF_032717465.1). Lineage (NCBI taxonomy): Eukaryota > Metazoa > Arthropoda > Malacostraca > Decapoda > Coenobitidae > Coenobita > Coenobita brevimanus. The sequence goes on along the minus strand of NC_137023.1, from coordinate 27,874,687 downwards.
ACCAAAATATTTTTATCAGCAGAAAGAAGCGTTTCATCTCAAAGGGTTAACATGTTTCACTGTGTGTTGCCTGACACCAAACTTTGCAAATCGAAGCCACCAAAAAACATCCTTCAGACCTCTCCGTCCTTCTTTGTATCTACCCCGTTTAGCACGGTTTGATGCATGTCTGAGAATTTAAACGCATAGAAATTTTAAATCTAATCATCTAATCCTTTACTACTCTATCAGAAGGGATGAAGAGGTGAAAAATGGAAGACTTTGCACTTACATCTTCACAGTTACAGTATGTGGAAGTCTAAATCCTTCCATAAAACATTCTCATATTACGGCATATATTAATATCCTAACAACACTGCTGTTGTACAGACAGGAAAGAATCTTTCTTCTCAAGTATAACACAGCCGAATTGTGTCTCAGAATGGCATAGTATAACATGATTTACTTTTTCTGGAAATATTACTATTAAATATGTTCTTGTTTTGTATTGATTTAATTTATCATAGAATGCCATTACTAAATAACATTATTATCAACAACCAATGCAAATTTTTCATTGTCTCTTAGGAAGAGAGAGAGAGAGAGAGAGAGAGAGAGAGAGAGAGAGGGGGGAGCAGCAAGGAGAATTATCAACCTTTCTCGAATTTCTTCGCTTCATCTTACAAGACTAAAGATCCCCCCCCCCATACACACAAATGTGCTTCATAATATCTATGGAACTGAGATAATTCTTTCGACAGCTGTGGTAATAATGATAATAATAATAATAATAATAATTAATAATAATAAGAAGAAGAAGAAGAAAAAAAAAATAATAATGATAAAAATAATAATAATTATAAATATAATAATAATAATGCGGTAATAACAATACAGTAATAATAATAATAATAATAATGATAATAACAACAACAACAACAACAACAATAATAATAATAATAATAATAATAATAACAATATAGTAATAGTGAAAATAATAATCATCATCATCATCATCATCATCCGAACCTCCTTTCCCACCCTAGGGGAGGGTGAGAAGTAGCAATGTCCAGACAGCCCAAATTTGCCCAGTCCAATGGGTCACGCTTCCATTCACTCATCATTCAAGCCCCCGGAATCCTGGCTCTATCGTATACGTCAAAAACATTCACCACGTGCTGTAGCTCCACATAAACTCATACACTTCATCCATTCACTTCTGTCCTTCGTCACGTTCTTTACTGCTTCAACCACCACATGTAGTTTTTTCACATTTTAACTTCTTGGCACTCGACACAGCCTGCTACCTTCATGGTCACTCATTTTATATTCTTTTCAGCACTACAGTTTTTCTCATATGTGACTAGTGTATATGTGAACACTCACGTCTCCCCCTTAATCAATGCACTTCCTTCCTCCGCGGTTTTCATTAGACTTTATTATTCGTATCCTGTCCATTTTATGCTACCTCATACATTGCTTAACTGTCCCTTTTCTAATGCCTTTACTGCTGAATTTTCATGCATAAGTAACTCAAGTCATTCAAAAGTTTAATATCCATGCGTTACTGTGGACATTAACATGGTTTCATGGAGTCCTTGTGCAACTCATGTACTGAGAATTCTTTTACATTTCGAAACTTTCAAATCATCAGTCGGTTGGGTCCCTGTCCGCTTTCCCGCTTTCCAGCTCCATTGCGTACTTTCTTTTCTGTTTCTGCAGATTCTCTCCATTCAGCACGTTACACAGAGGACACCCTCCTCTATCAGCAGCTATTAGTTCATAAAGATATCTACTTTTATTTCGTGGTGGCCATCTTCCACTTGCTTGGCGCAGTGCTACCTTCTTTTCTTCAAAGTGACTCTACACTATGTGACAAATCTAACTTTCCTATAACCCAGGAAACAACTAACAATAATGGATGGTAACCATAACACCAGATGAGTAGGGAGGGGTACAGAAGTTACTATGGTGCTCCTGTTGACTGGATGGAGAAATGCAAATGTGACGTCCATCCAAGATTGAAACCTCTACACGCTTCCCGGCTCCTCGTTGTGGAGAGGCGCACCTCTACACGCTTCCCGGCTCCTCGCTGTGGAGAGGCGCTGTCCACTGCAAGGGAACATCAGTTCACTTCGCTGGATGGACCTGCAGGGACGATTGCTTGTCTTCGGTTGATGGGTCTGCTCGGCCAAACAGTCCGTGGTTACTATTACAGCAAGTAGTTTCAGACGTCGCTGGTGGCAGATATTCTCAAAGCTGTTTCCAGTTTCCACTTACTGATAACATACAACACAGCATCCTGCTCATTAATTAAAGTTGAAGTATCGTACATCTCATTATTAATCATCATTGCCTCTGCAACTCGTACTTTGATCTGTTTCACGACTCATCCATATCCACGTTGAACAATCATAAGGATGTTGCAGAAAATTATATAACCTCGGAGCTGATCAATGAACCACACACTCAAACATCCATCTACTCTTATACCTGCTTCGCTACTTAGAAAGTTCTAGTATTAAGGTGTTAAACACCAACATCATAAATCAATAACATTACAAATCTCTGTTGTTTGCCATGTCTTGTGCATAAGCCAGATTCGTAAAGGTCATTAATCAAGATCAAGGGAATACTAGGTCAACCCGTGGGGAGTAGGAAATGAGTATCTTCCCGCGCATGACGTCACGCGGCCTCTTGTCTCAGTTTACCACAGGCTTTTATCTTACTGAGATTTGGAGTATGTCGAATATTGTGCAGTTTATGACTGTAATTTCTCCAATTCTCATAAAAAGGAGACATTCATTACACAGATTTCCAAGAGATGACGACCTCAGAAAGAAGCGTATTCATCTATATATAAAAGAACCTACGCCAAGAATGCAGTAATATGTCGTCCTCATCTTCGGAAGTGAGGTGAAGTGGGGCGAGGTGATCAGTGAGCACAATGATTTGTAAGAAAAGCACACCAACCTTTTTTTTTTTTCTTCTTTTAGAGAGAATGTTTGTGGGCTGACATTCTTCAGCCCACTGACAACACACTGACAACATTAACACAGTGACAACATGAACACACTGAGAGCATCAATAAGTCAATAACACTAACACATTGACAACATTAACACAGTGATAACACAAACACTGAGGTTAATAAAACTGTGACAACACTGGGGGAAATAACACATCAATAACACTAATACACTGACCACACAAGCACTGACAACACTAGTAAATTGACTACACGAGCACTGACAACACTAACACAAAGGCCACGCCAACACTGGCATCATTAACACTGACAACGCCAATAACAGCAGCGGTAACACAGTGGCAAAACGAACACACTGAGTTCAATAACACTTTGACAACATTAAAATACTGACAACAGTAACACACTGACAACACTTACACACTGAAGACAATAACACCTCGACAACACTATCACGCTAACAACAAGAACACTGACAACACTAACACACTGACAACAATGACACACAACACAAACACACTAACAACACTGACACACTTACAACACAAACACACTGACAACATGAACGCTGAAAACACTAACACCCTGACAACACTAACACACTGACAACAAGGCTGTAAGCACTAACACTGACAACACCAACATACTGGCATTGCCATCACACTGACAACACCAGCACACTGACAACATGGACACTGATAACACCAGCACACTGACAACACCAACACTGGCAAGACTAACACATCAGCATCACAAGCATACTGACAACATTAACACACTGACATGAACACTGACAACACTAACACACTGACATCACCAACATGCTGACAACACTAACACACTGACATCACCAACATGCTGACAACACTAACACACTGACATCACCAACATGCTGACAACACTAACACACTGACAGCACTAACACACTGACAGCACTATCACACTGATAACATTTACACTCTGACGACACTAACACACTCAAATGAACACAGACAACACTAATACACTGACAACATTAACACATTGACAACACTAACACATTGACAACACTTACATATTGACAACACTAACACACTGACTACACGAACACTGGCAACAAGAACACCGACAACACGAACATTGACAACACTAACACACACTGACAATATGAACAATGATAACATTAACACACTGACAACACGAATACTGGCAACACTAACCCACGGACGACACGAATACTAACAGCACGAATACTGACAACACTACCACACTGACAACACGAACACTGACAACAAGAACACTGACATCACGAACATTGACAACACTAATACACACTGACAAGATGAACAATGATAACATTAACACACTGACAACACGAACACTAACAACACTAACACACTGGCAACACTAACGCACTGACAACACGAACATTGTCAACAAGAATACTGTCAACACTAACAACACAAAAACAACACTAACACTGACAACACTAACAACACAAAAACAACACGAACACTGACAACACTACCAACACGAACACTAACAACACAAAAACAACACGAACACTGACAACACTAACAACACAAAAACAATACGAACACTGACAACACTAACAACACAAAAACAATACGAACACTGACAACACTAACAACACAAAAGCCACACGAACACTGACAACACTAATAAGAGCAACACTAACAGGAACAATGCTAACACAGACAACACTAAAGCAGCGACAGCACTAACACTGACAACTCTATCACAGTGACACCACTAACAGTGATAACAAGGAGAGTGACAACACTAACACACTGAAGCTAAAAACACTTTGACAGCACTAACACACTGACAACCTGAACACTAACAACACTAACACTGACAAAGCTAACACACTGACACCACAAACTCTGACAACACAAACGCAAGACGACACGAACACTGGCAACAATAACATAAAGAGACCACGCACACTGAAAACACTGACACGGACAACAATAATAACAGCAACACTAACACCGTCACAACGCTCACAGTGACAACACTAACACACTGACAACATAACACACTGCCAACACTAACACTATGACAACGCTAACATCCTGACAACACTAACACACTGACAACACTAACACGCTGACAACACTAGCACACTGCCAACACTAACACACTGCCAACACTAACACACTGCCAACACTAGCACACTGCCAACACTAACACACTGGCAACACTAACATACTGCCAACGCTAACACGCTGACAACACTAACAAACTGCCAACACTAACACTATGACACGCTAACACCCTGGCAACACTAACACACTGACAACATTAACACTATGACAATGCTATCACTCTGACAACACTAACACACTGCCAACACTAACACTGACAAGTTAACACCCTGACAACACTAACACACTGCCAACACTAACACTGACAAGTTAACACCCTGACAACACTAATACACTGACAACATTAACACTATGACAACGCAATCACCCTGACAACTATAACACACTGCCAATACTAACACTGACACGCTAACACCCTGACAACACTAACACACTGACGGCACTAACACTGACACGCTAACACCCTGACAACACTAACACATTGACGGCACTAACACTGACACGCTAACACCCTGACAACACTAACACATTGACGGCACTAACACGCTGAAAACACTATTAGAGTGACAACATTAACACAAAATCTAACACACTAATAACACTAAAATAGGGACATCACTAACAATGATAACATTAACATTAACAATACTAATAACACTGACATCCTTGATAATTCAGAATGTAAACGATACAGTAATGAGTAAAAATGTTGTTTGCAAGGACGAGAAAATACTGAAAAGGGAGGAATGAGTTAAAGATGGTAGGTGAGAATGAAGGGAGAATGTGATGCGAAGGAATGAAGAAAACAGAGAGAGAGGAAGGAGAGAATGAGGAAGGGAAGGAAGATGCTGATGAAGGTAGAGTAGAGAGCGAAAAGGGAGAAGGAAAGTGAAGGGGAGAATGAGGGACGGAAAGGGAGTGTGATGGAGGACCAGAGATGAGAAGAGCAAAACATGGAGAGAGAGAGAGAGAGAGAGAGAATATGGGAGCATATGAGGCAGGCTAGGTGTCATAGGGCCTCATGACGTCATCATGGGCCAGGCTAATCGCACTCTGGTTGACGCTAATTGTCTTAACCAGACCATTAATATCATGCACTTCTTACATGCTCTCCACCGTATCAGCCTAATTGTTAAAATTTGACTGACGCCTTCCTTACCAACCTAGAAGCCACGCTGTTCGTTCATTAGACGCTCGTATCCACCTTGCTTTTCGTCATATTCCAAATATTTTACCCTCAGGACCCAGAAGGCTTATTCCTTTATAATTTTTGCACCCAGTTTAGCCACCCTAATTTTTATATAGGGACGCATTTCCTTTTACCATCCCATCCGTACAGGTAACTCAGCTCATGCATATTTTTTGTCATATTTACCACAAATAGTTTATTGCATCACACACCTTATTATGCAACCTTTGCACTTAAGAAGGAATGAAGTTATCCAGCATAAATATGATTTCACCATAGTGGAGACCATACTGAATTTGCTTAGTTTCCTCCTCCACCTCCTCCTCATCCTCCTCCTCCTCCTTCTTCTTCTTCTTCTTCTTCTTCTTCCTCTTTTTCTTCTTCCTCTTCTTCTTCTTCTTCCTCTTCTTCTTCTGCTTCTTCTTCTTCTTCTTCTTTCCAAGACTTTTCATTTATCATGTCTTCATTACTTCACCAAATCACTTTAAACTTGGTACGTTGTTCATTGGTCATATACGCCCACAATTCTTTCTTATTATTTAGGATTTAGGTTCTTTGCATGGTTTTATTCGGTTAAAGATCAAACCATACAAACACAATTTTTGTGAAATATGGCAACAAAATTCAGTATAGTCAACCAATTTTTACGGGAAGGAGTGAAGACAGTCATCTTTAAGAGTGCTGGAGAATTTTGTTGAGACCATGCTGCATTCCCTAGGCAATGTTGGTAGTCTTTAGTTATATTTAACCCATTTCTAACGTGATTATAAGAGAGCAATGTTTACCCTCAATTAAGTTTGGAAATGTGCGGTCTGACCCAACCCGGCCCGACCGCCACGTTAAGAAGAAGCTAATAATTTTATTCCTATGTGAGGTAGAGTTACAGTTCTCTTTGCATATGATAATCATTCAATAAATTTTATTACCAACTAAAAACTCACCAGTAAAGGCGTAGGAACCCACTGGAATCTCGAGTTTTGCAAGAAAGTGTTCTGCTCTAATCTTTGAACGCCTCAATTGCGAAATAAAATATATAAAGAGATTTTCCGTCGTATTATCCTATTTGATATTGCATTCTCCTGACGATTTTATTCAACACAAGAAAAATATGTCATATTGAAGGGGTTAAATAAAACATTAGCTAACCTCTCCCGTTCATAAAGTCTACCAAATATCATCTCGACATACCAGACAATAAATAAATAAATTAATAAATTAATTAATAAAAATAAGTCCCTAACAGGACTGATGGCGATAAGCAAAATGCTCTTGTTCAAAAATTGCATCACAGTTTTGAGAACATTGATAATTAATTAAATTTTATTAACAGCCATCGCGAAAAACTTCAGAGTATAAGTATCTACTGTATATATACGTTTTTCTCTTCATACGGTAACGGGAGATCGAAGCCGAGTATAAATATAGCGCAAGAATAGCCATTTATTAAAAACTGGAGCTGCAAACGAAATAAAATAAATATTGTTTGCATCGTCGAAGCAAATTAGAACAGAGCGCTGAATTCATTTAAAAACTATAACTTTTATCCATCATCATGATTGACGGCTATTTCCAGTACAGAATAAAAGTAAAAATGAACATTTAGAAAGGGAACACACTGTGCATGATTAACGGTTGTGAGTTTAGGTGGATGGGAGAGGGCAATTTCAGTAATTGAGGGCTTGTTTTTTTTTTTTTCAATAAATCATTGTTATTATTATTATTATTATTATTATTATTATTATCTTTATTTTTATTATTGTCATTGCTGTTGCCGTTTCTTGCTGTTGATACTATTGCTGTTATTGTTATTATCATTGTTATTGTTGTTTCAATGCATCAGATATGTTTTGCGTAAAGGAAAGGAAAATTATTTTCTGCACGGTCACCGCAGCCCCAGTAGGTGACTATCAAAATCTTCTCCTCCCCCCCCCCCACCAACACAGCGGTGACAACATAGCGTGGTTTACTGTGTGGAATGCCCAACAGCTGGGACTGCATTTACAAACTTTTGGATAAGAGTGCTTGAACATGTGTTTGCCTTCACATACAGTCAGCAAACATTCCAATTTCAAATCATAATTAATATGAAAGTGACAGTGTACAAAACAGAAAGACATGTGATAATAGTTAACTGTAGCAATGTAAACTTATGTTGTAACTTGGTTAGGGCTGTTATAAATACGACCCCCGGTGCCAGCTGTAATAGCCTGCACCAAGCTCACAGTTTTTAATACACATTAATGGCTTCTGCAGCCCCGGGTATTCCATAATGGATGCACTTTTGTTTTATTACTGGTAGATGGGGACTTCCACATCCACTCACATGATGTGGTAACTATTCTAAGTGACAAGACATATACTTTCTTGTAGACCAAGGAATCTTTTACTACACTGGGGGTTAACCGTTAGCCTATTAGACAACTTGGTGGTCTTATGGGTTAAGATGATCCAACTATATATGATCCATGGCAGGTATGCACAAAACTCCGTTAGAGGGTAGTCTTAAGGCTGGGCCTAAATGAAATACTAAAGGAGGCCCTGCGGCTGCCTATAAGGCCCGTGCATGACGACCCCTGCCTTGTCTTACAGCCAACTAAAGTTTAGTGCATCGACCTTAGCTATGGCTGGCCTTAACTGTAGGGAATGTTTGGGGGGGAAATCTCGTCCGTCAACTGAGACACTGCCGACTAATCAGACGGCAAAACACAGAAACATTGGGCTAATCACAGGACTTCATGTAACAGCCGGGGGTGAGAGCGAGTGTTTACACAGCAGTCAAGGATAAGCAAGTACCGGTGATTAATTAAAAACAATGTCGGGCGCAAAGAAAAGACGTCCCGATATTAGTGATGAAGAGCTTTACGCCTGCACAACCTTTAAAACATTAGCAAGATGAGAGGGTTTAGGATTAATGAAATAGAATATCAATATTAATAGGATTTTACCATTATTTTTGCCATGTTTTACTTAACCACACAACCAGCAACAACAGTTGCCTAGCAGGCTGTCACCATACACACGTTGGTTCAGATCTCTGGTGGAGATTAGAATTATTCCAGATATAGGCAGCGTGAGTGCTGCCAGGATATCTGTCATTAAACTCATTACCATTTTGTTGCTGTCAAATACAACTTCCACGTTCAGTGAATGGAACCCTTTGCAATTAGCGAATAAATGTTCTTTCTGAGCTGGGGCCTTGATTGGTATGAGGGATCAATCCACTGCTCCATGAACCTTAAGAAAGAAGGAATAATGAAGAATTATCACCAAGCCATAATATGGCTGGATGGCCATGTAGGAATAGATGGAAAATAAGGGTCAGAAAAACACTCACAAATATCAAGGAAAGGGGTAGGACAGAAGACAGTAAGGAGAAAAAGGCTGAAGACAAAGGGCCCTTTTAGTCGCCACTTACAGGCAGGGATACTGGGGATGTATGTTTTCCCTCCCTCCCCAAGGGGACCCAAGCACTTAGGGAAAATTGTTTATTCTGTGGAAACCCTCTAGTCTCTGTTCTCCTCAGTAAACCACTGGGCATTTTATTTTTTCTGAGTCGTTTTCTGTAAAGAGCAACTGTCACACGTGATACCACGCTGGATATACTTGACTGATGAATACTACAGGTATCTCCAACAACAAAATGAACATTCCCACTAACGTAGAACCTCTAGGCTGCCAAAACTTGTTGTGTGCGCAGGAATGGCATGGGAGTGTCGTGTGATACTCCCAGTATGATGCTCCAGTTTTGTTAAACGAAGGAATTTACTCCTGGGGGAGGCGATATTGCCTCAATGCGTGATCATCATTATGTTATTGGGGTTCAATGGATCCCTGAAACTTCCATTCCCTTCGCAAAGCGCGATCTAGTTCACAGGCAACCATTAACCAATCCGAGACACGCAATAACAAGTTTGGTCCAGTTTGTGCTGTAGAGAATACAAAATCAGAGTTAGCTACTTTATTTACGGGACACAATGCGGTAAGGCTGCTCCGACCTAGCCTCAGTGGCTGAGGCGGCCTTACCGAGGCTTACACTTCTCCCTTCTGTAGGTGCTTCGTGCGTGGGCCTTAGCGACCTACGGCCTTAAACCACCCGCGTGTAGCTTTAGGGCAGTTTGTGCATCCGGGCCCATGAATCTTTAAACACGCGAGTTGGTTGAGGTTTGCTGCTCACACGTTGCCACTCATGGGAAAAACGGCTAGTCACTCACGCCATTAGTATTTGAACTAAGTAGCCTAGCACTGGATCCCTACACTTCTAATGGGGCAACAGAGGCCAACAATATAAATGAAAATTGTTAAGTATTGCATGAGCAGTATCCAGACTATCACAATGTATAAATGTATAATGGGCTCGTGGATAATGATAAAATCATTTACAGAAAATACTTATTTTCCCATACACTAATGCACATTTGCTTTCTTTTATTTTTAGTTTCTAAGAAAAAAAAAAAACAAATGTTTATAACTGGAATTAATACATTTTCCCTCGAGAGATTTATGGCATTTTATTAATAATTCCAGTAAAGTACTATTTCTTACCAAAATTTCAGCTTGGTTTTGCCAACATTATATACCTTTTGCTGTGTTGTGTTCTTTGATGTCATTCCACGATTGCCATTCATCAAAGAAGTTGCTCCTGAACGACGATATTAATACGAATCTAAATGGCTACAAGCGTACCCAGAAGTTTACAGTCATTCTGAAACTCGAAAATAGGCTTGTGGTTGAACACTTAATCAGGGTGATGTAACGTAGCCCGTGTTGTCCGTAATTGATCCAACGCCCCCGGGATGCGACAGAGAGAGAGAGAGAGAGAGAGAGTACAGAGGAGCACAAAAGAATACAAAGGCTGCAAACAGCACGAGATCTACAGTATTGGTTCCCCCGTGGTTGTTTGCTGCTTAAGGTTATAACTATGATAACTAGTTCCATGAGTTTAAGGACAGTAAAACAAGAAGGCTAAACCATCCACTAATCTCTGCAGACGAAGGCAGCAGGAAATGGTCAGAGGGACAACCATGCAGTATAAGAAATTATCATGGAAATATATAATTACATAGCGTTGTGTTTCTGCTACTGTATTATACGGGAGCTAGATGGGGACATTAATTTGTCAGATTTCTACAGTATGCTGAATTGAAAGAATTAGCTTGTGATTAAAAATTAGATTCGTGTCCAAGTGATTTTAATTGATATTACTATATCGTAGTCTACCACATTACTAGTCATTTTTTTAACTTTTTTTCAACCCTACTGAAATTCAACACTTTGCTTTATTTTACTAGAAATTCTTGCCAATAAACTTATAATCATTACCATTACAGCAATTTGATTGATCTTGACAGAAGTACTTATTTTCTGCCACATAATCATGGCCTTTAAATTTTTGTATACTTGAATCCGATCCCCTAACACTCGATGACAGGATTAGTTAAAAAAAAAAAAAAAAAAAAGTTTGCTGTAACTTCTCAGCTTTCCGTCTCTTTTTTCTTCTGTCTTTATACATTCTCTTAATTTTCGGTGCATTCTCCCTACTTTATCGATTGTGTGTGTGTGTGTGTGTGTGTGTGTGTGTGTGTGTGTGTGTGTGTGTGTGTGTGTGTGGGTTGGTGGGTGAGTGTGGGTGTATGTGTGTGTGGGTGTGTGTGGGTGTGGTGACGAAAACTGGGAATGCTACTCCAAATGTGGGTCTAAAAGCTGTACAAGATAAAGATAGAATTCTCTTGATGTACATTCAATTGCTGTACCCATGAATTCAACTGACTGGTTTTCTTAACTGCCGATATCTACTTTCACTAAATTTTATAAGCTTAGCTGGATAGTCTTACACTTTTCTAAATTTTACATTCTCGAGGTGATGATTAGTCGTAGTGTAGTTACCTTTCTTCTGAAGCCTCTATCACTACATGCTTCCTGGTTGTGTGTGTTTGTGCGTGAGAGAGAGAGAGAGAGAGAGAGAGAGAGAGATCTATGAATCCGCCCCCCACATTGTATATTGCATCCCAAACCCCTCCCCCCAGACCGCATTGTCCTTAATTCACCCCGGGATGCGAAACTTGGGTGAAAGTGAGGCGAGAATGAAGTGAAAGTGAGGCCAGTCTGCTCCCCACACGCCCCATATTGATCCACCAATCGAAACTGACAGGTGTGTGAATTTTCCATGTCATGTTTTGTGTGGTCAGAGGTATCGCGCGTTGGCTAGGGACATTCTTTTTGTTGGAACAGAGGAGGGTTGTCTGTGGAGAGTGACAACCGCTGTTGCTGTTTTGTACCGCGGTGCCTTTTAAATATTTGTGGTGCTGTGATGTATGAATATTAGTTATGCTCGGGGAGTTCTGTTCTGCAATGTTGCTGTGGGTATGATAAATGAATGTTGGTTGTGCTCTGATTATATGGTCGATCAGTGCTGCAGTGCTGCTGTGGTTGTTAAATAATTAGTGTGCTGCTTGAATGAATGTTGGTGCTTTGGTTCTTATGTGTAAATGAGGTGCTGTGGGTGTTAAATATTTGGGAGATGTGTTAAAGGAGTGTTGTTGGTGATTGTCACGAATCAAATTCGCGACATTTCCCTTTTGTGAGAAGCCACGAACTATTAGTGGAAAACTCACTGTGTATCACTCAGTTAACCGTTTCTCTCTCCATTTCGGTGGTATACTTTTCAAAACATTCGTCACTGTTTTCAAAAGTGACCGATTTAATTCACGTCACTAAGTGCTGTACTGAGCGATACTATTGTTTCTTTATTGTTCGCCCCTGCTTGCCTCGACCGTTAGAAAATGCGGCCTACTGCTCCCCCTTTGTTCCCACGACTTAGTCAGTCGAGTGTTTGTTGTGACGGAGAGAGGTCCTGTGCTCCAGAAGTGTGAGAGGTTAGCTAGCACCCAAGCTCCACAGAGTACAGTTAATCCAAGCTCCAACCCCCTGGGTGATACACAGCATTCATCGATCAGTATTTCCTTTTTGTATTTTCGTAGTCTTAAGAGTTTAGTTAAGGTGTTTTTTCCTAGGCGTAAGTATTTAGCTTTTGTGTGAGTGAGTGAGTGTGGTCTCATTGATTTGATTTGAAATGTAACGTTAAATTTATTTTTTGTAATCAATAAATTTAACAGTTCTTTTTCTTGAGCTTAATGTAAAGTAAACTCTTGTTTCATTTCTCCATAATTAAGCTTATTTCCCACATAGCTCCTAGCTTGCATTGACGTTTTACTATTCATAACTGGTACTTAGACCAGTCTTGTTGTATTAACTTAAAATCCGTTGTGCCAGGAGTTAAGCATCAGCAAGGACCTGATATTATTATTAGTATTAGTTATTTATTTTCAGGGGTGAAGTAACTTTCTCCAGAGGCTAACAGTACTAATTCAGCATTTGTGAGTTATTAGTCTCTGCTATGTACTGTTGAGAAAGTTTATAAATTCTCGTTCTTAGAGAATCGTTGCTCGATTTAGCAAGACAATCATTGTCCCTGCTCTTTAATATTATTGAATATTAATATCAATTAAATAATATTTAAGCATTTATTTTAAAAAACCCATGATATTATAAAAACCTCGTGACAATTGGCGACCTCATTCCAGGATATTAACTCCTAGCTATAAAGCTATTCACGAGATAGTGCTCACTCGTTCATATTTAGGTATTTATAATTAAAGTTTATAGGCACAAGTTTACTGGTGTTTACCGTTAATTTAGCAAGTGAATTTTTGCTTTATTAATCAATAGAGTACTTAACTCTAGTTTATTCTTGGTAACGCCAGACGATTTTATTCGCTCCTGGGTAGCCGCATTACTCCATTGTGTTAATTATTGAGAGTTCTTAGTTATTCGCATTTTTGCTTTAATCTTTGCCAGTTAACTAGATAAGACTGGTCACCACTAACTTGTGTCTGTACTCTTTACTTGTGTTTATTAGTATTCGTTTGCGAAGCAGTCAGTACTCAGTTTCGGTTTGCTTGGTAAATTAGCGCCATGGCTACCACCATATTTTTACAGGAAGCCAAAGATATGGGTCTTACAGACCCAACCGAAATTAAAGAGTATATACTCTCACGGCATAATCAGGAGCAGCAGCGCGAGAATGATGCCCGTGAAGAGCGTAAGATTCAGCGCGAATGCGAGTGAGAACAGCGCGAATGCGAGCGAGAACAGCGCGAATACGAGCGAGAACAGCGCGAATACGAGCGTGAACAGCGCGAATACGAGCGTGAACAACGAGACAGAGAACGAGAAGCACGCGAAAAACATGAACTTGAAGTGCTGAAGCTCAAGCGAGATTCCTTGGCTTCAGACACTTCTGGTGCAGTTGGTCCAAGCTCCACAAGCGTTTCCCCTGCACATGTCTTGGCGACCCCACGCATCAAGCTTCCTTCATACAAGGAAAGCGAGCGAATCGAGCCGTACATAGCTCGTTTTGAGGACATGGCAGACATGTATCAACTGGATGAGGCAGCTAAGCGGCTTCAGTTTCTTAGCCTATTTGAGGGCCCTGCCCTCGATATTCTCCATAGAATTCGTGGAGACAATCTCACATATGAGATGATGAAAGCTGCACTCATTAAGGCGTATGGTCTCACAGTAGACGACGCCAAAGTTCAGTTCATGCGAGCTCGTCTCCAAGACAAGGAGACAGCTGTTCAGTTCCTTGATCATCTCACAGCTTACTTAAATGAGTGGATGGAGAAAGATGAAACTCCTTCCACGCGTGAGGGGATAATTGACCTTATGCTGCGTACACAGCTAGAGAGGTCGTGGCCTGCTGAGCTCATAGCACAGCTTAAGATATGCCAGGTGAAAGATGCCAGCCAAATGGCAGAAAAGGCTGACGCATTCTTTACTGCATACAGGTATCAAACTCGCAAGCAGCAAAACACCTGGAACAGAAAACCTGATAAATCTGGGAAATCGTCTCAGACTGAACCCCAGCAACAAGGCCATTCTCAGAGTAATGGCCAAGGTCCAAAACTGCAGTGGAAGGACCAGGGGCAATACACTCAGAAACCTGAGTGGAAGAGGTACAACATGTACCCTAATCAACAGCAGTATCAGCCACGCAACTGACCGTCGGGACAAACTATTTCACCACCAGCTCAAAAGAGGCAGGAAGCGAATGCAGCCTTCATTCCTCAGCAGCAGCCTGGTGGTCACGTCCCTACCAGTGAGGGTACTTCCCCACAGTTCACTAGTCCCACAGTGACAGTGAACCCCCCTCCACAGATGGCCAATGTTCCATCTTCCCAATATAACCCTCAAGGCACAATGTTTGCCGCATCAATTCAGCAGCCTCATGAGTGGCTAGCTGCTTCCTCCACAGGCCCTCCAACAGGTGACAGTACCTTCCTTGTTCAGCCAGGGTTTGTGGGAGGCATTCCTGTGAAGGTCCTGAGAGACAATGGTTCCTCAGGTTGCTCTGTTAACCCCTACACCGCGGGCTTGTTTACCAATGACTTGCGTGTGCCGCGGGGTTATTTGGGCTCCGACAGACTCTCAAAAAATATTTGCCAAAAATCAGTTATTAGTCCTAGAATAATAAAATTACATATGCTTATGGCACATACCTTCAGCTTTCTCCTGGAATGATTGTTGAGCCCTCGTCGGTTACCGTAGGACTTGTGGAGACCTCTGAAGTAGGGTAACGAAGTCTCCACTTTACACTTCCCGACAACCCGTAATATGATTACCACAGCCAGATACAAACATTATAAACACTATTCTACAATTTTCAAGTAGTTTGGGATCCATAGTAAAAAAAAAAAACACTGTGAAAGCAATGGAAATTACGAGCGCGTCTGATCGTCGCACTGGCACTAGTTCGCTCTTAGTAGTCTGTCATTTATTATTCATAAAACCCCTCACACTTTATATTTCTATTACTATATAACACTTATATATATCTACAGTCTTGATCCATAAGTTTCCTTCAGTAGTATTAGTTTATTGTCACTGTAGGGATTCAATTTCTTTCAGTAAAATACGTAGCATTCACTTTCTCGTCCTGTATACTGGCATTGAGAGTGAATGTCACTTTCATCTTCACTCTCATAACTCATAGCATTCAGACATGCTAGAGTGAAACTTTCACTTTCATTACTCCTAGGGTATATACTCGTATTCTTATAATACTACTCATTTACATTTCTATTTACGTTCTCTATTTTATTTACGTTATTTACATTTCTATTTTATTTACACTGTTGTGCACTGTCACTTGAAATAACTTATAAAACTATTTTCCATTGTTCACGTATATTTACATTCATTACTTTCACTTGCTGTTTACACATTATTTACACATTATTTACAATTCCACTTGCACTGTTTTACTCAATAGAAAGATCGTAGTCACTCTTTTATCAATTGTCAGCCCTTTACTTCTTTCCACACGAGGTTTAGCAGGGGGTAAAGGTCACAGGGCCATTTGCATGGGGGTGAAAAAAGGCCTTGAAGTCAGCAAGAAGAAACATACGTACTCTCGCTTCGGATGATGAGAGTGAACTGATAACGGAGGACAAGCGTGGAGGCCTGCTAGGGGTTATTCAGAGTTACCAATATTACTTCTTGAAACAGCTAAGTCTAGCACTGATATGATTGGCAGGAAATCTAGACAATACATTATAAATTTGGTAGTTCCAGGTGAATGTAAATATCACTTAGGCTTCTCCCTTCCCTCCTTACATGTATATTTATTACGAAAATAGATTAGAGGCCTACTTAGGAGATATATATTCAGAGCTACCAATGTTATATCTTGAAACGGCTTTGTCTAGCACTGATATGATTGGCAGGAAATCTAGACAATACATTATAAATTAGGTAGTTCCAGGTGAATGCAAATATCACTTAGGCTTCTCCCTTCCCTCCTTACATGTATATTTATTACGAAAATAGATTATACGGCATATTTCAAGGGGAAAAAAACAGCGAAAATTAGCGAACGAGTGCACGTGAGGTGTTGTCAGGTGATAATTAGCCAATTCCAGGTGTATGGCACTCTCACTTACCTTATTTTTTTCTTGTATATATTATTTGGTATAAGAATAGGACATAGGGCTTATTTCAATGGATGAAATCAGTGAAAAATTCCAGGAAAGATTTACTTAGCGTAGCACGGCCGGGCAGGCGAGAGGATAGGGTAATGGAGGGGGGGTAGGGAGGGGAGTCAAGAACGGGGAGAAATGGCTAAATTGTCAACAATGGATGGGAGTACAGATGAGATTAGGAGTGCTGACTAGTGTTGGACATTGTCAGTACTGATAGATGATACAAGCCCCCACTTGAAAGCCCGGGTGAATTCAAAATAACACAGAATCACAAAAGCGACGCCCCGCAGTATGATCCCTTGCTCCCAAGCGTCACGAAAGTGACGCCCCGCGGTTAAGGGGTTAAGCAGAGTTTAGTTCGGCCTGAGCAGTATACAGGTCGACGGATCCATGCAAACCTTATTGATGGATCAGTGAGATTGTTCCCTGAGGCATGTATCCAGGTGGCATCTCCATTTTATACTGGTACGACACTTGCAGTTGTCATGCCAGAGCCTCTATTTGACCTTATAGTAGGCAATATTCAAGGAGTCAAGGATAGTTGCTCCGATGATGACGCTACTCAGACTTTGGCTGCTGTGGTAACACGAGCCATGACTGAGGCTCCAGACTGTGTCACCCCAGTGATCATTGAATCGCCGCAAGATCTGATGTGTAGCCAACTTGTTGTAAAAGAACAACATTCTGACCTGATACTTGCTGCCGTGCGGAACAAACAAAAAGGTCGAGTGATTAAGTATTCACGGGGAGGTCGAGCCAAGTTCCTTCGCAAACAAGGACGGCTCTACCGTGAGTCACGAACACCCGAGGGTGAGGTTCGACTGCAGTTTGTCGTTCCCGCCAAGTACCGCCTAGCAGTGTTACAATGGGGTCATTGTTCAGCCTCAGGAGGTCACATGGGCAAAAGGAAGACCCAGGGCCGTATCCGAGCTGACTTTTTCTGGCCAGGGATGGGACAAGACATAGATAGTTTTGTCCGTTTGTGCAGTGTGTGTCAAAGTAACACCACTAATCAGGGACATGTCCTTCCTGTGCCGTTCGTAACCACACCTGTAATCTCTGAGGTAGTTGAGAGACAGGGTAGTGATAACGTAGGTGCAGACCTGATGTCTCGCCTACTAACTGCTGACTAACATGGACAGTTGTTGTATGCTGGGTTCCGTGATAGGCATCCTCAGAGATTTGAGTAATCCAAGGACCAGCATGGTTCCCAGTCAAAAGTGTAGACCTGACGTCTCACTTGTTGGCCCCACAGGACACAGTATGTCCAGGGCCTGTACATACACGTGTACTGTAGGTTAAGGGGGAAGAGAGAATTCTGCAGAGGCGACTTGAGGCTATGGAAGACCCAAGTTTGCACAAGGATTCTCAGCTCCCCGATACTAATATAAGTACTGTAGGTTAAGGGGGAAGTTCGAGAGAGAACTCCGCAGAGGAGACTTGAGGCTATGGAAGACCCAAGTTTGCACAAGGATTCTCAGCTCCCCGATACTAATATAAGTACTGTAGGTTAAGGGGGAAGTGAGAATTCCGCAGAGGCGACTTGAGGCTATGGAAGACCCGAGTTTGCACAAGGATTCTCAGCTCCCCGATACTAATATAAGTACTGTAGGTTAAGGGGGAAGTGAGAACTCCACAGAGGCGACTTGAGGCTATGGAAGACTCGAGTTTGCACAAGGATTCTCAGCTTCCCGATATTAATAAAAGAACGGTAGGTTAAGGCATAGGTTGAGGACCCGTGTGCAGTTCGAGGCTATGGAAGACCCGAGTTTGCACAAGGATTCTCAACTTGCCGACACTAATCGTGTGCTAAAATTAATGGCGACCTTGAGTGTACTTTTCGTAGCATGTACTGATTGCTAGGCAGAGAGAGTAATTGTAACGTAATAAGAATTTTGTCTCATTGACACTTTTGATGCTCCACCTCAATTGGTTTTGCAGGTTCAGCAATGGGTGTAGCAGTTTTGCTGTGCGGGCCAGCTGATCGTCTGCCGCACGCTGCCGCCTCTTCTCCTCTGCCTTCGTCGTCGCCATATTATTATTTACTGT
Organism: Coenobita brevimanus; assembly: GCF_032717465.1. Taxonomy (NCBI): domain Eukaryota; kingdom Metazoa; phylum Arthropoda; class Malacostraca; order Decapoda; family Coenobitidae; genus Coenobita; species Coenobita brevimanus. The sequence goes on along the minus strand of NC_137023.1, from coordinate 27,855,331 downwards.
GTCATTTTACACATAGGTACAGTTACACTACAACTGTCACACCTACACCGTGTATTACATACACCACGCTACACAACAATTAGTTGTCAGTGTAAATGTAGCGACTTTTCGCTCAGTTTGACCTTAGTACAGGATTTTTACCGTCGTCACGGAGTTTTTCCCTCAAGCTTGCTTCTATTAATGTAAATACGAGGTTTTTTCGCTCACTGGCGACTGCGACTTTCTCCTGTAGCAGGATAGCACACACACCACAATGTGAATCTTGTGTGACTGAGTTAGGATGTGTACATATATATATATATATATATATATATATATATATATATATATATATATATATATCCACAAATTTTTTCCCATAAGGAAAAAATTTAATTTTGTAGGGGCGTAATGTCATGAATCAAATTCGCGACATTTCCCTTTTGTGAGAAGCCACGAACTATTAGTGGAAAACTCACTGTGTATCGCTCAGTTAACCGTTTCTCTCTCCATTTCGGTGTATACTTTTCAAAACATTCGTCACTGTTTTCAAAAGTGACCGATTTAATGCACGTCACTAAGTGCTGTACTGAGCGATACTATTGTTTCTTTATTGTTCGCCCCTGCTTGCCTCGACCGTTAGAAAATGCGGCCTACTGCTCCCCCTTTGTTCCCACGACTTAGTCAGTCGAGTGTTTGTTGTGACGGAGAGAGGTCCTGTGCTCCAGAAGTGTGAGAGGTCAGCTAGCACCCAAGCTCCACAGAGTACAGTTAATCCAAGCTCCCACCCCCTGGGTGATACACAGCATTCATCGATCAGTATTTCCTTTTTGTATTTTCGTAGTCTTAAGAGTTTAGTTAAGGTGTTTTTTCCTAGGCGTAAGTATTTAGCGTTTGTGTGAGTGAGTGAGTGCGGTCTCATTGATTTGATTTGAAATGTAACGTTAAATTTATTTTTTGTAATCAATAAATTTAACAGTTCTTTTTCTTGAGCTTAATGTAAAGTAAACTCTTGTTTCATTTCTCCATAATTAAGCTTATTTCCCACATAGCTCCTAGCTTGCATAGACGTTTTACTATTCATAACTGGTACTTAGACCAGTCTTGTTGTATTAACTTAAAATCCGTTGTGCCAGGAGTTAAGCATCAGCAAGGACCTGATATTATTATTAGTATTAGTTATTTATTGTCAGGGGTGAAGTAACTTTCTCCAGAGGCTAACAGTACTAATTCAGCATTTGTGAGTAATTAGTCTCTGCTGTGTACTGTTGAGAAAGTTTATAAATTCTCGTTCTTAGAGAATCGTTGCTCGATTTAGCAAGACAATCATTGTCCCTGCTCTTTAATATTATTGAATATTAATATCAATTAAATAATATTTAAGCATTTATTTAAAAAAAAAACGTGATATTATAAAAACCCCGTGACAGTGATGGTGATGTTATGGCTATATAATACTGTGGGTGCTGTGTATATTAATGTTGTTGGTGCTTTGGTTGTTTCTATGCGGTGGAGGTGCTGAGCGGGAAGCATTTGTGTTGCTGCGTTAAACGAATGTTGGTGGTGTGGCCGTAGTTCTGTGCTGAGGTTAAATTTATGTGATGCTGTGGTAAAAGAATGATTATGGTGATATCGAGGTGTGGTTGTTGTTCATTTGTGTTGCTCTTTGCATATGAACGTTGGTGGTGCTGTGGTTAGTGAATGCTGCTGTGAATGAATGCTGTGGATGATGAAGGTTTGTGGTGCTGAGGTTACTGACTGTTTGTGGCACTGAGGTTAGTGACTGTTTGTCGTGCTGAGGTTGCTGACTCTTTGTGGTGCTGAGGTTACTGACTCTGTGGTGCTGAGGTTGCTGACTCTCTGTGGTGCTGAGGTTACTGACTCTGTGGTGCTGAGGTTACAGTTTGTGGTGCCAGGGATAGTGAATGCTTGTAGTTCTGTGATAACTGAATAACTGTGGTGTTGTGGCTGTTCTATGTTGTGATAGTGCTGCGATCGTTAACTGTTCTTTGTGCTCTGGGAACTGCATGTTACATATTCTGTGGTTGTTATGCCCTGATGTGGTGCTGTGGCTGTTCAATATTTGTAGTTTGGTCGTAAATGAATAATGGACCTTAGTTATTAGGATACTGACTGTTTGTTCCTGCTGTGGTAGATGGATATTGATTGTGGTGTGGCACTTTTGGTTTGCGATGCTGCTCTGGTTTTGTGTGTGTGTGTGTGTGTGTGTGTGTGTGTGTGTGTGTGTGTGTGTGTGTGTGTGTGTGTGCGTGCTTCTATCTCGGCAGCAGGGTTTCCTTTACATAAATCCGATTAAAAAATAGAGCAATAAGGTAAGCGAAGCTCTCTTACCTCTCTCCCAACGAAATTTGGAGAGACAGAGAACGACTAGGCTCCGAGAGTGTTGCACGACCCTCTTCCATTGAAGTACCCAGTCTTCGTGGGAGACTTTTAGACAACCGAAATTCCTGATGGAATATTGTCATTGGTGTGGTTGCCCAGTGGAGTGGAGATGGAGCAGAATGGAACTGGATGAAAGTGGAAGAGGTGAAGATAAAGTAAGACGAATTTCCAAAAACACTAAATTATTGTCGAGGATCTGTGTTTACCAGACAAGGCTTCGTTATCTGTTTTGTCACACCAGAATTGGAGAAATTATGACCTCACTCTTTTTGTAACTATTTGCCAAGCTGCGAGAAAGGTCACTAAATCATTTTTGTGCATTTTCTGTTTCTGAGCCAAATAACACTTTGTAATTTGTGGTAGGTAGTGGCGACCATCATCCACTCACTTGATGTAGTGCTGCCTACTTCGTCCTTCACCTTTATCATTCTTTTTCTGTGCCTGCCCTCCTCTCATCCTATTTCTCCCATCTTTCCTGTCACTTCTTATTGCTTTTCTTTCCTTTACAGGTGGCTTTACATTGAGTGACAAGCCAAATGGTTTCCTGTAAGCCAGGAAACCATTTACAACGCTGGGTGGTAACCATATAACTAAACCATACGTGCTCCCTTCGTGTCAGCAAGAGGGTTGGTGGAGGGTTAGTGCTCCTCCCCGTAAAACAGATAACTCAAAGTCAAGCGGCCACCCCTTACGGGATTATGGCCTCTGGCAAGAGATGGACAGAGAGAATTTGCTATATATTACTGTAGGAGGAGCTAGTGAGAGTGTTCACCAATGACTGACTAGCTCCACCTTCTTAACAACTCTTATTGGCTAAGAGTTAGGATGTGTTAGCTTGTATTTGGTAGCTGAGCTTCTTTCGTATGTAATAGAGTTATAATAGATGACTGACTTGTTAAATCTAAGGAGGCGGAGTAAGCTGCTATTTAAGCGTGGGGAGCTAGCGAGAGGGATAGTGACACAGTATTAACACAGGTTATCACTAGACACATTCGGGATGCACTTCGCACAAGACACAGTGTGACTAGACACATTTGTGCAGACACACTTACTCACTTTCATTACAAGGCACACTGACTGAGCACCATTTTCCCTTTTTTGTTCACCTCTCCATATAATACTGGTGTGGATTATAATATCACCAACGTGTTCTCCTGGTTCCTCAGGTTGTGAGTACATAGCTACCACTTATTGCAATTTGGTTGGGTAAGAGAAATAACTAATTTTTTTATTTTTTAAGATTTGTATTGTGAGTCTATAAGAGTCCCCATTTTGATATACGAATCGTGGCGTGTTTCTGTGTGTATGTTACAGTGTAAAGAAATGTAAGTTTGTTTTCTTGTGAGATTTACTTTACCATTTGTTATGATTGATAAAAGATTAAGACTACACCGTAATATCTATAAGACTACATCTTACACCTACACCCACATCTACCCCCCCCCCCACAAACACACACATATAAGTATTTTATGTGTCCGACTTTGGGCAAAAGCTTCAAGGCCTATTCCCATGTCCCAGTACTCCTTCTTGGGGCCCAGTGGTCCTCCTACATCTCCGCATGTCGCCACTTCGGCGCTAACACCCACCATCCCATATTGAATACATGCTAGGGCTGTCTCATACAGGACTGGTGTACAGGTATTAGCGAGGGAACGTTTATGACATGTTGGCGGGTCATCTGGTAGATCAGAAAAACCTGCTTTGTATGAAATTCAAATCCTTAAACTGTTCCCTGCGTACTGTCTGGCTGTGTACATCTCTCCTGGCTGATGAGGGGTATGAATGGATAAAAAAGGGACTGAAATGATGCTGTATTGTGAAAATGTCTCATTGGCGGTTATTTTTAACATGAGAATGATGAAAGGATTAGGCCCAAATCATTATGATATGGAGCAGAATAATAATAAAGACGTGATTTGGAAGTATTATGTTTGAGGTAAGCCAAACCACTATATGGTAGCTGAGAGTGAATATGAATAAATATGTGATTTTTTTCTAGTTTTCAGCCCTCACCCAGCAAAAGCGGGTAACAGCGAGCATGTACAAAACAAAATCTGTTATGCCAGTTGCCAAATCCCTAGAGGTCAGTCAATGAGCCTGCGACAAAAGCTTTGTCAGGTATCGGTGCTTAAAACCATGGATGTGGTCAGGTGATACAGGGATATGTGGTCCATTATAGGGAAGGGTTGTGGCACACAATATGTGCAAGATAAATGTGTAAAATGCTTTTATCCTTAAAGTTCTATGCATTGGGGAAATTCTTCTGAAATTTTTATTATTTGAACCTGACCCAAACACTATCGTTTTCGGAATAAAAGGTAAGGAAGGGCTCGGTTTTAGAAACAACTTGCTTTAAATTAATAGGACATACCTAACCTGGGTGCCGACTTGCAGCAATATGCTTGATTTAAAAAAAAAAATGAAAAGCACGGCCCATGACTCGGAGTTACCTCCGTAACATGTACGAGATTCCATTTGTTGCTTTACTAAATTTTGTTTTATTCAAATAAATAAATAGATTAATAAATAAATAAATGAAAGCCATTTCAAATAACCCGTGTCAACAATTGTATTATGGTGGTGGTAAATTGAGGCAATGTGGAAGAGATATATGAATATATTTCGACATGAAAATATGACTGAATGCCTTGCCTACGTGCACAATTAATATCGAAATGTTACTTTCCGGTGACGATGACAACCTGACTTGGTGGTTTCTCTGTATAGTAACTAAGTTTTGGCGCTGCTGACTATGGGTTGGTTTGACTGTTGGTGGGGTTGTGCTGAACTCCGATAGCCTTAGGAAGTCTGTTCTAACTTATTTTGGCTCAACACGGATGAATAAGCCCAGGAAATAGCACTTGGGCAGGACAGTCCCTGGCTACTTGACAGACAGCTGAAGTAGGATGAAGAAATACACCTTAATCAGTCAGCCTTTTTTTTTTTTTTTTTACTCAGCGTCTCTGTTGCCAGTTGAAAAAAAATTGGGTTCCGGTTGATGTCGAGGGGCTGAAGACAAGATAACAGGTTGTATATTTAGACTTTATATACTGGACAGGAAGTTCAGTCCCAATTTCTACTTTTTTTCTGCGCTAGAGCACAAGCAGGGACATTTATATACTCAAAGTGTGTGATTGTGTGTGTGTGTGTGTGTGTGTGTGTGTGTGTGTGTGTGTGTGTGTGTGTGTGTGTGTGTGTGTGTGTGTGTGTGTGTGTGTGTGTGTGTGTGCGTGTGTGTGTGTGTTTGTGTGTGTGCCTAGCTGTCAGTGACAAAAAGTAACTGAAACAGATTTTATCCAATTTGGACCAAAACTAGAATAAATGGTTAAGGGTAAGCCAAATGGGTTTTCTCTTGTTTTCAGAACAATTGTTCATAATGGGAAGGGCGCAGAGCAAGCCCAGCTTAAACAAATTTAATCTGATATAGATCAAACTTGGTGAAAGGGCTGAGAACAGCTTAAAGATCGAGTGAATCGAGTTTGAGGACAATCAGTCATAGGCTAAGGGCACTGATCACATTCAAACATTCGACCCTATAGCTAAATGTTTTTTATTTGATCTGAACCAGTCTTTGTTGGAGGGTTGAGAATCATTCCGGGATGAATCAATTCGAATATGAGAACAATAGGTCATTGATCAAGAACTCAGCACAAGGTTAACTTAAACAGTTTGATCCAATTTGAACCAAACTTGGTGGAAGGGTTGAGGGTGAGGTAAGGATGGAGTATTCCGATTTTAGTAACCACCATTCGAAGGTCAAGGTGACAAGGCACAGTCAAATGTAGACCCTTAGATCAATCACAGAGAACGGGTGTAGCACTCTCTTCTTGTTTACGATAGTTTTTGACGCATATTACGAAGATGCAGACTAATACAGCCTACTATCTCGAAAGCACTGAGAGAGTGCATACCTCCGCCAGTGCCAGTGCCATTAAAAAGGATCCGGATCCGTTGCAATATTGTGTGGAATACATAGGATCCAGGTCCGCCCCCAAATTTAATCAATTGTTCCTTGACTTATATCCCACTCCTCCACAAAATTTCACTGAAATTCACAGAGAACTTTTGGAGATATTGTGCGGGATACATAGGATCCGGATCCATCCCAAAATCTGATAATTTTTTTCTGGGCCCATGGCCCACCCTTCCACCAAAATTAATTGAAATTCAGTGGAAATTTTTGGAGATATCAGCTCGACAAACAGACAGACAAACATAAGTGAATACATAACCTCCTCCAACTTCGTAGGCGGAGGTAATCGATGATGTTCCACGAATAATCGTCAGATATTGTGTGCTTGCCACCCCTTTTTTGAGGAACTTTCTATTTAGGAATACGGTCATATGTAAGAACAGCACTGACGAAGTGGGAGGATGTCCTAGTCCCCAGACATAAATAATACCTTCAGTCGCAAAACCTTCTCCAAAGATGTTGTTTTACCCAGCGTTGATTTCTTTAATTGTCTGTCTGCCTGCTAGCAGGAGCACTCAAAAAGTTATGAACGGATTTTGATAAAATTTTGTGGACGGGTGGAACATGGGCCAAAGAAGAAATGATTAATTATGTGGGCTGATCCACATCCGGCGTATCCCGCACAATATCTCCAGAAGTTTTCGATGAATTCCAATCAAAATTTTGTGGAAAGATGGGTCATGGACCAATAAAGAAGATGATTAAATTTCTGGCGGATCCGGATCCGGGATTGTTCAGAGTTATGAACGGATTTTGACGAAATTTTGTGGAAGGATGGACCATGAGCCAAGGAAAAAATAAATTTTGGGATGGATCAGGGTCCGGAATATCTCGCATAATATCTCCAAAAGTTCACAAAGAATTCCAATGAAATTGTGTGGAACGGTGGGCCTTGGACCAAGAAAGAATTGAGTAAATTTGGGGGCTGATCCGGATCCGGATCCGATCCTTTTTAATGGCGATGGCATTGGCGGAGGTATGCGCTCTCTGAGTGCTTTCTAGTTATCAGTGTGACACGGTTGAAGTCTCTTAAATAGTACTTTTGTCGCTTGAGTAATGTTTGACTCAAACACCTACAAAGTGGTTCACTGTCGTAGGTGGCGTTGTGCCTGATGAACTGTGGTGATGTGGGTGTTATATTTCATGGTCGTGGCAATGACTATGATACAGTGACTGTAGGAGGCTCTGTGGTAGCGTTTTGCTTATTGACTGTTGATGCATTTGTGGTAACTGAGAGAGAGAGAGAGAGAGAGAGAGAGAGACGGACAGGCAGAGACAGACAGACAGACAAACACACAGACGGACAAAAAGAGACAGAGCGTACTGTTGGTAAAGCTTTTTTTTTTTTTTTTTTTGATACCGTGGTTACTAACACGTGGTATTAACGCCTTCAATAATTGGACATATTATTTTATTCTTACTGTCTCCTTACGATTTCAGTTAGATTAGGGGTAAAACTTCAAGTTGGAGAGAATAGATATATTTTTCAATAACGCCTTTACTGTAACCTTTGCACGAAGAGTAAAATCGTTTGGTGGCAGGTCACTCTGGTCTCGTCTATAGTGTTATGGATTTAGTTTGAGTAGGCTATTTGACCATAACGATATTTTTGTACAAGGGACGAAATTCAGCACCTTGAAGGTTGGTGCTCCCTTTCTTACTAGCGTGAAGGGGAAATGGGGAAGACTGCGATTTCATAGCTGAAGAAAGTCGATCGCTCCTGTCGGGAGATACTGAAGAGGGGAAAAGTCGCTACCTAGAGGGTTGTATGGATGGATCTGCGTCGGTAGAGTCGGAGGGTGATTGAGACTATGTGTTCCGTTGCGTTCACCCAGAGTGGGTAGGTGAGGTGGTAAGCCATTTAAAATAATTTCGTCGTGGTGGAGGGATTTATTTGATTCTTTTGACTATTAGTTATTCTCTTTCTTGTAAATATATACTTTTTTCATGCTGAAGTTAATAGTCTCAGGGTTGGAAGAAGTCAAATATTCTAACTAAAGTCAACGAATATATACAGTTTGGAGAGAGTAATAGGAGAGTGATTTAAATTTGGTATCATTATTTATTGTGGGTTGCACTAACCCTTTCAGTGTGGTAGCGACTTATTTTGTTATACCTTCTGTCTCCAGACAATTGTACTCAAGCTGAGAAAATCCCTTCGAACTCAATGGGGTTTATGAACACTGTACTGTACAGTATTAAAAGTGTCTATTCAACTAAATTGCTGTTGGTCGCTATGATGGTATACTCTGTTGATATCTTGAATGTACTTTCCAAGTTGTTCACGCTAATTCTAAACCACTATGAGCGTGTTTTCTGTGGACCTCTTGAACAGGAAGTGATAATGAAGGCCATATATAACCCCTCAAGTTTGAATAGCTTCTCCTAAGCTAAATATTATCGAGTGGATGTGGAAGAAATACACCAATAAACACGCTATTAGTACTGTATAGGTTAACGCTTGGCTTTTCTAAGGTTGTTGTGTGTGGATGATGATGTGATGGTCCCATGGTTCGTCCACCTTAACTGTGTGGAGTAATCGTCCTTTTCCAGCTTATTTCGCATATCTTTGGGACAGCCAGCTCTGCCTTTGTACATCTTTTCCACAACACTTTTTCGTAACGAGCAGCTTTGTTACAACTCATCATACACGTTAGAAGTTGTGACAAATTTACGTTTATTTAAGGTGGACAAAGTGAAGGTATAATAACAGAGCAGTGGTGACTGATGGTGTGAGGAGATGATGTGATGGAAGGGGTGCTGCATTTCGATAGTGCTGTGCTGGTGGTGCTGGTGATGTATTGCTGTGATGGTGGTGTAGTGGTGCTGTGGTGGTGCCAGTGATGGTGGCGGGAGTGGTGTGGCAATGCTGTGGTGGTACTGTAGTGATAAGCTCTAGTAGTGCTACGCTGGTGCCTGATATTGCTATGGTATCGTTGTGGTGGCGCTGTGGTAGTGGTGTGGTTTTGATGTGGTGGTGCTGTAGTGGTGCTGTGGTAATAGGCTCTGGGACTGCTGTGGTGGTCTGTACGGGGGCTGTGCTGATGCTGTGCTGGTGCTGTGGTAATACTGTGGTGGGACTGTGATGCTAGGGAAGTCATGGGATAATGTTGTGATGGTGCTGTGGTGATGCTGTGGTGGTGCTGTTGTGGTAATCCTGTCGTGGTGCTGTGAGGCTGTGATGCTGTTGAGGTTGTGTTGTGGTGATCCGCTGTGGTGGTGCTGTCGTGATCGGCTTTCTTGGGTATTAAAGCTGTGGTCTTGAGGGTAAATGGGAAACTGGAGATGGAGGGAACGTTTAAAAGTCAGAGAGAGAGAGAGAGAAAGAGACAGACAGACAGACAGACAGACGGACAGAGACAGAGACAGACAGACAGACAGAGACAGAGGCAGAGAGAGGGTGAGGGAGTTCGCTGAAATACTAAAACGAGTAAACACACTAAATAAAAGAAAGTCAACAGAGGATAAACTTTATAAGGGCGGTGGGGAGGCAGAGTGGAGGGAGGCTGAAGAGAGGAGAAAGATATGAAGAAAAGTGAGTGAAATCAAACTGGAATGAAAGTCAAAAGGCACTGAATGAGAAGAGCGATTGGAAGTACCATGGAGAACGGGACCAGTGTGGATATGAGAAAAGAAATTCTAAAAGGCGAGTTAGCCAAAGTCAGAGAAGGATATGAATATGGGAAGAGGAAGAAAAGGTATGTTCCTATTGGAGTGCGTAGAACAAAATGTTGGTAGCATTTTGCGTTCAGACTATTCCACTAATTTGTTTTCCACATCGATATGAAGTGGTGTATAAATATTTCATGGCAGTGTGCAGCATACAGGACACTGACAAAATATTTTTTTTTCCCCGGTGATTTGGTTTTACAGAGCAACACATCGCATTATCATTTTGAAGAAACTCACAAGAGGAAACCAAGCCACAACTCACATACCAGCAAGTTGAATGTGCCAAAAAGCAGGACAGACTGCGACAGTGAAAGACCATTGTCTATCACCTGCTTGGAGAGCTTCGTCCTTGAGGAGTTATCGGTGTGTATCGCAGAAAATAGCTGATGCAGCGGAGAATTTCTGGTTGTATTTATAAGTATACATGGGTGAGACAGGAGGGTGGAAGGGTTGTTGATAGAGCTTTGATGGACTATGTGGTTGTGTCTAGGAATGTAATAGGAAGATTGTTGGATGTGAGAGTTCTGAGAGGGGTGGGTGGAGGTATGTCTGACCACTACCTGGTGGAGGGAAAGTTAAGAGTAGGTAAGAGATGGGTGAGAGCTAGGAGGGTTAGGTGTGGCAGGGAGGTTTTGAAAGTGAGTGAGTTGGATAAAAGAGAGAAAAAGATAGAGTATCAGGAGAAATTGAAAGATGAGTGGAACGCACTGAAAGATCAGGAAAATGGCAGTGTGGAGGAGGAATGGCAGTTGTTTAAGAGTGCTGTGGCGGGGTATGCAGAAGAGGTGTGTGGTGTGAGACGTGTGGGTGGTGGTGTAAGAAAAGGAAGTGAATGGTGGTGCGAGGAAATAAGTATGGCTGTGGCTGAGAAGAGACGTGCATATGAAGTGTGGCTGCAGAGGAAGGATGAGATCATATGAAAGGTATAAGGAAAAGAGGAATAGGGCGAGAAAGGCTGTGCGTGATGCTAAAGTGGCAGCAGATGAGAGGTGGGGTAGGCGGCTTACAGAGAATTTTCAACAGAATAAGAAAATTTTTTGGAAGGAGGTGAAAAGGGTGCGAAAGGGAGAGTCTGGGAAGGAAGAACGAGTAAAAGCAGAGGATGGAAGGATGTTAATTGAGATGGATGCAGTAAGGAAGAGATGGGCAGAGTATTTTGAAAGACTGTTAAATGTAGAGGAGGAAAGGGTGGCTGAGATTGTGGCAGATGGAAGGGTGCAAGGAATAAATGTGTTGGGAGAGTTGAATGATTCTTTGATCACAAAGGAGGAAGTGGAGAAGGCAGTAAAGGAGATGAAAACAGGGAAAGCTGCAGGTATGGATGGGTGTGCTGTGGAATGCCTGAAAGGTGGTGGAGTGACCATTGTTGACTGGTTAGTAAGATTGTTGAATGTGTGCTTTGTGAAAGGTATGGTGCCAGTTGACTGGGCAAGTTTTGTGTGGTCCCGTTGTATAAAGGCAAGGGTGATAAGTATGAAAGTACTAGCTTTAGGGGTATAAGTCTGTTGAGTGTTGTAGGTAAGGTTTATGGTAGAGTGTTAATTATGAGAGTTAGAGAGGGTACAGAGGGAGTGATTGGTGAAGAGCAGTGTGGCTTTAGGAGAGGGAGGGGATGCGTGGATCAGGTGTTTGCTGTGAGACAAGTGTGTGAAAAGTATTTAGCGAAGGCAAGGATGTGTTTTGGGCATTCATGGATTTAGAGAAAGTGTATGATAGAATTGATAGGGAGGCTTTGTTGACTGTTTTAAGATTGTATGGACTTGATGGTAGGTTACTAAAAGGGGTGAAAAGTTTTTATGTAAATAGTAGAGCGTGTGTAAGGGTGGGAAATGCTGTGAGTGATTGGTTTCCTGTGAGAATGGGGCTGCGGCAGGGATGTGTGATGTCGCCTTGGTTGTTTAATATTTACATGAATGGTGTTGTAAGGGAGGTGAATGCAAGAGTTTTAGGTGGAGGTCTGTGTCTGGTGAATGTTGATGGTGGAGAGTGGAATCTGAAGCAGCTGCTGTTTGCGGATGATACTGCACTGGTGGCTGATTCAGAGGAGAGATTGAGACAGTTGGTAGAGGAGTTTGGAAGGGTGTGTGAAAGGAGGAAATTGAAAGTAAATGAGAATAAGAGTAAAATGATGAAGTGTACGAGGTTGATAGATGGTAGGGGGATGAATATGGTTTTGAATGGTGAGTTGCTTGAGGAGGTAGAGTGTTTTAAATATTTAGGGTCACATGTTGCTGTGGATGGAAGAATAGATGCAGAAGTGAAGTTTAGAATAAATGAAGTAGGAAAGGTGCTGGGAGGAATGAAAAAAGTGTTTAGATGTCGTTCGCTTAGAATGGATGTAAAGAGAAGGCTGTATGAGGGTGTTGTGGTACCGACTGCGTTATATGGGGCTGAAACATGGAATATGGGTGTAGCAGAGAGGAAAAGTTTGAATGTAATGGAGATGAGGTGTCTGAGGAGTATGTGTGGAGTGACACGTATGGATCGAGTGCGAAATGATGAAGTGCGAAGGAGAACTGGAGTTGTTCGGGAGATGGCTGGTAGAGTTGAGCAGAGGGTGTTGCGATGGTTTGGGCATATGGAGAGAATGGATAATGAGCAATTGGTGAAAAAGATAACTAGATCTGATGTGAGAGGTGTAAGGCTGAGAGGAAGACCTCGAATAGGATGGATGAACAGTGTGAAGAGGGCACTGGATGCGAGAGGGATGTCTGTTGAGCAAGGAAGAGTGGCTGTGCGTGACAGAAATAAATGTAGAGAAATTGTGAATGAGTAAGTGATAACGCAGCCCTGAGGGGATATTCTCCCTCATTTGGTCTGATCAGCTAGTCAGGTCATGTGTGGGTAAGGGGATGGGTCTGTTATGATGTGGCAGGGGTAAACCAGCTCTGCTGTCGGGCCCTGCTGCGGATGTCACAGATTGCATTGCGCAGTTGACCCTTGTGCGGTGTGGTGCGGTGAGGATCTGCCTGTTCTCCCCTTGGGGCTAAGATGCGAATGAATGTGTTTGAATGGATGAGTAAATGGGAAGTGTGTCGTCCTGTCTCAGCTACCTCCCTTTCCTTGGGGGAAGCAGCCTAGGTATATAGATAGAGATAGATAGATAGATTTGACTAAACGACGGGAAATATGTAACGGCGGAATTCGTTGAAGGTTATACTTTTAATTTCAAAAATATTACGATACCGTTGTACTTGATGAAGCATCAAGCCAGCAGAATGACTGCTGCGTAACCAATCTTATGAGTAGTGGAGCTCACTGATCGGTGATCTTAAGTTGTGTAGAGGCTGCAGAAGCAACCTCCACTTTCTTCAACCTCTGCACAAAGTTAGCCTAGATGGATCTTTTTCTGAGTGACAGACTGCGCTGAAGCAATAATACCTCTAGTTACTCCCGTGCGCATCGGCTCTGGTTCTGCAACCCTGTTAGTCCCTGTGTCGCCTTCCCCTTCGTAGATGGAGCCTTACATAGGTACTGTATCATACTTTAAACGTTGACTCAGGATTTCCATCAATAATATGGAGAGATGATTATAGACAACAACACTAGTGTTTACTGAAAGTATGAGAGGAAAAAATCAAGGTTTACTTTGTTGAAAATACTTCGACGCACTGACCTGACAGAAATAACATATCACAAAGAATGTGACATGGATTCCAATTCACCATTTCATTATATGACTGAAATAAAAAAGGAACGTCTGTTTTTTATTTGTAGATTAATCAGGGAGAATGATCACTGGGTAAGAGGATATGTATTGGTAAAATATTAAATTTAAAAAAAAAAGTTGTGAGGAGACAATTCACTCTATTGAAACTAAATATAATCCTTGTAGACAAAGGTTGCTGTGACGATTTATCTTTTTTTTTTTTTTTTTTTTTTACCAAAATGAGAATGATCGAGTCTGGTGCTGTAGTAAATGAAGAAAAAGGAATATGTGTGGTGGTAAGGTTAAGGATGCGTCCATGCCAAAAGCTTCCCGGTGCGGGGAGGAGTTCTACATCACAGTAACCCAAAGAAGTGCTTCCTTGCACCTGCCAGAGTTCAGTGGGGCGACTTGTAGGGGATACAGTGATGAAACACGATCTGTCTCCTCTCCCGCCAGCAAGCATTTGGTGTGGACGCGATCTTAAGAGAGATTGAATAATTATGTTTGATGGGGAAGTAAGAACTTAGGGTACTAATTGTTGAAAAATATTAATTGGCGTACAACTCAGTAGGCTAGGCTACGTGTAATGGCGTAGCAGATGACTTACTCTATCTCTGTCTATTGCCAGATGCTTCAATCCCGTAAGGGGTGGCCACTGACAAATCGCCTCCATGTCGCTCTGTCCCCCGCCATTTCACTGTCCTGTTCCCAGCTCACACCCCCCTCTCTCATATATCTCTCCACTCCATCCCTCCATCTCATCCTCGGCCTCTACCTCACTCATATACACTCTCTTCGTCAGTCTCTCACTCTCCATCCTCTCCACTTGGCCAAACACGATAAATAGAATAAATAAAATCCTTTAGGGATAGGATGTTATAGAAGACACTACAGTTTTTAGCCTGGGCATTACATTAGTTGTTAAATGCACTCAACAAACCATATCGGTAGCATATTTGTTTGATATAAAGTAGGGACAGCAGTCTGAAAGTCGAATGGAATATTACTGTGCGTTTTTGCTAGCATTTAATTCGGCCAGCATGAGACTAAGAGGATCTCATTATAATCAGAAAAAAAGGCAGACCTAACTTACAAATGTAGGTAAAAAATTATCAGTGTCCCATTAAGACCGTTCTCTACATTAGAAAATTATTTCATAGTCAGAAGACCTGAAGTTTATTTTATTTAAATTAAAGCTTAAACTCTTTTGGTGATGAGGGCTTCTTTTCGCTGAAAAAAGATCTCTTGATGTTGGCAGAAATAAGACTGTTTGTGCGCCATTAGTGAGAGAAAGAGTAGAGGATATATTAAAAACTCTGGAAGAAGAAAAGATGAAAGTAATTGTCAGGTAACTGGAGGAAGTGGAAGGGGGGGGGGGGGTCACCTTACTAATGCTTCTGCAAAGCGAGAACATTTGAAGGGAACAAGACGAAGCACTGGCAGAATGCAGCACCCAAACCCCACTGTTATTGTAAGGACAGAAAATTTAACGTTTATCTCTGGCCTTGACCTTCTACACAACAAATCAGATGCGTTCATTATTTACTGACGCTTAACACTCACTAAATTTAATCCAAATCAGATCAAAACTGCTTGAATTGACCTTGTCCTGTGACCGTGAGAGTGATCTGTTCTTCTCAAAATGGATTTTTTTTTTTTTTAGGCCCTTCTGTACCCTCAGCTCTTCCACCATGTTTGAGTGACATCTAGTAAGACCTGTTTTGAGTTACAGGCTCCAACTTTTGACCTGGAACCCTGACTGATTATTTTCAGTCAAATAATTTCTTTACTGTATTACCTTCATCCTCTCCATCAAATATGGTAAAAATAGAACAAAACTATTTAAACAGACCTTTCCATATGACACTGATTTCTGACTAATTACTCCTCAAAATAACAAGCCACCACCTCACCGACATTGAACCTTTCCGATAGATTTGGGTAATAAAACATTAAAACTGCTTGAATCACTTTGTTAACACACACACACACACACACACACACATACACAATAAAATAAACATTACAACTGCCGCGGCATAACGCGCCCGTATGTTCATAAAAACGAAATATAAGAAAATGTATAATGAAGAAGGCTTTCATATAACTCATGTATTTGTACTATGGTGTCTGACAACATGATGATGATATGTACGACGGGCAGTAATCCAGAGGACATATAAATGGAATAAATGTAAGTGATTCGCTATCTATCTATCCTATCTATCTGTTCATGGCCAGCCGCCCTACACCCGTATGGTGTAGCCACAAACAAATGGCCTCCACGTCGCCCTGTCCCCTGCCATATCGTCGCCATTCTCTTAACTTACACCTCCTCTTTTATATTACTTTTCCACTCTATCCCTCCATTTCATTCTTGATCACCACCTCTCCCCCATCCATCTCAGTCACATACACTCTCATCATTAATCTCTCACTCTCCATCCTCTCCACATGGCCAAACCACCTCCCTGTATTTCTCCTAATGCATTTTATCACATCCACATCCACACCACAAATCTTCTTCACTTCTTCATTTATCAGTCTGTCTCTCCTTATAACTCTGTATGTTCCTCTCAAATAACTACTATCTCACTCTTGACGTGTGTTCCTCCAACAAGGTCCAAGCTTCGCTTCCATACGTTAGTGCTGGTATCACAGTACGAGTACTATCATGCGGCGACTTTTTTACTTCCATGCTCACTTCCCAATTTCTTATTATTGTTTTCGATGAACCAGCAACTTCTCCTCCCTGTTGTAACTTTTCAGGCACTTCGTCCTCTAAACTTCCATCCTTACTCATCTTACTACCAAAGAACTTAAATGGACTCACATTTTCTATTTCCTTACGATCCACCCTCACTCTTCATTCAGCGACGGCATTTCTCTCATACACCACAATTTTACTGTTCCCTACATTTACCTTCAGATTCCGTTTCTTACATACTCTCCCAAACTCATGCACAAAGCTTTGCAGTTCTCCTTCTACTTCATTTAATAATGCAGTATCATCTGCAAACATCAGAAGAGGAACTTTACAAACACTGCCCTCTCTCATTAGCGCCGCTCCAACATCCACTGCTCTGCCTTCTATCTCTTTATAACTCTATCCATATACAACCATTGGGAACATGACACATCACTGTTTCAGTCCAACATCTAGATAGAAAAATTCACTCGGCTCACCATCCACACGTACTGTAGCTCTAGCACGTACCCTTCACGGCATTCAACAGCTTCCCATTTACTCCATATATGTTTAATATTTTCCACATTCCTTCTCAAGCCACTCTGTCAACCGCTTTCTCTAAATCATGAAGGCCGCATACACCTTCTTTCTCTTTTTTAGAAACCTTTCCGGTAAACACCTTAGAATGAATATCTGATCATCATAAACCCTTCCCTTCCTGAAACCTCCCTGTTCTTCTCCAACTAATTTCTCTGTTATTTCCCTAACTCTGTCAATTAGTATTCTACCATATACTTTTCCTGTCATACTAAGAATACAGATCACCCTATGATTACCACACACTTCTTTTTCCCCTTTGCCTTGGTACAGGGAAATAATTATACCTGACTTCCAAACTTCCAGGGCTCTACCTTCCATCCAGGCCAATCAACACTTCATTCACATCCATTCTACTACTATCTCTCCCCCATGCTTCAGCATATCACCACACACTTCATCAATTCCTAGGACTTTCCTCATTTTGACTTTCTTCATTGCTTCCATTTTTTCTATCCTACTGATCTTTTCCTCCCTACTCATTTCCCTCCTTCTCCCAGACATTTCCCAGCCACTTATATTCGCGTTTCTTTCAATCTCTGTGTTTGATAGTTCCTTAAAGTTTTCTCTCAATCTGTTCACTTTTTCTCCCTTCTCCACCAGCAATCTTCCATTTTTTATGTTTCACTCCCCAAGTACCTTTTCTATCTTCCTGTCTTAGAACATTTTCGTAAATTCTTTCCACTTTATACTAAAATTCCTTCCAAACTCCTCGTCCACGCTCATCCTAGTTTCTCTTAATACTCTTTTTGCCTCCTTTCTTCCCTACATATAACTCTCCGTTCCGTCTCTCAAATTTCTCCATGCCTCTGCTTCCCATCCGCTCACTATATACTTTCTTCTTTTGTACTACTGTGTTCCCCCCTCTTCATTCCACTGTGCTCTTGCTTGCATCCCCTATCGTGTTCCCATCATCCCACACACCACCTCCCACTTAAGATAGTTTCATTTTCGTCACACAGAAATGCGGGTGTTATTATAGAGCTGCCCATATTATAACTTGCTCGTCATCTATAATCGCATTCAGATATTCACACTATCATGAGAAAAATTTCCTAACCCACAGGGAAAATTAGCAGTCGGGAGATTGAAAACTACCTCGATATTTCCTTGGACAGCCAGGAATTCCCCAGGTATTAGGTTTGGATTTAGCCTAAACAAAATGTCCAAGTTCGTCCATGGCAGGGAGAGAAATAAAAATGTTGAGGTTTGAGAGAAGCCAAAATGGTTGTGTGAGGGGAAAAGGAGTGAGGCTGGTGATGAATGGCGGGAAGTGGAATATTTTAACTTGGATGTATGCAGATGATTCCGTGCTGCCTGCTAACAGTAGACAGGATCTTTTTAAAATGGTCCTCAGTTTTCGGGATATTTTTGAGCAACAATACCTGTGTCTGAAAGGGTAAACGAGTAAGAAAAAGAGTTAAAGTAAACTTAGGGTGTGGAAAGAAAAGGTGAAGTGTTTGTGAATAGGGAGTAAGAAATTGATGGAAGATTTTAAGTACCCTGGGCCAATAACAACAACAGTAATAATAATAATAATAATAATGATAATAATAATAATAATAATAATAATAATAATAATAATAATAATAAAAATGTGTGGAGAGGATGCGGAAAGAAACGTGGCTCATAAATTAATCATAGTACCTTATGTTAGGTTAAGTTAGTTTAAATGAGGTTTGGCTGAACAGGATAAGATTGGTTACCTGACAGGTTAGGTTGATCAGATTAAGTTAGTTTAGATTAGGTTTGTCTGATCAAGTTAGTGTAAATTCGTTTGGTTGAATAGGTTAAGGTAGGTTAGTTTGGATAAAGTTAGACTGACCAGGATAGTTTGGTTGCTTTAGATTTGGTTTGGTTGATCACTAAGGTGAAGTCAGTTTAAATTATGTTATATTGAACAGGTACGGTAATGTTAGTTTAGATTAGGCCAGGTTGATCATGTTATGATAGCTGATATAAGGTTTGGTTGATAAGCTAAGTTAGGGTAGTTGAAATTATGTTAGGTTGATCAGGTTAGGTTAGGTCAACTTTAGTTAAGTTTAGGTTGGACTGGATTAGGGTAATCAAATCAAGTTCTAGTTGCTTTGTGATTTTAGCTTAGGTCAGCTTAAGCAGAGTTAGTTTCCGTTGGAACAAGCTGGAACTTCTGCATTTCTGTTTTGTTAGAAAGCCGATTACATACTGCCGATGCTTAAGGAAAAAAAAAATTGTAGGGGTTTGTGGCCTTTTTCAATCCTTGAATACAAACAATGGTATGGCGTGACTCAAGAGTATGGGAAATGGAAACGTTGCTGCGTGATAGGACGAAGTGCAAATTTTATTACTTTCATCTATGGGATGAAATCATGAAAATTCCGAAGGCTTGACAACATGGTCTTTATTTTTTGCAGGGCTTTCTCTTGACAGCTTCTTTACTCTGAGTTTTCTTTTCCTATTGTAGGATCCTGCACCGGGTACTAGAACAGTGAGAAAGTGGGTCAGAATGATGGTGACGGTGAACATGCTCGGAAGCAAGGTCTATTTTTGTTTAACAACTCTCCTGACAAAATGATGAGGTTATATCCAAACTGCACTCTTTAATATGCTTTTATGGAGCCTCACCCCTTCCCTTCGTCTAACCAATAAAAAATACAGATATCTAGTATAAATAACATTTTCTTCCTTGGATGCTCATAGTCACCTGAATATGTGACTAGATAATAACAATACAAAATAAAATGGATATATTCTGAAGTCACGGGTCATGGTCATACTGTACTTTCAACATGCCGTACTGGAATGTAATTCAGTGAAGGTTAAAAGTGCATGCAGCTAATTTACTCATGGGAAATGGCTGATTAATATTAATGTTTAAAACATTTTGATCAAACGTTACTGTTAAAAAAAATAATAATGCGTTTGCCCAAAACTGAGGGGAAAGTTACTGAAATTACGAGTTTCTCACTACAGATCCATTAGACTGTTGATGAACCTGACTAAGTGGGATGTTGCACAAAGGAAAAATGCACTGCCTGGGATGTGTGTATCTATATGTAAGTAAATCCTCATTATACGATGCCTCTTTGTACGATATTTCGCTTATACAATGTCAAAATTTTAGTACCCTATGCCCACTATACAATGGGAACGATTTGCAACAACGATGGATCATCCGCGGCTCAGTGAACAGTGAATGTGCAAACGCAACAAAAACCTCCTCACACTGTCGGCATTAGACCACACACACTTGTCCACCGGTCCAGCCTCATTAGCTAGCCCTGCCCAGCCAGCCAGCCCTGCCCAGCCAGGCAGTTCTGACACTGATGAGTGAGGGCTGTGAGTCCCTGTGACTGTGAGGCCGAGTCGGGACAATTCGCCGTCAGGACGATTCCCCATCATTTATTTACGTATCAGTTTATTTAGCAAGTACACTAGTTTTTAATTATGTAAGTTATAAAAGTGATGGTGGTTTATTGTTTATATAGGAAATGTAAAATATGGCATCAAATCATGGGCATTAAATGAAAAATAATAATATAGTGAAACGTGAATCAGCTGATTTATGATCGATCCTTCATCTTAGCATAAGGCTACATACGAGACATTGGCATTTATATAAATGCCTAATTACCTTAAGTGAACGGTCGACATACTTTGGAATTATACAAATAATCTTCATGTTACGTCTATATAAATGTTTCGGGATATTTCGCCATCAAGTCAATTCGCCATCACAACAATAACAAGACAATTCTCCATCGGGACTTTTCGTCCTCAGGATGATTCCCCGTCGTTTATTTTCATATCAGTTTATTTAGGAAGTACACTAGTTTTTTAGTACTGTACTTGTACCTCTTCAAAGTCGTTTTAAAATATACCCAGGATGTTGTAGTACCAATGGAAATTAATGAAAACAGCTGTGGGTGATGCTAGAACATAATTCAAAGTCAACTACAGCAAGGTAGAAACAAGTTAATTATTGTCTAAAAGTGCAACTTACAAATGATATCCAAAGCCAATGCTATTGAATGAAAATAGACTTTGATAGATCCCCCTGAGAATTAGTTATTATCAGTTAATCAGTAATAAGTATATTTATAGAATGACGGGGAATTGTCCTGACGGGGAACGTCCATATTATGACGACGAATTGTCGACTTCATGGCGAATTGTCTAGGAACCACATAAACAACCGTTGCTTGCTTCAGTAAAGGTAAGATCTACTGTATACTGTAGTTTTCATGCTTTTTTCTCTTTATTCACTATTAATGTGTTACTTTCAATGTTTAAACATAAGGATATTTCATGTATGTGAGTGCTAAGGTGTGTGTATGTGAGAGTTTAGGCACGTCTGGGAACGTATCCCCATTGACTCCATATTATAATAGGATTGCTATACGATGGATTGCTTTACGATGGGGTTATCAGGAACGGAACCCCATCGTATAATGAGGGTTTACTATCTCTATTAGTTCATATCAGGCTCGTCTGCAGGATCGTACCTGCTCGTCGAAGGGAACACTTGAAACCAGAATTTACCTTTCACAATACAACTGGGGAAGGTGTGTGTGTGTGTGTGTGTGTGTGTGTGTGTGTGTGTGTGTGTGTGTGTGTGTGTGTGTGTGTGTGTGTGTGTGTGTGTGTGTGTGTGTTTGTGTGTGTGTGTGTGTGTGTGTGCAGTGACACGCGGAGTACTGGAAGTTCTGTACTGTTCATGTTTCTATGTGCCAGTTAGTATATGCTACAGGTAGAACTTACAGGATGAAACATATAGAAGCCTATAAGCCAACGTACTACCAGCTCCCAATCTATGTGTCTGCAAGGGCGTGGGCTCCAACCCAACAAACTCGTGTCTCGTACATTACGATAAGAGGACACTAACACCACCGATCCACAGCAGCCTCCCTAGAATGTCCCACTGACAGAAATGAAGAATGATGTGAAACGCTGAAGAATGGGAAGGCAGTAGGTGTGAACAAGGATGAAGGAGTGATAAAATGTACTGGATGGAGCACAATGAAGGTCTCTGTTTGTAGAAAATTGGTCAAAAGTCTGACTGAGGGGTTTGTACCTGAGGAAATGAAGGGAGAGAGAAAGAGAGAGAGAGAGAGAGAGATTTGTCATATTCTATCAATAGCTATTGAGATGTCTGGCGGTAGAGCAAAAGTTCCACCGAAATCCCAAATATACGATGACCAAGAATCAGAGTGGAATATAAGAAGATTACGAGCTGAGCAATCCTAACGGAACCCATACAGGCGGTCAGAAAAGTTATGATATTAAAAAGTCTTTCAATTTTTTTCCTGCTGGAGATAGAGTGGAAGATAAAAAAAACACTGAGTGATAATGTTTGGGAGTGCTCGCTCTTATTAGGGACGGCCAAAAAATGAGCAAGCTATCAGCAAGAAGGAAAAGTACAAACTGACGTACAAAGGCAAAAAGAGCTGGCGAAAGCAGGGTATCATCACAGAAACACAGGTCTGGAGAAGGATCGGAGAAACCCCATCGTTACGATATGCCTCACTAGTCTTGAGGGACTGACAGCAGAAGTACTGTACATAATTATTTGGAGAAGTATTAATGACAGACAGGAGATGAAGGATAACACTGCTGATGCCTGTCCAGGATGCAACACAGCACCCCATACTATTAAGCACATTATGGAAGACTGCATTGCACACAATCACCTACGCCAACAACACAACATACACTCTTTGAGAGCTCTGTGGGAAAGCCCGATCTTGGCCATGGCCTTCCTAAGGGACTTGGGTCTGTTCGGCCAGACTGCCTAGGGAACAATTACTACTACTACTACCGTCTAAAGTCGAACAAAAGGAGAGAATTTATTGAAAATTTTCTGCCATATTAGTGGATGAAGCAGGTACAGAGCTATCAGAGCGACTATGAGGGGGAAGAGAAGTTAAATTGTTAGATTTTTTTTTTTTTTTTACAAAGTACCCGAATGAATAGGAAAAAAAATTGAGATCAAGAGTTTTGAACACTTATAACAGATGAAGTTAATTATAGTAAAGCAGAGAATAGACATAGCACCATTCCGGCCTGCAATCGAAATAATGAAACGCTGCAAACTACTGTAGGGCCACAAGTTGTTGACGCAAATTGTCGTTCGGTATGCCTCCACCAAGCCTTGCGCATGGACTTGCCATTCAACCTCCGTGACAGGGTTCATTGTGGGTTGAAGTGAGACTAAAGATAAACTAAGTTGACCTCATATGACCTTGGCCTTTGACCGCTTGACCTCGCTGACCTAATCAGATCATCATCCCTTCATACTGTATCACTGACAACAGTTTGGTCGAAATTCATCAGTGGTTCAGGAGATTTCGCGCCCAAACCCATATGACCTTGACCCTTGACTGCTTGATCTTGCTGACCTAAACAGTTCATCGTCCCTTCATATTATATCACTGACAAAAGTTTGGTCGATATTCGTCTAGGGGTTCAGGAAATACCGCGCCCACATCCATATGGCCTTTACCTTTGACGCCTTGACCTTGCTGACCTGATCAGTTCATTGTCTCTTCATACTATATCATTGACAAGCGTTTTGTCGAATTCCGCTGAGGGGCTCAGGAGATATCGCGTGGGATTCAAGATATATCGCGCCCACACTCATATGACCTTAACCTTTGACACCTGACCTTGTAGACCTAATTATTTAATCATCCTTTCATACTGTATCACTGAAAAAAGTTTTGTCGAAATCCGTCGGGCGGTTCTAAAGATATCTCACCCAAACCCTTATGACCTTGACTTTTGCCCCTTGACCTTGCTGACGTAATCAGTTCATCGTCTTTTCGTACTGCATCACCGACAAAAGTTCGATCGAAATCCGTCAAGGGGTTGAGGGGATACCGCACCCACAAGGATGAGGTAAGTCGACCCTATATCATCTCGCCCATTTACCCCTTGACCTAGCTGAACTAATAGGTTCACCATCTCATACTGCATCACTGACAAAGGTTTGGTGGAAATCCGTCGATGGGTTCTGGAGATATCGTGGCCACAATAATGTTATGGACGCACTGACCCACGCACGCGCCCACGCACGCACGGACGGACAAACCAATCACTTAATGCCTCCTCCACCTTAGGTGGGCAGAGGCATAATAAAGTCAAGTTTTGTATCTGTGTTTCTGTCTATGCTTTTGTTCGCTTCTTTTACGAGAACGGTAATAGATGCCTCGTGTTGGTGGTGGCGACCATCATCCACCCACTTGATGTAGTGCTGCCTACTTCTTCCTTAGCCTTTATCATTCTTTTTCTGTGCCTGCCCTCCTCTCTTCCAATTTCACCCATCTTTCCTGTCACTTCTAATTGCTTTTCTTTCCTTTACAGGTGGCTTTACATTGAGTGACAAGCCAAATGGTTTCCTGTAAGCCAAGAAATCATTTACAACGCTGGGTGGTAAAACACCCCCGCTAATACCAATACACCAGTCCTGTATGAGACAGTCCTAGCATGTATTCAATATGGACGGTGGGTGTTAGCGCCGAAGTGGTGACATGTAGAGGTGTATGGTATGTAGGAGGACTGCTGGGCCTTAATAGCAGGCTGTGAAGCCCATGCCCAGAGTCGGACACATAAAAAAAAAATAAATAAATAAATAACCAAACCATACCTGCTTCCTACGTGTCAACAAGTGGGTTGGTGGAGGGTTAGTGCCCCTCCCCGTAAAACATATAACTCAAAGTCAAATGGCCACCCCTTACAGGATAATGGCGTCTGGCAATAGATAGATAGATAGGTAATAGATGCCAACCTAATTCTTTTTGCAATAGGTTACGATAGGTCCAGAGAGTGTCAGAAAAATACCAAACAAAAATTTTGACTATCGAACACGATGCGTCTGAGAGAAACTGTTGGATATCGCAACATGCTAAAGTACGTGAAACATTTTTTTTTTTTCAACTTTTTGGTCAAATTTGGTTATTGTGGGCCCAGTAAGGATATGGAACAAATATAATTGCATTTGCAAACATTTTGTGATGTAATGGCTATTAGTTAGCCCCGTAAATTTTTGCGGACAAGCATTAGAGTAAGTATACAAGATTCAGAGGTAAGTTAGTTCCTACTGAAAGCTACAGTACCTTCTTATTAAGGACAGTATTAGACCAAACGTGACGGAAAAATGAATTTTTTGCATTAATCATGGGCAAGAGACTGGCATGCATATCTCCTTGCAGAGCAGAATAACTCTGTAATGCGCGAAGCACACTAAGATGGATCCACCGTGGATGTAAAAATAATTTGAGTAAAAAATAAATGCTAGTAGAAGTCTCCCAACTTGCTGTGTCAAAAATGCCGCGGACATTGCTTTTGAAAGGATCCACTGGCCTAGCATGAGCGATAGGACAGATTACTGTGATAAAATTGTGGTCGGACGAGCCAATGCACCGGAAAGACTGAGAGAGTAAGCAATGCGATTAGGCATAAGGGACAGATAAAGTAACCTGTATGATAGGGCTCTCCAAAGTGGTCAGGAATTTTGGCAGGGTGCTGTACAAGCTGCTGAAGTCGCAAAAATAGAAAAGACGTAGGCTTACTTATTAGGTGAATTAGTGACTGAAGAGGAGAGCCAGAAGTGATGGTGAACACTGAAATCTCCTAATGTCATGTCAGGAGAGAGGGGCATGGGAAGAATGTTAATCTTTAGAAGAAAGATGATCAAAGAATTCAGTATAGTCGTTGGAATTAGGATAAGCAACAACACACACACTCACACACACTCACACACACACACACACACACACACACACACACACACACACACACACACACACACACACACACACACACACACACACACACACACACACACACACACACACCTGCAGCCAGAGCACAGAGAATTCAAAGGACTGAAGCTTGGGAATACGAGAGCCTATTACTTTGCTGTGCACATGCATGCACAACCACCCTTACTTTGGAATGAATGTAGGGAAACAGTAACATTGGGGAAAAACCTAGCTGCTATTGTCAGTCGGATGAACTTCAGTGAGGGATAGAAGGTGAAGTTTCCTGGGGTAGAGTTGATGGTCAAAACATGAGGAAATGGGAATATGCAAAGAACTTTACAGAAACTGTTAGCACGTCAGACAGTAGTCCAGTACATGTCATATGGTGGTCGTTAGGAAAGGAATAAAAATAGTGTTAATGTTATATGAAAGGATGAACGTATCTATGAGAGAAAGTATGCAAGTCAGATAACACACAATCCTGTTCGTGCAATTTCTCACAGTAAGTGTCCTCGTGTGACCTGCGTCGCACCATGAAACAGTGAAAAAAGAGAAACCTGGTTGGGATGGACTGGAACTTTGGTGGAGCGTTAGGCTTTTGCAAGCTCAGTTTCAAAACATCCTCCAAGAATGAACGTATCGGGGGAGGAAAATAAAGTGGTGGGGAAAAAACTGACTGGTGGTCGGTGGTGGAGAGAACTGCTATGAGTGGATACCTTGTAAAAACAGGTGTTGTAGGAAAAAGGGGTTGATTGCAGTGAAGGTTTATTGCAATTTTCCCTTGCCTCAAAAACAGAACACGCTCATGTTGCTCTTATATAATATGGCGACTTCCGACTGAGGTAGCAACTGAAAACTGCATGTCGGTGGTGAGTCCTGTGTTACTCTTCTTAGCCCCAGCATCAAGGGAGGTTCATTCAGCTATATAAATTCATATGGGGGTGGCAATAAAAATATCTTGCATTGAAAATGATATTGAAAAATATGTTGGTAGCAAGAGACGAATTTCATCTTACTGAAGCAGTTAATCTTGCCTGTATCAAGCTTAACCCTATCGTTAGTTTTTTTTTTTTTTTTTGAATAGTCAGACGATTTCATCAATCTTTGGAGGACCTCTCGCAGCGATGGAGTAAATGATTGCTACGTCAATCTCGTCAAGTCTTTCTGTCAATAATTATTTTTCTTAAGCAAACTAAAATCATCTGAAGGTAATGACAAGAAAATGAAAGAGACATCCAACGGAATTACGTGGCTATTGTAAGAGCAAAATACTAAAAGTCAGCTGAATGAAGAACTTAAAAAAAAGGCATCATGTTGTCGAAGGTATTCATTATTTTGTCACCCGGCAGATGGAAACTTTTCCCCCGATGGTGTGAGACGGTGTAGTAGTACACAATTTCACAGAGAAGCCCGTTCAGCTGATCGTTGTTGATTTTTTTTGTTTTTATGAAGAACAAACTACATGAGACATCAGTGCAATTTCCTTTTCTTGTCCATCCAGTTAAAACCAGACTTACATCAGAGACTTAATCAAAAGTTTTTTGTCTGAGAGCAGAACCATCACAGGGGAAGGCACACCAAAAGTTTGAACAAATTATTTCCTCACAGAAAAATACGACCAAATATTCGGCTAGGCACAATAAAGGACAAATTTTGGTGGCGCATACTATGCTGGAGTTATTTAAAGCATATATTTGAGGGGGACATTTGCGTGAGTAAATGTTATTCGGACATATTGCATTCGGTCAATCATCACCAACCTGTCAAGCGCATCTTCGCCTCAATTAAATTGAAAAAAATGAGTATAGACCCTCCCTCCCCTACTGTATCGACTCTCAGTCGAATGATGCCTTTCTATTATTATTATTATTATTATTATTATTATTATTATTACTTCCAGTCTGTTATACATAACCTAGGAGAGCCTTTAGCAGCAAAGGGACTAATGATATTTTCATGAGACCTCTCAGTTTGAAAATTATCTCGTATGTCAAAGAAATTACTCTAATGGCTGTAAGAACAAAATACCAAGGCATACTGTGAATGAAAGAGCTGACTTTGAAACATACAGATTGATGAGGTGATCAGGCCATGGAGAAGAGTAACTGAAGAATTCGACAGTACTCGGAAGTGTACGATGGACAGACAGGAGGTGAAGAAGTCTCTGCCCATTTGTCTTCCTTTTTTTTTTTTTTTTTCTTTCCAGCGCTCTCGTTACGGTATGAAACTCACAAGCAGGATGTATGACATTGGAATAATAGTGTGATGTGCAAAGTCTCACCGGAAAATGGGTAATACCTTGAAATATGGAAATAATTAGAGAAAGCAAAAAAAAACTATCAAGATCATCTCCAATCGAGGGAGTTCCCCAAAATAGTACAGTGGCTAAAATGATGATGATAGACGATGATGCTCAGTGTAAAACAAGAAAAGGCTGTCTTCACAGAACTGCGGCGAAACACTTGCAGCCAATATTTTGAAAGTGTCTCTCTTTGAAATTCATGGAATATATGAAACTGTTTCCTTGAAATATCTCTTTATGGCCGAAATCGAAAATTGCTAAATAATCAGTGCTGATGCAACAGCTGACATGTCAGGTCAACTCAAAATTTAAAGCTGATGAACGCAATTTTTCCTTGATCAGGTCAAGATAAGATTTTTTAAAGCAAATCCTGGCGGCAAGGATTATTACCACCACTCTCCTCGATAGTCCAGCATGGCCACCTGGAGTGACATTTAGGTGTACTCAGTAGTCTGACCTCTCATTAGCCACGCTCATTACCACATTTATGGCGACATCACCGCCTCCCAACCACAGCACCTTGACCGACATGTACAAAGAAAGAACTGCATTACCAAGAGAATATTTCCATGTAATGCTTTCTTCCCATTGAACGTTGAGGGGTATTTATAACAAATAAGTTCACCCATATGAGCCATGGTCATTGTTAGGAATAATACAAAAAGTATTCCCCACATGAAGCACGGAGAACAGAAATCTGCAGGATTTTTCACTGCCCTTTATCTAAAGCACTACGGCAAGTCCTGCCACCCTGGTGGTACTTGGTCCTCACCAACAGTGAAGCAAGTGACAGCTGTAAACTTACTCCAGAGCTAGGATTGCTAAAAATCTATGGATACAGTTATGCTGCGTTTGGAAACAGATTATTTTATAATAATTGCCCTGATTATAAATAAAAGAAACTCCATTCTTCTTGTAAGATCTGTGAAAGTTGAAACGGAATGCCAAAACTCTTAAGAAAGTCATAAGGCTTGATCAAGCTTTCAAACCACTGTCAGATAGTCACAGAAAATGGGAAAACGCACGATTTACCATTTTTGGTTGAGATATATTAAGTTACTGGTAACAGTTTAAGAACTTTCAAAAAAAAATAAGAAAGCGTCAGTTAGTGTATGTATGTATTATGTTGTCTAACAAGCCATATATATATATATATATATATATATATATATATATATATATATATATATATATATACACACGTCATTGATATCCTTGATATAGTTGCAGGAAGATTAACTGGACATGGAGAAAAATCTTTATAAATAATGCTCTCGAGATTGCTGACAAGAACAACATCTGATTACTGTGCTAGTACAATAAGTTTAACACAAGGACATGTTGCAATAAATGTCTTTTCCAAATAGAAATATTTTATGCGTATGAAGTGGTTAAAAACATAAACTTCAATGTTTGTTTGTGCTGGGAGGCTTCCTTACAAAACAAGGCGTAGACGTGATTACCAAGAAACAACGTAGAATGTATAACTGGACTGCCAAAAGTTATGCTTTATTACCATCATCAGCAAGTTGAGTATTATCGTCTTGATTACATTCATAATGAAATATAATGAAAGATGTGGGAAAGGGCTTGGAAGACACAAAATAATGATGTAAAGGATGGAATACATATAATTATATTGGGCTAGACACACACACAATAATGTATACTTAACACAAAGTACAAACACGAATTTTTTCACAATATGATCAGATGTTAAGAAATCATAACTCTAGGTAAAAGGATATTCAGGAAGACTGGATACAGCCATGCCTTGCAAATGAATAGAGAAATCATCTGCATGTCATTTCTAATTTAGAATGTAAGCTCTCATTTATGGAAGCAGGAGACGTCAACACAAATCAATGCAACACACGTTTAGGAGAGAAATAAACGAAGTAGAACTAGAAGCAGTTCGACAGAAAACAAAATGCACCTGTGCTGCTCTGTCGCCTGATTTTTGAAACTTCTAAGAAATGAAGGCGACTAAAAGGGTTGGCGGAGGGTTAGTGCCTCTCCCCGGAAAACAACTAACTAAAAAGACAAACAAGAAGCCTCGGACAAGGACTGACCAAAAGATGACGACCAAGGACCGGACAAAGGACATGGTAATCGGAACATGGAATGTAAGGGTGCGAATGATGAGGTGAAAGAGAGAGAGATTGTCCAGGTGCTTCAGGGTACGAAAGTTGATGTATGTGGAGTAACTAAAACTAAATGGAGAGGAGAAAGTGTGAGAGAATGGGAGTATGGATGGGGTATATGTGCAGGAGTAGGTGAGAATGAGAGGGCAAAAGGAGTGTGTATAGTTGTGAGTAAAAGATGGAAGAAGAACATAAGAGAGTATGGATCAGCTGGGTCAAGGATTGTGTGGGTAAGATTGAAAGTTGGAATACAAATGTGGGCGATTGTGTGCGTGTATGCGCCAATGCAAGATCGTGCAAGCAGAGTGAGAGAAGAGTTCTGGACAAATGTGGAAGTGTGCATGGAAAAGTTTGGAAGGAATGAGAGAGTGTTTTTGATCAGTGATATGAATGGTAAAGTAGGGAATGTGAAGGTGGATGAAATAGTTGGTGAGTGGGGTGTGCCTGCTGAGATAGATGAGAATGGCAGTGCGTTAGTGGACATTTGTGCTGGGAGGGGGTTGGTGATAGCCAATACCCTCTTCAGGCATAAAATGATCCATTCGTATACATGGCGAGTGATGAGAAGGGTGGGTCGTGAACTGAATGAAAGGAAGGCAATGATTGATTATGTGTGTGTGGATGAAAGGATGCGAAGATGTGTAATGGATGCAAGAGCTTATAGAGGTTGGGGGAGTGGACTTTCTGACCACTACTTGGTGGTGGCCAGAATCAAGATCCAAATAAGATGGAGTAATAGAAGAAGGGAAGGACGGGAAGAAGGAGTATTTGCAAGGAGAGTGGAAAGGTTACAAGCGTATGAGAAAAAGGCAGAATATAAGAGAGAAGTGGAGGAACGATTGGGTAGATATGAATTGGAGCAGATGAGGGATGTGGAAGGTGTGTGGAGGATATTTACAGAAGAAATATGTGCAGCATGTGATGTGGTGTGTGGGATGAAGAGAAGACGGAGGGGGGTGCAAGGAACAGCGTGGTGGAATGAAGAGGTGAGACAGGCTGTCACAAAAGAAGAAAGCATACAATGAATGAAAGAGAAATAGGGGCGTGGAAGAAGTTGAGAGGCGGAAGAGAGAGTTATATGTAGAAAGAAAGAGAGAGGTAAAAAGATCAGTAAGAGAGAGCAAGAAGAGAGTGGATGAGGAATTTGGAAGGAATTTGAGTGTAAAGTGGAGGGACGTACTGTAAGAAAATGTTCTGGAAAAAGGTGAAGAAAGTAAGACAGGGTGGAAGTGAAGTTAGCCGGGAAGTGAATGATAAAAATGGTAGATTACTAGTGGAGAAGGGGGAAAAAATTAGCAGATGGAGAGAACACATTAAGGAATTGTTGAACATAGAGGATGGAAGTGATGCGAATATAAGTGGCTGGGGAATGGCTGGGAGAAGGAGGAAAGTGAGAAGACAGGAAGAAATCAGTAGGATAGAAGTTGTGGAAGCAATGAAGAAAGTTAAATTAGGGAAAGCCACAGGAATTGATGGGGTGTGTGGTGAAATGTTGAAGCATGGGGGAGAGATAGAAGTAGAATGGATGTGGAAGATGTGCAGATTGGCCTGGGAGGAAGGTAGAGTCCCGGAGGATTGGAAGTCAGGTATAATTATTCCCTTGTTCAAAAGAAAAGGGGAAAAAGAAGTGTGTGGTAATCATAAGGTCAATTGTCTTTTTAGCATAATAGGAAAAGTGTATGGTAGGATACTTATTGACAGAGTGAGGGAAATAACAGAGGAATTAGTTGGAGAAGAACAGGGAGGCTTTAGGAAGGGAAGAGGTTGTGTAGATCAGATATTCATTCTTAGATCTTTAGTGGAAAAGTTTCTAGAGAATGGAAAGTAGTTGTATGCGGCTTTCATGGATTTGGAGAAAGCATATGACAGGGTGGATAGACAAGGATTGTGGAAAGTGTTAAGAATATATGGAGTAGATGGGAAGTTGTTGAATGCTGTGAAGAGAATGTATGATAGTGCTAAGGCTGCAGTGCGTGTGGATGGTGAACTAAGTGAATTTTTCTCGCTGAAGGTTGGGTTGAAACAAGGATGTGTCCAGTCTCCATGGCTGTTCAATCTGTATATGGATGGGGTAATAAAAGAGGTACAAGGTAGGGTAATGGATGTTGGAGTGGCCCTGGTGAGAGAGGGTAGTGTTTGGAAACTCCCTGTACTGTTGTTTGCAGATGATACTGTGTTGTTGAGTGAAGACGAAGGGGAGCTGCAAGACTTGGTGGATGAGTTTGGGAGAGTGTGTAAGAAACGGAATCTAAAGGTGAATGTAGGGAAGAGTAAAGTGATGGTCTTTGAGAGAGGTGAAGTCAGTGAATCTACAGCGAGGTTGAATGGTGAGGAATTGGAAAATGTGAGTACGTTTAAGTACTTGGGGAGTGTGATGAGTAAGGATGGAGGTTTGGGGGGTGAAGTGCTTGAAAGGGTACAGCAGGGAAGAAAGGTTGCTGGTTCCATGAAAGCAGTGATAAGAAACAGGGAAGTGAGCATGGAAGTGAAAAAGTTACTACATGACAGCATTGTAATACCAACTTTAACGTATGGAAGTGAAGCTTGGACGTTGTTGGAAGGACGCAAGTCAAGAGTGAGAGCAGTGGAAATGAGTTATTTAAGAGGAGCCTGTGGAGTCACATGGAGAGACAGGCTGACAAATGAGGATATAAAGGAGCATTGTGGTGTGGATGTGGACGTGATAGGAAGCGTTATGAGGAACACACTGAGGTGGTCTGGCCATGTGGAGAGGATGGAGGGTGAAAGACTGACGAAGAGAGTGTATGTGAGTGAGGTGGAGGGGGGGAAAGGGAGGGGGAGGCCGAGGATGAGATTGAGGGATGGGGTGGAGAGGTATATGAGAGAGGGGGGTGTGAGTTGGAATTAGGGCAGTGTAATGGCGGGGGACAGGGCGACGTGGAGGCGATTTGTTTGTGGCCACCCCGAACGGGATTGAGGCGTCTGGCAATAGATAGATAGACACATAGAGAGTGGCTAACAGCACTAGAAATATAATACACCATAAACAGCAAAATCAATGAAGACATCCGAAAGTTCGAAATAGTTTACACAAAACTGAGGAACTCTGAGGAATAAATGATATTGGGAAACTGAGCGGAAGCTTGATATAGGCAGAAGACAGATCTATGTTTTGAGAGATTATAATGGGAAAGAGAAATAACTTAAGTGAGATGATAAAAATAACAGTAAGATTAGACTAAACTCAAGGTCATAGACACTAAAATCGAATATTCGCTTCAGAATGCCACAAATATCCAAAAGGTTGGTCCAGAAGTAAAGGAGGCCCTCAAAGGAAGTTTGGCCCAGAGTTTCGGCACTGCGGAAAACTTTGACATTTAAACAACAACAGAAAGTAGGAGATGGTGTTTTTTTTTTTACCATTTTTTTTTTAATGAATTTAGGTATGATTATATTGGATATACTGGAGAACTAGGAAATGCTTGAAAAATTAACCAGTATATGGGCCATTTATAACTCTTCCCTAAAGAGTGACACAAAGGAATCCTATTCTTCCCGAGAAGGAGAGTATGCTTTCAACCCCGTTAATTTGTTGTTTGTCTGTTGGGGGGATTACTCAAAAACTAAAAGAGAGATTTGCACCATATCTGGTTGGTAGATAGCCCATGTCCCAGGGAACAATCGAATAACTTTAGGGATCGATCCGGATAGTATTCCAGATTCTGGGTGCGGAAAACATTTTCTGTGAGACCCAAATCAATGATGAAATAATCTAAGCCATTATGAAGAGTGGTTTGGAAATTACGTTGCCCTTGTCTGAGAGATGCGTTCCGCTGAGTGCCCCTCTAGTTTTTCTTGTGTTAGTAAGGCTATTCTTTATTGCATGTAAATGTTTTTCAAAAGTCCTATCAAAGTAAATCAGTTTCACACTAGATGAAAAACAACAAATCGAATTATTCTAACTCCTGATGAACACAAGTAACACGAGTTAGGTTTATACTTGACCAAAAAAAAATCGAGCTAGTCTTATACCAGAGTAGCAAGGGCACTTGGTATTCCCCGGGTAAAGCCCTATGATCGAGCATATCGGCATTGCATGGGACCAGGGATGGCCACTGCCCTTATGGGAGAAAACCACCGGGAATCCATTTTACATATTGGACCTATGTTTCTCCTTGGGCCCATTTCCTCAGGGACCTATTCCTTCCATGAACTTATTTTCCCACTATCCACTCATTCAACAACCCTTTCCAGCCACCAAGCTCACCCACATATGTGACCCATCCACTTTCCACCCACCCTGCCTACCCACTCACCCACACTCACCCATCCATCCTGCCCACCCACTCACCCACACTCTCCCACCCAACCTTGCTACCCAGTCACACACACACACTGCCCCACCACGCCCACCCATCCCTGTCCACCTACCCATCCACCTTGACCTACCACACTCACCCTCTCACCCTCCCTCCACACTCACTTACTCGCCCATCCAATCAACTCTGCCCACCCACCTGCTCTACCCATGCCAATCTATCCACCCATCTGGCCCATTGATGGTAAAAGTAATATAGTTGTAGAAAAAAAAATCATTGATAAATGTCTACCATGTTTCCACGATGCTGACATTATTATTTCTAATTTGTTCTAATCTTGGTCATCAGAGGAGCCACTAGCAAGTGTATTGCACACATTTAATTTTGTTGTAAAACTTTACACTTGTCAGAGCTGTTTACAGTTCTATATGCATCTCCCTTGATTTCCATAGAGAACAGACAGACAGACAGACACACACACACACACACACACACACACACACACACACACACATATATATATATATATATATATATATATATATATATATATATATATATATTTCAAATAACAATACGGAGGAAGGAAAAACAAATGGGGAAAAAAAAAATCCATACACCAGATTACTGGTGTCCTCTGTTCATAAAATATCTGTAACAGTTAGAATTGAACAGTTGAGGGTTGAAATTTGGAGGAAAACAACTCTGGGGAAGCGAGTTCCAGAGAGATGCAGTTCGGGGAATGAAAGAATTCTGATAGGCAGAAGTTCTGCAATATGGTTGAGTGACATTCCAGTCATGAGCGCTACCAAATGCCCGTGTAGCACGAGGGAAGGCATGGAGAGGTGGCACCATGGACGCAACTTCGTCTGAGCATTTGCCAAAAAAATATCTGTAAAATAATGCAAGGGAGGCAACATTCCTTCTTACTAGCAGAGGAGGTAGTTTATATGTAATGGCAGGGTTGTTAATGATTCTAACGGCTTTATTCTGAATTTTGTCTAGTTGTCTTAATGCAACCTCTCCACAACCATTCCACAAGGGTGAGCAATATATATATATATATATATATATATATATATATATATATATATATATATATATATATATATATATACGGATAATAACAAATATCTTGGTTTAGTCTTACGTTACATGCAAAACATATCGTGTTCGTTTTATACTGGCTGTAAATAAGTATACCTAGTTAGTCTTATACCAGATGGAAACCTATAAATGGGGTTGAAAGTAAAACTTTTAAAGAAATTTGTAATTAAATATCTTTGAAAAAAGGAAAAGTTGACTAGAAACAGTTGCAAAATTGTAGATAAGAATGGAAAGAAAGATAAGACATGAAAATGAACGACAATTAATTATTGCCAGTAAAAGTAAGGAATCGATGGCAAGACTGATGAATCGACATAGCAAGAGCTGAGCAGAAGGGTAGTTAATATGATTTCGCGGAAGATGCACAAACAAGGAATGTGGTGCCAGAGAACATCACAAGGACAGAAATGAAGAATGCTGTGAAAAGTTTGAAGAATGGAAAGGCAACAGGTCTGAATAAGGCCAATAAAGGAAATAGTAAAATATAGTGGATAAAGCTCAGTGAACTGTTTCGAGGACACATGGCTAAAAGCTTGGGTGACTGAAGATTTACCAAGAGAGTTCATCAATTCTATGATTATGCCTTTGTACTGCTCACAAGGAACTGCATCCAAGATTAATGCAAAATGTATCACGAAATAACAGGACTGGGATCTAGGTATATTGAAAAACAGTGATAGAGAAAAAAAAAATATTTAGTGACTTAAGTACAGGGTGGATTTCGAAAGGCAATGAACATGTACAGATCAAGCATTTACAGTACGACAGATAATGAAGAGGACATGAGAGAAGGACTGCAAGATATTCATAGATCTACAAAAGACAACCAACTGAGCAAAGAGCGAGGGATTAGGCAAGATGGTACACGTAGAAGAAAGCTGCTTTTGGCTGTACAGAGATTTTATGGCGACAACAATGTGTGAGTAGACAGATTTTTGAGCAGGTAGTTCAGAATCCATAAGGAGTGAGAGAAGGGTGCGAATGATGTTCCCTTTGTTTTTTTATATATATATATATATATATATATATATATATATATATATATATATATATATATATACACTGTATATACACTGTATATACACTGTATATGGCTAGTGAGGGAGTGATCGCCCTCTACCTACACAGATCAAAAGCCCTCGGGAGCAGGGGGGTGGTTGCTTTCTCAGGCAGAGGAACTCCTTGAGAGTGAAATGGCTGGGAAGCATGCCGGCACGTGACTGGCTACAGCATAGCTGGGTCTTTCGGGTGTGGGCAATCAGGCAAGTTAGCTGCCTACTGCGACTGCAACACAATGGCGAGGTGTTCAGGAAGTTAGCCAAAGAAACCTTGATGGACTCTGAAAGAATAATAATGGCCCCCAGTCCCGTGCAGCCCTTAAATGGGCAGGGGGTGCTAAGAATCTCACGGTTGCCTCAATTACAATCTAATTCCTTTGTCAATGCAAAAAATACAATTAAAATTGGTAACTGGAATGTGAGAACGCTAAATCATGACGGTAAAATCGATGAGTTAGTGAAGGTTTTTCAAAATTACGGACTTGATATTTGTGCTCTGACAGAAACTAGATTAACTGGAGTTGATAAGTTGGATTTGGAGGATGGTATACGTTTATTGATATCTGGTCGACAGGACGGAATGCATTATCAGGGAGTAGGATTGTTGCTGGGTTGTAAGGCAAATAAGGCTTTATGTGAGTGGGATCCTATAGATGAGCGATTGTTATACGCACGGTTTAAATCAAATCACGGCAACATCAGTCTGTTTGTATGTTATGCACCTACTAATGATGCACTCGATGAAAGGAAAGACACATTTTATGAAAAGTTGCAAGAAGGAGTAGGAAGGGTACCTAGACATGATGTTTTGATCTGCGTTGGAGACTTTAATGCAGTAATGGGCTGTTCAAATGAGGGATTTGAGGCATGTATGGGTAAGATGGGAGTTGGTAGTAGGATGAGTGAAAACGGAGTGAGGTTTGGAAGCTTCTGTCTAGCAAATGACTTAGTCATCAGGGGCACACTCTTTCAGCATTGCAATATACACAAGACAACTTGGGTGTCGCCGTGTGGAAAATATAAAAATCAGATTGATCACATCGCTGTCAGTAGGAGGCATAGAAGTTCTCTGCTAGATGTTCATGTTAAACGGGGAGCGGATATTGGTAGTGACCATCAACTCAGCATTGCAAAAATAAGGTTTAAACTTAAAAATCAGAAGAAGGAAAAATCTGGTGTTGGTAGATACAATATTGTTAAGCTTAGAAGGGAAGGAGAAGAAAAGGAGGAATTCAGATTAGAATGCAGAAATAGGTTTTTGGTGTTGGAAACGTTGGAAGAGGGGGAGAGAAGTGTAGATGAGATGTGGGAGGATGTGAACAAAGTTTTGCATGAGACTGCTGAATGTACGATTGGAAGGAGACAAAGCTTCAGGAGAAAGAAATGGATATCAGAGGAAACGTGGGATATGATAAAAAAGAGAGGTGAGGCTAAATTGAGGAGTGAGATGCAATGCGTTGATGAACAAGAGATTGAATTAGCAAGAGCTGCGTACTGGAGTTTGAATTCAGAAGTAAGAAGGTTAGCTAGGAGAGATAAAAGAAGATGTGTGGATGAAAAGGTTGCAGAGACTGAAATCTTAATAAACAAAAATGATGGACAGAGTCAAAGAATAGCATATGAATCGATTAGAGAACTGAGTGGTAATGCAGGTAAACGCAAGGAAATACCAGTTAGAGACAGGGAAGGAAATTTATTGACCAAAGATGGAGATATTAAAAATAGATGGAAAGAGCATTTTGAGACAGTTCTTAATAGACCAATACCACCAGAAGAGGATATACCGTCTGCTCAGGAAGATTTAAATATAGAAACAGGAGAGTTGAGGCTTGCAGAAGTGGAGAAAGCAGTAAAACAGTTAAAGAATAATAAGGCACCAGGGGAGGATGGTTTATTTCCGGAAATGTTTAAAGTGGAGGGGGATAGATTAATAATGATCTTGACCAAGCTATTCAATAAGATATGGGTGACGGGGTTACTACCATCAGTTTGGAAGAATGGTGTAATTGTTAAAGTTCCGAAGAAGGGAGACCTGAGTGAATGTGGTAATTGGAGGGAATCTCTTTGTCACCGATAGCTTTGAAAGTTTTCAGTAGAGTGTTGTTAAATAGGTTGGAGCCAGTGGTTGAGGGTATTCTGAGGGATGAACAGGCTGGTTTTAGAAAGGGACGTGGTTGCAATGATCAGATCTTTATAGTTAGGCATTTGATGCAGCAAGTTAATGAAATGAGAGTGCCGTTAAGTCTTTGTTTTGTTGATTTTGAAAAGGCTTTTGATAGTGTTTCGAGAGAGACTATGGGGAAGATCATGAGACATTATGGAATACCAGAGGAGTTTGTGAGGGTCATTATGAACATGCATGAGGACACATTTTGTAAAGTGATGGTTGATGGTTGTCTGAGTGATTCGTTTGAAGTCAAGTCCGGAGTAATTCAAGGTGGTGTTCTATCGCCTTTACTATTTATATTGGTCATTGATTACATTATGAAACGCGTTGTAACAGAAACCGGTGCAGGTATACTTTGGAGAGAGAACAGGAAACTTTTGGATTTAGATTATGCAGATGATATAGTTTTGATTTGTGATGGACCAGAAGAGATGCAGAGAGTGTTGGACTGTTTGGTGAGTGAAGGTCGCAAGGTGGGTTTGGTTATTAATTGTGGAAAAACTGAAATAATCAATATGAATATGGAAAATGCGCAGGAATGTGTAATTGGAGGTATGGTTGTAAAGCAAGTTGATAGGTTTAAATATTTAGGTACTTATTTAGCCAAGGATGGTTCTTTGAACTTTGAATTCGAGGAAAGGTTAAAGAAGGCTAATCAGGCAATGGGAATGCTTAAAAATATTTGGAATAATAACAATTTCTCTGTGCATACAAAAATCAAACTTTATAAGGTAATGGTTAGGAGTATCTTAATTTATGGACACGAGTCTTGGTACAGCACAGTGACTATGGAAAATAAATTCTTGGTGTTTGAAAATAAAGCACTTAGAAGAATATTAGGAGTTAAGTGGTGGGAAAGGATACCAAATAGTAGAATTAGAGAAATAACGGGAGTGCAGCCGATCGATGAATATGTTAGATTCTCACGATGGAAGTGGCTAGGACATGTGTATAGGAGACAGGGAATAGTACGAGGTACACCAGGGTGGGTGGCACTTGGTAGGAGAGGTAGAGGAAGGCCAAAAGAGACGTGGGTGAGGACAATGAGACGGGAAGCTGGAGATGAGTGTTGGGGAGATCTTGAGGAGTTAGCACAAGATAGGATGTGGTGGTGTGAGTTCATCGAGGCCCTATGCATCCCCGAGGGTGCCACAGGAAATGATTGATTGATTGATATATATATATAATGTGTGTGTGTGTGTGTGTGTGTGTGTGTGTGTAGTGAAGACATAACTAGAAACAGGATTTTGATGAAATTTGGCAGGATAATGGGAACTGGACCCCAGATGGATCAGCATCAGTTTGTTGTCGACTGAAATTTTCTGAAGGTGTGTGTTTTGACCCTTAATAACTATCCATGTTTGTTACATATCACGTAAAGTACGTGAAAAAATTCAGCGGAACATTTCTTTGGGATTTCATGCATCTGTGGAGAGAGAGAGAGAGAGAGAGAGAAGGGGGGTTGCATATCTACAGTCCGATGTCCTTCACTTCATTTAATCTTCGAACTGGCGATGTTTTTCAACAGAAAATGATGGTACTTGTGGTGGTGGTAAGAGCTGTGATGATGGTGTTGGTGGTAGTTGTCATGATGGTGGTGGCAGTAGGTGTGGTGGTGGTTGCAGATGTGTTGGTGGTGGTGGCAGCTGTGATGATGATGATGATGGTCGTGACAGTGGTGGTAGTTGTGAAAGACGGTGGTGATAGAGGTGGTAGTTGTGCAGATGGTGGTGATAGTAGTGGTAGTTGTGAAAGATGGTGGTGATAGTGGTGGTAGTTGTGAAAGACGGTGGTGATTGAGGTGGTAGTTGTGCAGATGGTGGTGATAGTAGTGGTAGTTGTGAAAGATGGTGGTGATAGTGGTGGTAGTTGTGAAAGATGGTGGTGGTAGTTGTGAAAGATGGTGGTATTGAGGTGGTAATTGTGAAAGATTGTTGTGGTAGTGGTGGTAGTTGTGAAGGATGTGGTGCTAGTGGTGGTAGTTGTGAAAGATGATGGTGATAGAGGTGGTAATTGTGAAAGATTGTGGTGATAGTGGTGGTACTTGTGAAAGATGTGGTGCTAGTGGTGGTAGTTGTGAAAGATGATGTGGTGGTAGATGTGGTTCTGGTGGTTGTGATTGTGGTAACTGAAATGATAAGGGCGGTAGTGGTAACTGTGGTGGCGGTTGTGGTAGTAGCTGTTCCGAAACGGCTTTCATTTGGGCAAGTGGTTTGTGGCCCAACTGTGCCGCAAACCACTTGCTGGAAAGTTAAGCTCGGTACAGAAATTGCTCTCCTTCTCTCCGACAAAGAGAGTATTTTCACTGTTTGTTTGTTTGTTTGTCAATTACCAGGATTACTCAAAAACTAAAGAAAAGATTTGGACCAATTTTGGTGGGTATATAGCCCATGTGCCAGGGAACAGTCGATTTACTTTGGGAACGATATTTATTAGTTTGTTTGTCTATTAACAGGATTATTATAAAACTAAAAGAGATTTTAACCAAATTTGGTGGGTAGATAGCCCATGTCCCAGGGAACAATCGAGTAACTTTTGGGACCGATCCGGATCGTATTACAGATTCTGGATCCGGAAAACACTAATCAGTGATGAGAAAACCTAACCCATTATGAAGAGTGGTTTGGAAATTATGCTGCCCCTGTTGGAGAGATGCCCCCAAAGAGAGCTCCTCTAATTCAAGCGAACCGGTAGGGCCTCGAAGCTCTTGCATAATGTATATATATATATATATATATATATATATATATATATATATATATATATATATTTATGTTTATATATATATATATATATCTATCTATCTATATCTATATCTATCTATCTATCTATCTATCTATATATATATATATCTATCTATCAATCTATCTATCTATATATATATCTATCTATCTATCTATCTATCTATCTATATATATAGAAAGAGAGAGAGAGAGAGAGAGAGAGAGAGAGAGAGAGAGAGAGAGTGAGAGAGAGAGAGAGAGAAAGAGAAATGGATCAAATGAACCCTAAAAAGAGATGTAGAAATGGGATTGAAGCTGCTGCTGATGATAAACGGTGAGATATTCTAAATTTGGCGTATGGAGATGACGCTGGGGTGATTGCTAATTGTGAATAGAGGCTTCACTGAAGGAGCGATTCAGACTTTTGTTAATGTCTGTGAGCGACAAGGTTAAAAAGTATAACGCAGTGTGATTATGTAAAAATATGACTGCTGAGTGGGAAGGAAAGGGTGTGTTGCAGTATCATGCCGTGTTGAATGGGGGAAGATTGAAAAAAAAAAAGTGCAGTAAAAATATAAGCACAGTAAATGTTTAAATGATTTGGAGAGTAATGTGGTCCTTGGAAGCAAAGTGGTTGGTGGTATGAAGACCTTGCGGAGTAGAATGGTCATAAATGGCTGACTAAAAAATTATAACAGGATGATGTTAATTTCGATACTTCGGAATGCCACGAACATCAAGTCATAGGCGTTCACAGTTGAAAAAGTGGAACGTATTCAAGCTAACGAAATTGCTAATGTTATTTTAGCCAAATGAAGAGTGCCATCCCATTTACCTGATATTAGCGCACAATTTGAATGATCCATCATATTTCATAATGAGCAAGAGTATACTAGCACTTTTGAGGCTTTGGACTCACATGCTAAAGCATGGTGGGTGCATAGTCTGGTGTTAAATGTTTTCAGCACTATGTCGTCGAATTTAGAAATTAGACATAAGCCACATAAATAATACCTCTTACTCGCACATACGAATACACTTTACAGAGATATATGTTGGTCAGTTGCAGCTTTAATAACTTCCGAGATAACCAAGCTTGATGCTCATTTTGGCGATTTCCAACATTTTGCAGCAATATCATGGCGAATTTTAAGAAAAGTCCATCAAGCAACACACATGGTATTAATTTTCCCTAAGATTTTTAACACTGTGCGTAGGTCTGCTGTAGTCTTAATGGTTTCCGAGGTAACACATTTCTATTTCTCAGCAAGCGCATTTATTGGGCTCAATTTAGAACCCTTTTAAGCAATAAGATAGTAATCTTTGAGAAACATCGTTTTGCTAACACCTATTTCATTTTCATAAGATTTCGAGCGATGTACATATATCTGTTCCAATTTTGAAGTATTCGAAAAAAAAAAAAAAGTTTAATGATTGATTGGTGGGCATTTTGGCATTTCTAGTCCTTGTCAACAGTATGTTGACAAATTGTCGAAAGAGTTACTCAGCTAACATATCAACGATGTACGTACATCCTCTGTCAAATAATCTCCAAAATAAAGTTTTGGTGCTATCGGATGTTTAATTTAACGCTTTTTCTCATCAATATTGTGATGCATTTTAGGCCACTGAAGTAACACCTCAAATAGGCGTCCATATCGCGCGTGTTGGAACGTATCCGAGTGAATAAAGTTATGCTTTTGGCCTTTTTTCAGCTACATTTAGCCTTGGGAGGGTGGGGGGGGGGGATGATACAAGTAGAAGGCAATGCTCATGAGAGTCTCAGAAACCTACGGCACACAATAGCTGGTCATATAGCTGATGAAGGAACAATGTTTTGATGTTTTTTTTATGCCCAGCAGAAATAAAGCCGAAAACACCAAAAATATTTCCACTAGGCAACATTAGATCACCAACCTCCCCCCAGCTATTACGACACTCAAGGC
Organism: Coenobita brevimanus; assembly: GCF_032717465.1. Classification (NCBI taxonomy): domain Eukaryota; kingdom Metazoa; phylum Arthropoda; class Malacostraca; order Decapoda; family Coenobitidae; genus Coenobita; species Coenobita brevimanus. Next base: position 27,811,898 of record NC_137023.1, on the reverse strand, counting down.
ATGTCGGACTGTTTTGAAACTGTTATGAATATTGCCTTCCAGGGCTGTGAATCATATCCCCCACCCAAAAAAAAAAAAAAAAGAAAAAGCCAAATGTGTGTAATAAATGCTCTGAATACAACCTTGCTCGCTCAGACACGTTCCTCACCTGTGGTGTGGATGTCTGTCCTTTTGTAATCTCCATACTACGTTTGTGGTGCGTAGGATAGAAATGATTTATTCACTTTTTAAAATGAAAAATAAAGTATAGTGATCAAAAGGTAGATCAAAATGTGCATGGGTGGTATGGTCACAAAGCAAAAGGATATGCGTCGGTTTGTGAAAAGCATTTAAATGAGGGAATATATAGGTTGGATAAGCAAAGTATTAAGGGTGAGGATGCTGCAGAAAGAGGTGAAATTATTGAAATTAATGGACGGATGATGTACAGGAGCTATACCTTGTCTTGCTTTGTCAGCCAACCGAATAATCTTCACTCCATAGGCCTTTCGAACAACGGTTATTTGTGGGATAATAACAACTGTATTTATTTGTTTTAATTTATTGCAACCTGTAGTTAAAAATATATATATCTGGAGCATACTAGCTATAAAAAGGAAGGAGGGGTGTCGACGGGATAGCCAGTGATACTCTTGAAAGATCGTCGACATTCTACCAAGCCTCACTGAGGTAGATTTTGGGGGCAGGCACAAGGGGACAGGCCGCCTAATATTTAACTTTCTGAACCTTCAACCTGTGCAGGTTTTCCACCACTGCAAACTTTTTCCTGTTACAGCACCTTGAGTCCCTCATCTATTGATTAGGGTAAATCGTGTCAGTTGATAAAGACAATAATAAAAACAGTATTTTTTCACTTAGATATAACATACAAAACAGGCCATCAGTTACCCGGGTAAAGGACGCCACACGCAGGGGCGTAATTTGGGGAGGGGGGGCAGGGAGGGGCGCTCGCCCCCCCAACCTTTATGAGGGAGGTTCCAAATCAAGTACAATTAATGAAAAAAAAAATGAAGTTGACACCGTGAAATTAAAAATAATTTGTATTTAGCCTCAGTACGTTTTGAGTGAAATATATCGTGTGTGTGTGTGTGTGTGTGTTTGTTTGTGTGTGTGTGTGTGTGTGTGTGTGTGTGTGTGTGTGTGTGTGTGTGTGTGTGTGTGTGTGTGTGTGTGTGTGTGTGTGTGTGTGTGTGTGTGTGTAATAATCACAGTAATTTACTAGGTATATTAAAGGATATCAATGTAAATATGTTCCTAGCCCGCTGTTCACTTAAAGTAACTTCAGCATCAAGCTGCCTTTTTCACTGTGTTCTGGCTATCATTAAAAGCTTTTATTCATCTTAGGAAGTACGTACCTGTTCTTTTCGTGGATATAATGGGGGTGGTGAGCCATTGAGTTCAGGAAATTTTGTAGCAATTCTTCAACTAATTGCTGAATCAAATTCCTCTCTAAAACAAAAGTTACATCAACGATATGGTCATCACACAAGTCCTCAATACCAGAATGAGTTGATATCAGTTGTTGGAAGACATATCAAAGACTCAACTTGTGCTGAAGCACAAGAAGCCAAGTACTTTTCAGTTATGGTTGATGAAACGAAAACTTGTCAGAAAAAGAACAGATGGCTATTCTTGTGCGAAACTTTAGTGAACGTATTGTGAAGGAACGTGTCATTGGAACCTATCACATGGAAAAGGTTGATGCTGCAAGTTTAGCTAATTTCATACATAAGGAGATAGAACAGTCTGGTTTAATTTGGTCTAACTGTGTGGCTTAGTGTTATGATGATGCTAGTGTAATGAGTGGATACTTTAGCGGGGTTCAAGCAAGACTAAGGGATAAAATTCACCAAGCAGTATACATACACTGCCATGCACACAGGCTGAATTTAGTACTGGGCGACTGCATAAAGAATGCCAGTGGCCTCTCTTCATTTTTTTCAGTTATTAACACACCTTACACATTTATTACTAACAGTAACACAAGGAACCAATTTTTCATAGAGGCACAGAAAGCAGAAGATCTTCAGGTTTTGACACTAGAAAGACCTGCTATAATTAGATGGTCTTATTATTATAGGTCAGTATCAAAGGATAAGCTTCGCTACTTCATACAGTTTCAGAGGGTTCTGATTCAGAAGCTGGAGCAGAAGCAATTGGACTGTACAAAAAGTTAGAGTCTTTCAGGTTCGTAATGGATCTATACATTATTGAACAAAGCCTTAGAGTTATCAATAGTTTGTCAGATCAGCTTCAAGCAAAGGAAGCCTTACTATCTGAAGCTTGCTCTCTCATACAGTCAACTATTAAAGAATTGCAAGTCTTGAGAACTGATAAAGCTAAAGATTTTGCTTCAACATATGTGATTGATACCAACTTGGAAAATTCAAATAAGTTGGGCATACCTAAGAGAATTCAGAAGGTATCATCAAGACCAAAGAGCTTCTTAACTGATTCAGCACTAGGGAGAAGTGAGGTGAATAATTGTATTGCTCCAAAGACTTAAATCAAAAGAACCTATTTTGATATATTAGACAGATTTCTCTCAGAGCTTGATATTAGCATCACACAAAATGCCCTTAACAGAAGCAATGCATGCATTTGATTGCAATTCCGGAGACTTTCTAGAATATGAGAAGCTTTCTATTATAGTACAGTCTTACAAATTCTTTTAGTTCCCAAATTTCTGTTTCAAAAAGACATTTTCTAAGTAAAAGTGACAAGCCAGAGCATCTGTCTGAATAATATGATGAACTCAAACCATTAGATTGTGCTTATTCAGAATCAGTGAAAATTATCAAAATTCTTATCACCCTTCTAGTAACTACTGCAGGCAATGAACGACTTTTTTCAATATTTAGCTTAGTCAAGACATATCTAAGAACCTCAGTGAGAATTGATCGCTTGGTGACTTGCTACTTATGGCCTCAGAAAAAGGAACTTGTTAATAATCTTAACTTTAACACCCTGGTTGATAACTTTGCAAGCAGAGATCACGGAATATCCACTGTTGAGATAGTTTATTCATTTGTCAATGCAATAAATATACGTAGTTTAGTTTTCATTTTCCTTTAATGAATTCTGAAATTAATATACTATTCTTACCTGAGCCTCTTCAAATTTAAAAACAGTCATTTTATTTATCCCACATCTTAGTGTAGAGCTTACTTTTTCACATTACTTTATATGGTTCATGGTATTTTGGGGGCTAGTAAGCTAAAAGCTTTCCATTTTTTATTCATTTACAAGTTTACATCTTTTCGTTCTTAATTTTATATTCATTATCTTTTCATTAGGCTATAAGAATGAAGTCAGTTTAAGCTTTCACCAATAAAAATATTTAAATTGCCATTTGGTCTATTATCCATGCACTTTCATACATATTCAACTTCACAGAGAAATTCTGCCAGTGCTAGAATATCCATTAGTGTGTGGCAGGAAGTAATTGGTTATATATATATATATATATATATATATATATATATATATATATATATATATATATATATATATATATATATATATATATATATATATATTTGTTTATTGCTTTAATTCCCTGACCATAGCTTTGCATGTGGCTTCAAAATGCTCTCTCGTTACCCCACCCATGTGGGAAGGTGGGAGCAGGGGGCGGGGGCCTCCTAAATAGCCTATCCCCCCCCCCAAGGAAAATTGAAATGACGCTCCTGACCACACACTGGCTACGGTCGCAGTGCTAAGAAAAATAAACAATAAGGCATTACCCAGATAACGTATGGGTGACAGAGGATGTGAATATAACTCACATTATTTTTGTTTTCCATTTAGTACATCCACTGGCATGTTTACAAGGAAAAAAAAACACTTTACCTAACACAATTTTAGCATCATTATCCTGTATATGGTGTCATAAGTCATTGTTAAAGCACAGTTTTCTAACTCTGAGTATTAACAGGGAGAAAATAAGGGTGATACTAGCATAATAACGTACCCATAAATATGGAGATTTATATAAATGAGTTGCGCATTATTCGAGAAAATATCCATAGCTTTGTTAATGCATGAGCAAAACAATTAATATTACATCTACTATAAATGATAATTTAAAAGTGACGTACCGAGGACAGCCTTTTCATAGGTAAGAAAGCTCCTAAAGGTGACAAAAGAGGATGAAAATGAAATCTAATGCATGTAGGATGAGAAGTTTTAAAACGCATGTGAACGGTTGCAGTCTGTGTTAATTTCTTATGATCTTGATTGTCAGTAAAAGAAATCAACAGCTGATATAATGATACATACCAGTGTGCTGAATGTATTATAATTATATCAGAAGAACATGCTCATATTTTCAGAAAGGCACACATACATCCAGCTATATTTTGCAGACACTGATGGCTAAATATATAGTAAATACTGTAGTGCAGTGTGCGTATAAGCCAACCGAGATTATCATTTCAACAACACCGAGCAGCCATTATGAAACACTGATCTCTTACTCTGATGGAACCAGGAAACTCTGAAGTATCACTCTTCCTTACTGTTTCATTTGCATACACGGCACGTTAACCCTTCGTTAGTTCTGTGGGGTATTCAAACGTGGTTAGTCCAGTGGGGTGTTACAACACCCTAGTACAAAAATGCATGTAGTGTTACTAACATGTATAATATATTCATACTGCTGCTTCAGCATATCTCTGCAATCACTAATGAAAAGGCTGATTGCCTTGTAGATGGTGTTTATTAATTTATAATAATAAGATGCAGTAAATTATATTATCAGTAAAAACATAACAAATGGACTCATATCTCATTTGTCAGGCAAACACGCACAGTATAATACATTTTGTGATTTTTAATATCAGTATGATGATAAACAATATGCAAAAATAAGAAAAAAAATCACAATATGATCTAAATGGTTAGTTTGATGGGGTGACTGGACACCCCCGGGGGGGGGGAGTGCCCCTCTAACTACAACAGACAGGATTAAACCAATCCACATGCTCCCTTCCCTCACTTAATCAAGAGAGTACTGGAATAGAGAGAAATATTCGAATTACCGGCTAGGAAATATGAGCTTTTAGAAAAATTTGGGGTGCCAAAACACCCCCACCTATCTAACGAAGGGTTAACAAAGAACTTTTTGCTTTGAGGCAAATTATGTTGAAAAAATAGACATTTATATACTCGTATACAAGAGAACAGTAAGATGCAGGAAGCAGATTATATTTGCAGAACTTGTTAGGGAGCCTTCAGTGACCAAGTACGGCCATACTCGTAACACTAACATTACTACATACAGTACACATCGACCAACACTCTGTATACAAGGAGAACTCGTAAAGTCATGAGAAAAAGTATCGTTACTCCAGGAATGTTCGATGCGAAACGAGCGTTAGCTGGGCTGTGTGGGCGGGCCCTTTCTGTTCGCTCCTCCCCTATCTAGTGTTGCCATATCACACAATCCCATTACAAGAGTTGGAATAATGAGCAAGAATGAGCCATATGGCGGGGAAATATATAAGATGTGTTTGTGTTACCCTGAGCGCCCCGCAGGGGATTAATAATGAAACTCGGCAGGTTTATTATTTTCCTACTATTCAGCACTTATTATCTATAGAATACAACAGATAAATTATTTTGGAGGGTATTAAATCTATAGGCATCGACTGTATTTTTTTTTTTTATCATAGTCTAGCAGGGGTGCATGAATTCATTTGTTTGCTTTAGATGAGTGGTTAAATGCTTCACGTGGATGCTTCAGACGTCTAGTGGCTGTTTTGGAGGCAGGGGTAGGTACAAAATATTAAAGCAATGTGACTGAACATGTATTATTATTTTCCTTCTATTCAACACTTATTATATGTTGAAAGCAATACATATCATTATTACACTGAAATTTACTGACTTTGTTTCTATCGGCTGAAGTACTGTCATACGTCTGGCATGGGTGTACACACTCATTGCCCGTCTGCATGTGTGTTGCCGACTTCAGACCATTCGGTTATATATTTAATGAATTCGGAGCCGGATAATAAAGCGTTTTGTCTCTATGCACAGAGGCCAAACGATCTAATTAGTTTTTATTACCTCTAGCACAAATTCCAATAACTGTGTGCCACATAACCGATATTGACGGGTTTGAGGTACAAACGTTCCTGCCCCGTCATTCCACAACACCGTCGTTGTCATTAGTGCATAGCTCTGAAAGGTAACGATAGTTTTTCTTATGACTGTAAAATGGATTGTACAGTCGTCGGTCTAAAGGCCTGCTTACACGATTAGTGGGCACCTCTGGTTATATATATATATATATATATATATATATATATATATATATATATATATATATATATATATATATATATATATAGGGTACTGTTGTCTTTGATGCATACAGTACCAATGGGATCCTGTCCTTGGATATATATATATATATATATATATATATATATATATATATATATATATATATATATATATATATATATATATATATATATATATATATCCGAGACGGGATCCCATTGGTACTGTATGCATCAAAGGCAACAGTACATATATATATATATATATATATATATATATATATATATATATATATATATATATATATATATATATATATATATATATATATATATATATATATCCAAGGACAGGATCCCATTGGTACTGCATGCATCAAGGACAACAGTACCGATAGTTAACTTTTCAATTGACACAAAAGAAATACCTGAGGTAAAACCAGGCGAAGTATTTCTCGTCAAACTAAGAAAAGAGGTAAGGTTACAGAAGACGGAATACTAGCAGATTTACTGTTGGATGCAGAAGTACAAAACAGGCTTGCTTACTTACTAACTGTATATATTAGAAGTAAATTCCCCAAACACGGGACAACAAATTTCGAAGAAAACCATCCTTGTGAGCAGGCAAGAGTCCGAAGCGGGCATTCGACTACTGATCATCTACACACGATTAATCAGCTAATTGAGAAAACTACAGAATATAATAAACCACTGTGCTTACGTTTTGTTGATTACGAAAAGACTTTTGTCTCAGTTGAGCACATAGTAATAATAATTTCATTGTGAGAACAAGAAGTAAATGAGAACATTGTAAAACTGATCGAAAACATATATAAAGAGGGAACTGCTACAGTTACGTTACATAAAGACTCGGAAAAAATTAAGATTGAGAAGGGTATCCGTCAGGGGAAGAGAATTTCACCACAGTTATTTGCCGCATGCCTAGAAAGTATTTTGAAAAAGCTAGACTGGGAGAACGAAGAAGTAACCGTAGATGGAGAAAACCTGAGCAATTTAATATTTGGAGATGACATTTCCAAATCCCAGAAATAGCAGAGACATTGCAAGAAATGTTAAATGGCATAAACTGAGAAAATCTTAATGTTGAGCTAACGATGAACTGGAGTGGAACTAATGTTTAATCCAAATACACCAGTGAGCGTCATCAGAATAGGCGAAGAAATTCTTGAAGGAGTCGAAGAGTACAATTACTTAGGGCAAGTACTAAAACTGAAGAAAGACCGATGAGAGCGAAAGAAAAAGACGCACTACAATTGAATGCAAAGCTTTCCATTAAACAGACATCATGAAAAGTAGCTTGCCAAAATGTATGAAACGAAGAGTTTATAACGAATGTATAATCCCAGGTATGACGTATGGTTGTGAGACCTGGGGAGTGACAAAATCAATGGAATATCATCTAATCTGTTTTCAATGAGGAATTGAAAGTTTAATGTTGGAATATCTTTAAGAGACAAGAAAAGATGGATGAGAAAACAGACTAAAGTCAGACTTTGTAGAAGCTGTAGGAGAACAGAAATGGAGGTCGGCAGGTCATATATCATGAACAGGAGATAATCGATGGGGCAAGAGGCTGACAGATTAGACTTTAAGGTATTGCAAGCATAGTAGAAAAAAGACCAGATAGGAGATGGAGAGATGGGATAGTAAAGTATGCAGGCAAAATGTGGCAGAGATTGGCTCAGTCAAGGAATTCGTGGAGAAGGCTGGGGGAGGCCTTTTGAAGTGAATTTCCAATGGCTGGTGGTAAATTTATATATATATATATATATATATATATATATATATATATATATGTGTGTGTGTGTGTGTGTGTGTGTGTGTGTGTGTGTGAAAAGAAAATCTGATCTTCTCTTTACAGTGCAATTGGTTACATTGCTCCGAAATTGATGATCACCGTGTTCGAGCACAACACATGTGGAGGAACCTCAAGACCGAGCATGTGATCCTTCCCAATGTCCTACAGTTTGACTGATTATGCTCAGATTAGAAATACTTCATCCTTCGAATCAATTGTGTTTAAAATGACTTTGCTCTGTGACCTGGACCATTGCCCAGTTGTTTTGGAAATGGAAGAATTTCACTCTTCACTACCCTAGTCCCCTTCACCAGGTTTTATCCAGGTCGAATCAAACCTTTCTGAGTTCAACGGCAAACTTTTACCTTACCTTTGTGACTTTTACCTTTGACTGATTGTTACATCCTGTCTTTAGCAAAGTGAGGCAATATAATAATTCTTAAAATTGATTTACTCCACTCTTTCATGCCCGACATCTTTTCTACTATGTGTGTTCAAAATCGCATCAGAATTGTTTGAGCTGGCATTCTTCTTGGCCTACAACCTATGACCTTTTTCGTAAAAAAAGTAATCACTTGTGTAGAGGATGGAAAGCTAGAGACTAACGAGGAGAATACACATGAGTGAAGTGGAGGGGGGAGATGGAGGGGGGGGGCCTAGGATGAGATGGAGGAATGGATTGGAAAGGTATATGAGAGAGGGGGATGTGAGCCTGGGGGGAAGGTAGTGCAATGGCGGGGGACAGGGCGACATGGAGGCGATTTGTTTGCGGCCATCCTTACGAGATTGAGGCGTCTGGCAATAGATAGCTATATGGACCGGTTCCTCTTGTGGTCCTCAGATATTATGCAAATATGGTGCACATTTTATAACCTTGCTAACAACAGATAAATAGACAGAAACACAGACTGGCAGACGGATAAGCAAACCGGACCGAGAACATACTCTTCTTGCACTTTCACCCGCAGGAATAATACCCTGTCTGCTACCGCCAGAGTATTTTTTTCACTTGTGGGTTGACGTGTGTACACTCTTCATTTTAACTTGACCTAAAACGGTCATCTCTCCATTTCCAATGTTGTGCTGTAGCAATAGATTAACAATAGAATATGGTATTGGTCAAGCAGAAATACTACGTAAAGGATACAGGACGACTGTTTTCTTTTAATATGTCATTGAGCTTGGAAAATAACCAGCAAAAAAGGCAAAATCTCCTCCCCATTGCGACTGAGGAGCTATGGTAGTGATAAATGTTAACCGGAGGAGGGAGCGCTATCAGCATGAGCCGCAGACTGTCCCGTGTTGGCATATTGCACATCACATCATCCCAACACCACTGGGCACACCAGTAACAAAGCACACTACACACCTCACCTCCACCTCCCACCTTCACCGTCATTCCCTCCTCACTCTGCTGCTATTCCTGCCTTTCACACCCTCCTCACACTTCTCTATTCCTGCCTCACCTTGCCTCTTACTCTACCTTAACCCTTGCCTTACTCTGCCACTCACTCCAACCTCACCCTGCTTCTCACTCGTGCCTTATACAGGTTTTCGCTCCTACCTCACCCGGCCTCTCGCTTCCACCTTGTCCTGTCAGTAATTCCTGCCTAACTCTGCCTCACTTACTTCTCACTCATGCTTCAACCTGCCTCTCGCTTCTGCCTCACCCTGCCCCTAACTTCTAACGTTCGAATGAGAACAAGTATGTGCACTGCTGTACGAACACGGACCCTTCCCACGCAAGGTGGCTAGTGAAGTGGGATGGCTGGCAAATGATGGGGTTCAGGGCCTGTATTCTGCATAGTGCTTATGGTCGACCCTAGCTAACCGTCATAACTAAGCAAATTTATGACAGTCATTCTTATGGCCGTCGGAAGTCGTCGGCCATACCTCACTAATCCAACAACACCGTCAGCTGCTAGAACGCACCGCTCACAATTTGTCAACTTTAAATTTATGGAATAAAATAGGTTCTTGGCATTATTTTCTTGGATTTAAATTGTTTTAACTTCATATTACGACTTTTGGGGAAGTTAGACATAGTAAAATAGGAATTCGTTTGTGAGAAAATGCGCTGAAACGTATTTCCGTTGAAAAGTGTGTAACCAAAAACACTGTCTGACTAGTGTAAACTTAACCTACCTTATTAATTTCATCTAATTTCATATTAGTATTTTTTTGTTGGCTAGGCTAAACTTGGTTAGGTTAAATTTTATTATATATATATATATATATATATATATATATATATATATATATATATATATATATATATATATATATATATATATATATATATATATATATTTTATTCATATCATTATTTATTATAATATACTTAACCTACATTACAAATATTTTCTTAAGTCCAAAGAAAGTTAAAGAAAATGTTCATTGCTATGGACAGCAATGGGACAATAACCAGTTCATCTGGGTTAGGTTGAGTTATATATTTCTATAATTTGTTTCTGGTTTATTTAATATTTTCATATTTTTTTACACTAACCTTAACCTAAAGTATTATTTTTTCGACCAGTCTAAACTTTACCTATCCCATTATTATTATTTTATTATATTTAATTATTTATTATTTAATATTTTTTAGACGTCCATAATTAACCTAACCTGCTGGGGCTAGCCCTACAAGTACTGTAAAGCCCAAACTCTGCACATTTGCATTTTTCCGGTAGCAAGATAACGTAGTGTTATGATGACCTTAAGCTCCGGGGTGAGTGGGTTTCTCCTCTTGGTGTCATTCGATAAGGCGTCTCTCACAAGATTGGTGACATACAAAATACCGTCCCTGTCTAGCCGGTATCTCTTGATAAGCTCAGCATCACTGAGCTCGTTAAGCACGTCCCTTCTTCGGAAAATATTCCTCGGCTGGGGATCTGCTTGCTGTGGTGCGGCCATGTTGACACACTTCTGACGGTCATAGGCGGCGTTAAGACAGGGTGAACCCGAACATACCATCGCGCGTCTTATTATGGTCGTCCATAGGAGTTTATGGTCGACCATACGAGTTTCTGACGGAGTTATGTCTAAAATGCGCCATTTTGTTTAGATATGTACGACGGACTTAGCTATGACGGTTTGTAGAATCTGGGCCCAGGCGATTTCCACAGTCACTCCTGCTCCAGCCAGAGTTGGGTACATTATATTAATTACTTCTGATGATTGTTCACATTAATTCCATCCATACTATACCGATACGGAGATGAAAATGATTCTGTACGTTTTTCGAATTAGCTTCGTTTATTAAAAATTTCCAACTTTTCATTTTTTATTTTTTTAAAGGAATGTGTGCTCATCCTCAGGTAAAAGGTCTAGGCCTAGCAAGTTTTATTTTCCTGTCAGCCATTGACGTCCCAGATTCTCTCCGCTCAACTGTGCGTGAATTTGATATGTTCAGAAATGTTCTTATTTGGATTTTGCTCAATGCTCCCTCAACCCGCCTCTCGCTTCTCTCTCACCCACCCTGCCTCTCATTCCTGCCTCACTCATCCTGCCTCTCCTGTTCCACCCACCATGCTTCTCATTCCTGCCTCACCCACCCTCCTCTCACTCTTGCTCCACCCACCATGCCTCTCTCCTCTATCACCCACCCTGCCTCTCTCCTCTATCACCCACCCTGCCTCTCACTCCTCTGTTACTCACCCTGCCTCTCACTCCTCATTACCCACCCTGCCTCTCATTCTTGAATCACCCACCTTGCCTCTCACTCCTCATCACCCACCCTGCCTCTCATTCTTGAATCACCCACCCTGCCTCTCACTCCTCATTACCCACCCTGCCTTACACTCCTGCCTCAGTCACCTTGCCTCTCACTCCTCACCCACCCACCCTACCTCATCCTTCTGCCACACTTTGTCATCTGTCAACATCTGTCGTTGATGGAAGACAAATACTAAAAGTGTTTCTGGTTTGAATGAAATTTTTTGAGGTAACAAGACCAACAGAAACAGGTCTGGAAATGAGCATTTTCGAGTTTTGCGCTACAGTGTGAAAATATCAACAATGATAATTTTCTTAATATGGGTATGAAATGCGTTTATGACAGTTAAGTATCTTTTGAAAACTGCAAGACTATAGCAAGTATTAGCTGAAGAGTACTGTACTTCGATATAGGCGTTAACATTAATAATAATAATAATAATAATAATAATAATAATAATCTTTCAGTTCAGGTACGGTTGTAGAGTACAGTATATGGGAGGCTTCTTTTTCCTAAAGAGAGCAGAATCAATCCCCATTATTCTGCCCAGTAAGATAGCACTGACTTTTTTATTTTTATGTCCGACTCTGGGTAAAGGCGTCAGGGCCTATGCCAAGGCTCAGTAGTCCTCCTACACACCTCCACATGTCACCACTTTGGCGCTAACACCTACAGTCCATATTAAATACATGCCAGGTCTGTCTCATACAGGACTTGTGTAGTGGTACTAGCGGGGATATTTTTACATGTCGGTGAGATCAATAAAGTCTACTTTTTATGAAATTTAATTCCATACACTGTTCCCTGTCCCAGCCTGGGTCTATTAGGACTGCAGGCCGCCTCGCTACAGATTCAGGCACCTCCTTCCGCTCTTCAAGCAATAATACAGTAAAGGAAGTTGTTGTCTTGTCAAAATAATGCTGAACTCTAAACTACAGGGTTAAAGTCATGAGTATCAAGTGACTAAAATCACAGATAAATAAGCTGTTTCATCAGTGAAGCAAATAAAACAATGGCAAAGTAGAGCGTGGCATGATAATATGAGCTCTACCATACGCACTACATGGTGGAGACCGTAATGTATTTCCTTAGTAAACTTCTTTTTTAAATACTGTTTATGGTGATGCCATTCTTTCATTTCTTCATGGATTCATTTTAGACTTGAAATAATTGTTTCTTTGGCAAATACTACGGTACAGTCGGTACTGCAAACGTTTTCTTATTCCTTTCTGCTCTTTACTTCTTTTTCTTCCTTTCCTTTTTTTTTTTTTATTTGGATGTTAAAGGTCAACCCATAACAAACACAGATTTAATGGCAGTAGTAGTAGTAGTAGTAGTAGTAGTAGTAATTGTAGCTGCGCTTATCGGCATATTATTCCAGGGAACTTAGTGCCTCCGGACAGGTCCACCGTCCGCATGCATCTGCGCCTCTACTGGAAGGCATCCCACGCCAGTTCCCACATGTATAGTGAAATGGATAGAAATATATCCGTTGAGTTAAATAACTATTGAAAAGAGGTGTGTACCGTAGCTGTATGGTGACCATGGGAATGTGTGCAATCTTTAATATCATTCATCACATCATAAGCAGTTTTATCTATTATATGAAGATTAACATCAGGGTTTTGCAGTTTTATATATCAATGTTTATGCTGTTGTTTAATAGCATGACGGGCTTATTTATTTACAATACTTAGATTGCATTACTGTAACCATAGGCCGTTGCATATAGCTTGGCATGTTGTACGAAATAAATATAATTATATGGCCTAAGGATATCTATAGTAACAGACTGAATTCGGTGGAACATGCCTATACCGTTTCACTTTAGATGATGCTGCATGCGTGTCAGATGCATAAATGTTTACTTAAGAAATCGAAGCATTCTATCCTGTTTACATTAGAAAAAATCTCAGTTATTGTACAGCGGCTACGTTGTATTCTCATCTATTCTTAATGACGCTATATATATTTAAGTACAGTCATGAACTAGAGGAGCCTAGCCTTGGGCCCCTACACTCTGAAGAAAATAATATCAGACTGGCAGCTACCGCATAAGCTTGCATGCTTTATGCATGTGTATGCATTTGCAAGTAAGCATGTGCGTATTCATGCTTGACTATGAATATACACGTGTTTACATGTGCTACACATACTTCAGTATGTTTATGCTATTTTGTTTCTATGCAAATATGTGTAAGCAAAAATATCATTACATTTTTGTGCATATCTGTATATTTAGACATTCATTTATACACTTAAATAATTGTATTCGAAGAGTTTGCTAACAGTATACAACCGTATGTTTCAATTTTGTAGTGTCACAGTGGCGGACCCTGGCCATCGTCGATGACTTTGGGAAGTCGGTCAGAGTTTGGAGAGACTCATTATGAAACTATACGTTTGGGTCTTCAAGATATCCCGGCCAATCGGAAGTCGGTCACTTTGAGGGACCAGACCCGCCCCTGTATCAACAGAACTTAGCAAACATTGCTTACTTGATTTCAGTGTTGTTCCGACACCCTCTCCCCATTAAGTGTTGTTGTTGTTGTTGTTCCAAGCTTACGAGTATCTGAAATGTTAACCTGGCTGAGTGCAGGCTGAAGCTTAATTTTCCTGCGGTCCGCCATCATCCTTTCGGGGGACAGGGAATTAACTGAAGGATGTTTGTATAACCAGGCAATGAAGTCGTCCGATTATATTAGTGTCACCACATGTAGGTGTCTCTCCTGCACATATCCTCATTGGTGTTTGTAAGGTGGTGTGTAAAGCATGTTGTGACAGACTTGTTTTAGTAATATTAACATGCCTGTTACTTCGTAATCGCAAGTCATTATAGTTGTTTTCCCGCGCTTCCCTCACCTCAGACATTATAACATTTGTCATGATTGCTCTTACACTGTTATTTTCATTCTTCTTCACCTCATCACTCTCCATTACGTCAGAGCCTCGTGTCATATTGCTTCAGTTTTTTTTTTTCTTTTTAACTTCTCCGTTATGATAATTCTTTCATATCATCCTCATAATCTGCATAGCATCACCATTCTGTCATCATCTGCATACTGTTTCCATGTAGGTTGATGAATTTGATATTGTCTGATTGCCTCTTTTCGTAGTGCACCACGCCTCCTTGCTCGTATTACTTCACTTGTCCATCAGTCCCACCTAATTATTTATCACTCATGCTCCTGTGATCCACTCCCAGCTTAATAAAATAATCTGGAGTTAGCTAGAATGGAACACAAGAGTTGGGCAGAACCTTGAGAGGGTTATAGGGACAGTATTAACAATCCCAGGCACCACATTTACACAGAGGTGCATAGAATCGTTGGCTGTTAAATGGGGTAGAATACTCGTACTAGAGTTGGCCCAAAGGCAATAGGGATTAATGTATCGTTTATAGATCATTTATTTAATCCTGTACCAATAAATTTTTGCTCTAACCTTAATAATCACCGTTCACTACCATGCAACATTTTCGGCAATAATATATATCCTTGAAAATTCTAATTAAACAACTGGATCTCTCTGGATCTCCATTACGTTTTTAATTGTGACGCTCAGCTTTTTACACAGGGATATGACCAATGTTCTCTGAGGCTTTTACTGAATGAATTGTAACATGATGATTATCGATATAATAATTTTTCAGGAAATACGATCGAAGGTAATATTAACTAGAAGGTCCGTTTTGTTTGCACGGAGAATTGAAACTGGCAGGTTGATCAAGCAGCTGTGCAGTTATGAAGGCGTTTCATCATATACAGTACAGTATACTGATCAGCAGATGAAATGCTAACCAGTGATTATATTGTTTTCCATTCTGTATGTGCTCTCATACATTTCTAATTCCACATACAGAAAAGCAGTCACGACGGAAATAATTCTTTCAGTCAGTCAGGTTCTCTCTCTCTCTCTCTCTCTCTCTCTCATACAGACACGCACATACCACCCACCCACCCACACAATAATATATATATATATATATATATATATATATATATATATATATATATATATATATATATATATATATATATATATATATATATATATATGAATGTATATACATGTATGAACTTTGTTCTGTTTTGGTTTGCATGTAACTAAAGAATATGAATAAATCTATATCTGCAATTTGAAACAAAATAATAATAATAATAAAAATAAATAAGTAAATAAAAATAATCTTGGCACTCATTGGTAGTAGTGACAGAGGTAGTCGTAGGCAGGAAAAGCTCTGAGCTCACAAAAATATTTTTTCTCTTTTTCGAACATGTTATAAATATGGACGTTTGATGATACAGTATGTTACTTTTACCGTTGTGTTTTTTCGGACTCATATATCCATTCCTTCCAACCATAATTCCTTTGTTCCTTGGAGAATTGGTAGAGCAAAACATATCGGAGTGTACTGCATAATATCATTTGAGGGTCCAGCACGGTCTCGTTCGTCTTTTCTTCCAAACAGAAACTTATTTCAGATTAATGCCATGTCTGGAATAAAATCATATGGCTGTCTGACCATAAAAGGAATAATATTGTTGTTGTATCAAGTATCTTGCTGTTCAAGTACCGTCATATTGGAACAATGGCCGTCTACTCCGCTTAGGTTATCGGTAACCGATAGTGTCTCTTAATATTTATGGATCCACACCATGGATATTTGATGCTTTTAGTTTGCATTAATAATGAGTTGGATATATATATATATATATATATATATATATATATATATATATATATTTTCATTGCCTGACGCCATGTATCCCAAACAGGGTGGCCAAGGGCTTAGAGTTAATTGTTTTACAGAGAGGGGCACTAATCCTCCACCAACCCCACTTGACATGTAGGGAGAACGTTATGCCAACAGCATCTGGTGTTCCCAGGCGGTCACCCATCCAAGTACTAAGCAGACCCAACGTTGCTTTCTGGGTGTAATATATATATATATATATATATATATATATATATATCTACATATATATCTATATCTATCTATATATATATATAGATAGATAGATAGATAGATAGATATATAGATAGATATTCATATCTATATCTATATCTATCTATCTATCTATCTATCTATATATATACATATATATTTATATTTCTCTCCATCTATCTATATCTATCTATCTATCTATCAATATATATAGATATATAGATATAGTTTTATATATATATATATATATATAATCTATCTATCTATCTATATATATATATATATATATATATATATATATATATATATATATGTATATATATATATATATATATATATATATATATATATATATATATATATATATATATATATATATATATATATATATATATATATATATATATATATATATATATATATATATATATATATATATATATATACTAGTAGTAGTAGTAGTAGTCTCCACCTACTTCGTAGGTGGCTGTTTCGCTGGTATTATAACTTCCGCCAAAGAGGTTATATTCTAACCCGCGTTCGTTTGTTTGTCTGTTTGTCTGATAGCAGGATTACTCAAAAAGTTATGAACGAATTTTAATGAAATTTTCTGGAAATATGGGCCATGGACCAGGGAAGAAATTATTAAATTTTGAACCAGATCCGTGTATGGAGTATCCCGCACAGTATCTCTAAAAGTTCTCAAGAAATTTCAATGAAATATTGTGAGAAGGTGAGCCATGGACCTAGAAAGAATTAATTTTATATTGGGGCCGATCGGCATCTGGATCCGGGATTAATCAAAAAGTTATGAACAGATTTTGATGAAATTGTTAACTATGAATAAAAACATGTACTGCATATACACGATTCAGCATCAAACATATGGCAAGTACAGTTCATCCTTCGAAGCAAAAGGATATCAGTACTTGGAGGGTATTAAATATATTCAGCTACTTACTGTGCACTGTAACAAGAAAGACAAGAAGGAACATTCAGAGAGTGCAACACACGCCCCCACCATATCTAAGGGCTTAACATTTGGCTGTGCCCTGTAAACTTGACCTTCTGCTCCAAAATTCGAATTTCTTCATTCTTGCCTGACCCACAACATTTCCACCAAGTTTGGTCTAAATCACACCAAAACTTGTGAAGCTAACCTTATCCCATGACCTTTATCTTGATCTTTTCCTGTGATCTTGACCTTTGATTCTTCTCAAGACTGAATACTTTTGTCCCTCCCTTGCTTTGGACCTTTCAGCAAAGTTAAGACCAAATCAGATAAAAACTGTTTAAGTTAACCTAGCTAGCAGACCTTGATCTTTCACCTAGTGTTCTCAAATCTAGTTAACCCTTGGTTGATCCTCAACTCTTTCACTACTTTGGTTGGTCCACATCAGATCAAAATTTCTTTACTATCATCACAGACAAAGAGGTCAAATCTGAATTTGCTGTGGGACGTTGACATTTGACTGAATGATCTGAAAATGGAATCCCTTTATTTTTTCCTTACGTTAGACATTACCACAAGTTTGGTGTAAATCAGATAAGAATGTTCCAAGCTGATCTTGCTATCTGATCGAGAATCTTTGGCATACTCTTCTCAGAAACATGTCAGCCTCTTGGTTTATCGTCAAGACTTCCACCAAGTTTTGTTGAAAATGGATGAAAATCGTTGTTATTTTGTTCACACCCAGACACACTGGTTGATCTTTGTCATGCCCTATGACTTTGATATTGCACTGATTGTTCTCAAAGGTGAATTGCTTTGTTCATTTATTATCCTCAACCCTTCCACCAAGTTTGGTCTACATCATACATAAATTGCTGAAGTTCAGTTTGCTAGGTTATATATGACCTTGGCCTGTGATGTTGACCTTTGGCCTATTGCTCTCCATAACAATAGGTGAGTTCCATTTTTTTCCCTCTATCACTTCAGCAAATATGGTTAAGAGCGGATACAAAACTGTGCTAGTTATTTGTTAGAACACACACACACACACACACACACACACACACACACACACACACACACACACACACACACACACACACACACACACACACAAAACCATGCCTACTGTTCTCGCTTCGCGAGTGAGGGTGTAATTATTCTGTGCCATTGCTTACCAGTCTTCTTTTAAGCAGACATGGACTGAGTGGTTTGTAATATCCAGATTAGAAGGTACGAGTGTTGTAGTGTGTGTGTGTGTGTGTGTGTTTTAATAAAGTATCTCAACTAGTTTTTATTCTATTTAACCAATCTTACTGCAAGGGTTGAGAGACAGCCAGTGAGTAAATCTATTTTTTTTTTTTTAAGTCAAAGGTCAAGGGTCAAAAGTCAAAGGGTTACGTCAAACGTAGACCAAAAAGAATCACCATAAAAAGTTGTCAACCAATTTAGACCAAACTTTGAGGAAGGGGAATGAAAGGCAAAAATGAAATGATTTAATCTGAGAACACTTGGTGAAAGGTCATGATTACAGGGCAAAGTCAAAGTCTGACTCGTGTGTTTGTTAACAAATTATCTTACAGAGTGCTGCTCCGACTGTAATCAGAAGTGGAAAGGTTGAGGGCCACCCAAGGGATAAACCGCTTGTTTTTTTAGTTTTTTTTTTTTTTAGAACACTAGGTCAAAGGCGAACGTTACAAGACAAGATCAACTTAAACTATTTCTTCTCTGCTTCAAACTACACTTTGTAAAAGGATTGAATGTGAGACAAGAATAAATGGATTTAACTCTTCAGTCAGTCTCAGATCAGGGTTATAGAAAAATTTTCAGAAACCAATGTCAACGCAAACAGTTCTGATATTATTTGAAATAATCTTAGTGGAAGTGTGTAGCGTCAAGCACAAACGAAGGTATTTAATTCTGAGAACAATTAGTCATAGCTGGAAAACATGGTTAACTTTCGGCCCACATGTGTCTGTGTAAACAACATAACTAAACCAGTTTTGATCTGATTTAGCTCAAATTAGGTGGATCAGTTGGGGATCGCTGATTTTTTTTTTTTTTCTTCTTTTATTTTTTTTTATTTTTTTTAGGGCCAGAGGTCAAAAATTAATGTCATATGGCAAGGCCAACCAAAAGAGTTTTTATGCCATGTAGATTATACTTTGTGAAATGTATCAAGTCAAAAGAAGAATAAACAGATTGAGAACAATCACTCAAAGGTCAAGGTCACAGGGAAAAATCTAAGGGTAAGGTCACTGCACAGTCACATGATACATTTTTCATTTGTTTTAAACCAGTTTGGTTGAATGATGGAACGTTAGGCAAGACCGAACTCATTATAACTGGAGAGTAATTTGTCGGACGTCAAGGTAATAAAGTCAAATATTCGGCCCTTAGAGTAGACCAATTGATTCACGCGATTGTGTACTGGCTGAGTGTTCCTTGTTGTTGTTGTTGTTGTGTTCTTTTCTTCTTCTTCTTCTTTTCTTCTTCTTTTCTTCTTCTTCTTTTCTTCTTCTTCTTCTTTTCTTCTTCTTTTCTTCTTCTTCTTCTTTTCTTCTTCTTCTTCTTCTTTTCTTCTTCTTCTTCTTCTTCTTCTTCTTCTTCTTCTTCTTCTTCTTCTTCTTCTTCTTCTTTCTTCTTCTTCTTCTTCTTCTTCTTCTTCTTCTTTTCTTCTTCTTCTTCTTCTTCTTCTTCTTTTCTTCTTCTTCTTTTCTTCTTTTCTTCTTCTTCTTTTCTTCTTCTTTTCTTTTTCTTCTTTTCTTCTTCTTCTTTTTTTCTTCTTCTTATTCTTTTCTTCTTATTATTCTTTTCTTCTTTTTCTTCTTGTCCTTTTCTTCTTGTTCTTTTCTTCTTCTTCTTTTCTTCTTCTTCTTTTCTTTTTCTTCTTCTTATTCTTTTCTTCTTGTTCTTTTCTTCTCCTTCGTCATCATCATCATCATCATCATCATCTTCTTCTTCTTAATATTATTATTATTACAAATTAATTTTATTATTATTATTATTATTATTATTATTATTATTATTATTATTATTATTTCCTTACGTGTCAACAAATGGGCTGGCGGAGGGTTACTGCGCCTTCCTGTGAAACCAGTAACGGTCACCCCTTACGGGATTGTGCGTCTGGCCGTACATAGATAGATTATTATCATTATTGTTATTATGATTAGTATTAGTATTAGTATTAGCATTGTTTTGCGGTTGGTGGGGGCACCCATCATCCACCCACTTAGTGTAGTGGTACTCTGTTTTTAGGGTAGCTCTGCACTTAGTGGCAAGCCAAATGATTTCCTGTAAAACAGGAAATCATTGACAACGCTGAGCTGTAACCTTACAACTAACCAACACATGTTCCCTACGTGACAGCAAGTTGGTTGGCGGAGGGTTAGTGTCCATCCCTTGAAAACAACTAACTAAAAATACAAACAAGAAGCTTCGGACCAGGACTGACCATCAGGTGACGACTAAGGACCGAACGAAGGACATGGTAAGGATTGCAACATGGACTGTAAGAGTGCAAATGATGATGTGAAAGAGAGAGAGATTGTCCAGGTGCTCGAGGATGCAAACGTGGATGTATGTGGATTAACTGAAACTAAATGAAAAGGTGAGATTGTAAGAGAATGGGAGTATGGATGGGGTATATGTGTGGGACTGGGTGAGAATGAGAGGACAAAAGAAAGGGTGTGTATTGTTGTGTGCAAGAGATGGAAGAAGAATATAAGAGAGTATGGATCAGTTGGCGCAAGGATTGTGTGGGTAAGATCGAAAGTTGGACAACAAATGTGGTCGATTGTGTGTGTGTGTGTGTGTGTGTGTGTGTGTGTGTGTGTGTGTGTGTGTGTGTGTGTGTGTGTGTGTATGCGCCAATGCAAGAGCATGCAAGCAGAATGAAAGAAGAGTTCTGGACAAATGTGGAAACGTGCTTGGAAAAGTTTGAAAGAAATGAAAGGGTGTTTTTGATTGGAGATATGAATGGTAAAGTAGGGAATGTGAAGGTAGATGGAGTAGATGTTGAGTGCGGTGTGCCTGCAGAAGTAGATGAGAATGACAGTGCTCCAGTGGACATTTGTGGTAGGAGGGGGTTGGTAATAACCAATACCCTCTTCAGACACAAAATGATCCCCAGGTATACATGGCGAGTGATGAGAAAGAAGGGTGATGATTTGAATGAACGGAAGGCAATGACTGATTATGTGTGAGAATGACAGCATGAGAAGGTGCGTAATGGATGCAAGAGCATATAGAGATTGGGGGAGTGGACTTTGTGGTGGTGACCACCACTTGGTGGTGGTGAAAGTCAAGGTTGAAAATAATTGGAGGATAGAAGGGAAGGACAGGAGGAAGTAGTTTTTACAGGGAGAGTGGAAAAGTTACAAGAAGATGGAAAAAAGGCAGAATATAAGAGAGAAGTGGAGGGGCGATTGGATAAATAAGATTTGGAGCAGATGGAGGACGTGGAAGTTGTGTGCAAGATATTCACAGAGGAAATCTGTGCAGCATGTGAGGTGGTGTGTGGGGTGAAGATAAGACGAAAGGGGGTGCAAGGAACAGCATGGTGGAATGAAGAGGTGAGACTGGCTATGGCACAAAAGAAGAGTGGATATAATGAGTGACTGAGAAACAGGGGTGTGGAGTAAGTTGAGAGACAGAAGAGAGAGTTGTATGTAGAGAGGAAGAGAGAGGTGAAAAAATTAGTAACAGAGAGTCAGAAGAGAGTGGACGAGGAATTTGGAAGGAATTTGAGTGTAAAGTGGAGGGAATGTAAGAAAATGTTCTGGAAAGAGGTAAAGGAAGTTAGACAAGGTGTTGAAGAAGTCAGTCAGGGAGTGAAACATAAAAATGGTAGATGACTAGTGGAGACGGGAGAAAAAATGAGCAGAGGGAGAGAACACTGTGGAACTGCTGAACATAGAGAATTAAAGTAATGCGAATATAAATGGCTGGGAAATGGCTGGGAGAAGGAGGTATGTGAGAAGAGAGAAAGAAATCAGTAGGATGGAAGTTGTGGAAGCAATGAAGAATGTCAAAATGGGAAGAGCCATAGGAACTGATGGAGTGTGTGGTGAAATGCTGAAGCATGGGGGATAGATAGTAGTAGAATGGACGTGAAAGATGTGCTGATTGGCTGGGAGGAAGGTAAAGTCGAGGAGGATTGGAAGTCAGGCATAATTATTCCCCTGTACAAAGGGAAAGGGGAA
This sequence comes from Coenobita brevimanus, assembly GCF_032717465.1. NCBI lineage: Eukaryota > Metazoa > Arthropoda > Malacostraca > Decapoda > Coenobitidae > Coenobita > Coenobita brevimanus. Next base: position 27,788,964 of record NC_137023.1, on the reverse strand, counting down.
AAAGAAGTGTGTGGTAATCACAGGGGCATTTGTCTTCTCAATGTATTAGGAAAAGTATATGGTAAGATACTTATTGACAGAGTTAGGGAAATAACGAAGGAATTTGTTGGAAAAGAACAGGGAAGTTTTAGGGAGGGAAGAGGTTGTGTAGATCAGATATTCAATCTTAGATCTTTAGTGGAAAAGTTTTTAAGAGAAGGGAAAGAAGTTGTATGTAGTTTTCATGGATTGGTGAAAGCATATGACAGGGTGGATAGACAAGGACTGTGGAAGGTATTATGAATATATGGAGTGAATGGGAAGTTCTTGAATGCTTAAAGAGTATGTATGAGGGTGCTAAGGCTGCAGTGCATGTGGACAGTGAGCTGAGTGAATTTTTTATTTGACTGTTGGACTGAAACAGGGATATGGCATGTCTCCGTGGTTGTTCAATCTGTATATGGACAGGATTATAAAAGAGATACCAGGTAGGGCAATGGATGTTGGAGCGGCCCTATGAGAGAGGGTAGAGTGTGGAAATTCCCTGTACTGTGTTTGCAGATGATACTGTGTTATTAAGTGAAGACGAAGGGGAGCTGCAAGGCTTGGTGAATGAGTCTGGGGGAGAGTGTGTAAGAAGCGGAATCTAAAGGTGAATGTAGGGAAGAGTAAAGTTATGGTCTCTGAGAGAAATGAAGTCACTGATATACAGTGAGGCTGGATGAGGAGAAAATGGAAAATGTGACTGCGTTTAAGTATTTAGTAGTGTGATGAGTAAGGATGGAAGTTTAGAAGATGAAGTGCTTGAAAGCGTACAACAAGGAAGAAAGGTTGCTGGTTCTTTGGAAGCAGTGATATGAAACAGGGAAATCAGCATGGAAGTGAAAAAATTACTCCATGACAGTATTGTGATACCAACTCTGACGTTTGGAAATGAAGCTTGGACCTTGTTGGAGGGACACAAGTCAAGAGCGAGGGAAATGAGTTATCTGAGAGGAGCATGTGGAGTCTCATGGAGAGACAAACTGACAAATGAGGAAGTGAAGGAGTGTTATGGTGTGGATGTGGATGTGATAGGAAGCGTTAGGAGAAACACGCTGAGGTGGTTTGGCCATGTAGAGGGAATGGAGAGCCAGAGACTAGCGAGGAGAGTGCACGTGAGTGAGGTGGAGAAGGGGAGAGTGAGGGGGTGGCCGAGGATGAGGTGGAAGGATGGAGTGGAGAGGTATATGAGAGAGTGGGGGGGGGGTGAGCTGGGAGCAGGGCAGCGAAATGACGGGGGACAGGCGACATGGAGACGTTTTGTTTGTGGCCACCCCTTACAGGATTAAGGTATCTGGCAATAGACAGATAAATAGTTAATGTTGTTATCATGATCATCATTCACGCTTATTATCGTCATCATTATACGACGTGTTCTCTTTTCATTTATCATTCTTGCATTTTAAACCTAAAATAATTTCCTTTCCTACATCCAGATTTTTTTTTAATTTCTAATACATACAAACACATAGCCTAATGAATTGTGTGTTGTGTGTGTGTGTGTGTGTGTGTGTGTCCAATGATAATTACAAAACTTATGTGCGAAATTGCATAAGCCAAAACTATAGTGCCTTCGCATGATTGTTAGGTTCAGAAGCATATCTAAGACTGGCTCTGTCTGACTCTCACTAACGAGTTTCGGACCGGGTCGTTAAACTCCCATTGATTTTGGTGATTTGGGGAGCCAAACCATACCACATCATACCACCCTTCCACACCACACCACATAAAATCATCCTTCCACTCCACATCAAGGACATTAACTGAGGAGCCCTGAAGTTCTTTGTGCTTTTGTCATTTTTTTCCCCGTGTTCACTTACAAAGTATTGCTTAGATGAAGATAACAAGACGTGAGCATTAGGTACCAAGATTATACAAGCAGATGAGGGGCAAGATTATTTGCAAACCAGGATAAATAAATCACAGTGTCCCTTCCTCATACTGCTGCTGATTGCCGAACACACCAAATACTTAGTTGAAAGAATGTGTAATTACAGCTTACCTTGGAATCCTGTTTTTACTGTTGAATTATACAGCACTTACCGGAAGAGGATATTAGCAAGACATTGTACTCCATTAATAAAGAGGGAGAAATTTCAATGGTTTGAAGCAATTATTGCCTCTGTAAAGTTGATGTAGTGAACTGCATATTTCTCGTTAACATAAAGCCAAACAAAAATATCAGGAAAATAATAAATGACTAGACTTGGATGATTCTGAGACTAAATTAACCCTTTGGCAGAAAGTTTTATTTTGTAGAAAGAATCGCTACTCAGTTCAGAGACTGAAAACAAACTCTAACGCATTCACCTCGATAACAGATATTAGGTGAATTATTCTGAAAACCTGTTGCCAATTTTATTCAACAGAGACGAGCCTCATCAAATACAAAGGTTAATAAATCAAGTGCTAATGTAATTGAGAAGCTGATGTACTGAGTTATCACTCCAATAATTTTGTGATGTCAGAACCATGCGTATCTGCGGTGCTAAGATTTGATAAAAATGAAAACGTATAGCAGAATGTATCCGCGACTTGCTGGGAGAAAAAAATTAAGGTGTTCCAGGAAAATTAGGCGTAAGACTGCAAATCAATAGAAAATATATATTTTTTCTCATTAACATGTTAAATACCGTTATATATATATATATATATATTATATAGCCCGACGCCTTAATCCCGCAAAGGGTGGCCGCAGACAAAACGCCTCCAAGTCGCTCTGTCACCCACCGTTTGACTACCCTCCCCCCAACTCACTCCCCCCTCCCTGATATACCTCTCAACTCCATCCCTCCACCTCATCCTCGGTCCACCCCTCCCTCTTCCTCACTCCACCTCACCTACATACACTCTCTTAGTCAGTCTTTCATTTCCCATTCTCTCCACATGTCCAAATCACCTCAGTGTATTTCTCCTAATCTTCTCAACCACATCCACATCCACCCCACAACGTTCCTTCACTTCTTCATTCGAAAACCTGTCCCTCCACGTCACTCCACATGCTCCTCTCAAGTACCTCATTTCCACTGCTCTCACTCTTGATTTGTTCCTCTCTTGCAAGGTTCACGCCTCGCTTCCATACGTCAGGGTAGGGATCACAATACTATCGTGCAATGACTTCTTAACTTCCATACTCACCTCCTTATATCTCATCACTGCTTTCAGTGAACCAACAACCTTCCTTCCCTGCTGTACCCTTTCACGCACTTCATCCCCCAACGTTCCACCCTTACTCATCACACTACCCAAGTACTTGAATGCACTCACATTCTCCATATCCTCACCATCCAACCTCACTGTACATTCTGTGACTTCATTCCTCTCAAACACCATAACTTTATTCTTGTTTACATTAACTTTCAGATTCTACTTCCTACACACTGTCCCAAATTATATATATATATATATATATATATATATATATATATATATATATATATATATATATATATATATATATATATATATATATATATGTGTGTGTGTGTGTGTGTGTGTGTGTAAAGAGAGAGAGAGAGAGAGAGAGAGAGATGTATATATAAAATGAAGAGAAGTACTGTGCCAGCTCTCGAAAGAAAAACATCATCTTGTTTATTCAGCGCGAGTTTCGGCGAAAACTTTACGCCATCATGACGCATCCTAGAAGAGAAACATCACGTGGCAAAAGTTTTCAGCAAGTCACATACTTCATAAAAAGAATAAATAAATAAACATAAAACGACATTCAAGAATCAGTAATTAAATGAGCTGGTCAGAGTACATAATATCGTATTAGTAAAGATAAAAGAACACATTAAAAAGTGAAACCAAAAACGCGAAAAAAAAAAAATATAACTAATAAAATCAAGTAAGGCAAAGTCCACAGAGCAAGATACAATTATTATACCTTATGGTGCTTAAATTTATAACTCAAAAACTCAAGGGAGGTATCATTGCTGGCTAGTGACTGGTTATGCTGCACAGTCAACAGAAGTCTGACTAGAGGGACCTCTGCCTCGTTCGCACGGACAGAGAGAACTGGGAATTCAAAGCAGATGAGGTGGTCAGATTCTCAGGAATGTTTTGGTATGGCGCTGTATGATCGTTTGGCTAATGGCCTGTTTGTTCTCACTGTTCTATATATATATATTTTCTTTTCTCCTCACTTTTAACATGGCTTCATTTAGTTTTAGTTATAAAATTGTACTGGCTTTTTACTTGCCTTCTTTGATTGACATATTAACCAGCTCATTTAATTACTGATAAATTTATGTCGTTTTGTGCTTCGCTGTTATAATGAGCAATGTAAACTACCTTATGCTTTTTCCACATGATGTTTCTCTATCGAGTGTTGTTTTTTTTTTTTTTCTTGCCAATATAAGACTCTGCTTTCCTAAGAATTTTCTCTTTTATGCAAGGAAGAAGGAACCAAAGGCCAGGAGCCCGCAAACCGTTCCTTCCAAGAGAAAACAAAAACAATACAACAGAGAGCCAAGTTCAAGACCTATCTTAACCTGACATACCATGACCTAACTTCACCTCAACTGAGCTTACATCCTAGCCACGGCAAGCCTATACAAAGAATGTAAGTCTGGGGAATACTGTTTAACTATTCTGATAATGATTATCACATCCAAAATGGCCATAGCTTACGTTTACTCATATGTGCCAGAAATTAAGTTGATCCATTGCATTTCTTCCAGCCTAGTCATACGAATCGGAGTGATAATACATGTGTCATTAACTCTCTCCTGATCGTGAAACCTCTAGTTGTTTTTTCCGGCAAACGCCAGACAATTTCGTTCAGCTGAGAGTGAATCATAGGAGACTCAGAATGGAGGTACGAAATGTCAGAATTCCTATAACTTCTTCAGTCAGATGTATTATAAATTTAGTTTGCTAGGGGAAAAAACGACGTCAAAAATTGTGTAACGTGTGAAAATCTTTTTTTGTTTTTGTTTTTTTTTCCAGAAAATATAACTATTTGAGATAATCAACCTATCTATCTATTGCCAGACACCTCAATCGCGTAAGGAGTGGCCACAAACAATTCGCCTCCATGTCGCCCTGTTCAACGCCATTTCACTGCCTTGCTCCCAGCTCACATCCCCTTCTCTCACATACCTCTCCACTTCATCCCTCCATCTCATCCCCAGCCTCTCCCTCCCTCTCCCCCATTCCACCTCACTCTCATACACTCCCCTCGTTACTATTTCGTTCTCCATCCTCTCCACATGGCCAAACCACATCAATGTATTGCTCCTAACGCTCTCTATCATCCTCATCCACACTACAATGCTCCTTCACTTCCTCTTTTGTCAGTCTGTCTCACGACGTAACTCCACATGCTCCTCTCAAATAATTCATTTCAACTGCTCTCACTCTTGATTTCTGTCCTTCCAACAGGGTCCAAGCATCACATCCGTACTTTAAAGATGGTATCACAACACTGTCATGCAGGGACTTTTTTACTCCCATGCTCACTTCCCTGTCACTTATCATTGCTTTCAAAGAACCAGCAACTTTTCTTCCTTATTGTACCCTTTCAAGCACTTCACCCTCTAAACTTCCTTCCTTACTCATCACAGTACCCAAGTACTTAAACTCACTCACATTTTTCATTTCCTCTTACTCCAACCTGACGACATTCAGTGACTTCATTTCTCTCAGAGATAATAACTTTACTCTTTCCTACATTCATCATTAGAGTCCGTTTATTACACACACTCCCAAACTCATTCACCAAGCCTTGTAGTTCCCCTTTGTCTTCAATTTACATTACATTATCATCTGCAAACAAAAGTACAGGGATTTTCCAATATTGCCCTCTTACATTAGGGTCTCTTGACCATCCATTGCCCTACCTTGTGTCTCTTTTATAACACCATTCATGTACGGATTCAACAACCATGGGGACATGACACATCCCTGTTTCAATCCAACATTCAGATAGAAAAATTCATCCAGTTCTCTATCCACAAGCACTGCAGCCTTAGCCTCCTCATACATACCCTTTACGGCATTCAACAACTTCTCATTTACTCCATATACTCTTAATACTTTCCACATTCCTTGTCTATCCACCCTGTCATATGCTTTCATGAAATCCAGGAAGGCGGCATACAGATTCTTTCCCATCTCTAGAAACTTCTCCACTAAAGACCTAAGAATGAATATCTGATCTACACAACCTCTTCCCTTCCTAAAACTTCCCTGTTCTTCTCCAACTAATTCCTTTGTTATTACCGAACCCTTTCAGAAAGTATGCTGCCATTTACTTTTCCTGTTACACTAAGAAGACACTTGCCCCTATGATTACCACACACTTCTTTTTCCCCTTTCCCTTAGAACAGGGATAATTACACCAGACCTCCAATCCTCCAGGACTCTACCATCCTCCCAGGCCGATCTGCACATCTTCCACATCCATTCTGCTACTATCTCTCCCCCATGCTTCAGCATATTGACACACACTCCATCAATTCCTGGGGCTTTCCCCTTTTGAACACTCTTCATTGCTTCCATAACTTCCATCCTACTGATTTCTTCCTCTCTTCTCTCATCTCTCCTTCTCCCAGTCATTCTCCAGCCACTTCCACTCGCATTACTTTTATTCTCTATGTTCAACAATTCCTTACAGTGTTCGCTCCATCTGCTCACTTTTTCTACATTGTCCAATAACAATGTGCCATTTTTATCTTTCACTCCCAGAGTAACTTCTTTATCAGCATTTCTAACTCCCTTTACCTCTTCCCAGAACCTTTTCTTACATTCCCTCCATTTTTCACTCAAATTCCTTCCAAATTCCTCATCCACTCTCTTCTTACTCACTCTTATTAATCATTTCACCTCTCTCTTCCTCTCTACATATAACTATCTCTTCCATCTCTTAACTTCATCCATACCTCTGCATCCCATCCACTCATTATATACTTTCTTCTTTTGCGCCACAGCTTGTCTCAACTCTTCATTACACCATGCTGTCCCTTGCACTCCCTTTCGAGTTCTCTTCACCCCACACACCATCTCACATGCTGCACAGATTTCTTGTGTGAATATCTTCCACACACCTTCCATGTCTCCCATTTGCTCCAAACCATATTTACTCAATTGCTCCTCCATTTCTCTCTTATATTTTGCCTTTGCAACCTTTATATCCTCCTTGTATGAACTACTTCCTGCTGTCCTCCAATCTTTTATCTCCATTTCCATTGAACCTTGACTTTCACCACCACCAAGTGGTGGTCAGAAAGTCCACTCCCCAACCTCTTTATGCTCTTGCATCCATTACGTATCTTCTTATTGTATCACCCCACCCACACACACCAAATCAATCATTTCTTTCGTTCATTCAGGTCAGATACTGGCAACTTCAAATGTCTTTTTGTCTCCCCAGTCAGTTTCCAGATGGCGGAAATAATATTGTTGTGGTTACCATCAGAATTTTGTGTTCAACTGGTAAAAAAGTCAACAGTAGTATTGACTGTGCCTTGTTTGCTCTGACTAGAGCTTTAAGGAGCAGAAAAGTTAAATGATACTGTTGTATTGTGTGTGACTCACATACTTTATACTCATAATGCGACTGAACATGAGTTTGGTTGAAGAACACGCAGTTTTACTCATGTTACCAATCGATTGTTGTTACAAGGGCATTATTTGAGCTGCGTTTGTATGCCAGTATAGTTAATATAATTTCCTTCACATAAATACATTAAGGTAATCTTAGTAAGGTTAATTTTATATCCTCTCTCTGAAAATTATGTTTTCAGTACTCACAGCTTAAGAGCTACTACCAAAACGTTCTTGCGCTTATATATATATATATATATATATATATATATATATATATATATATATATATATATATATATACCTAGGCTGCTTCCCCCAAGGAAAGGGAGGTAGCCGAGACAGGACGACACACTCCCCATTTACTCATTCATTCAAACACATTCATTCGCATCTTAGCCCCAAACGGGAGAAGGGACAAATCCTCACCGCACCACACCGCACAAGGGTCAACTGCGCAGTGCAATCAGTGACATCCGCAGCAGGGCCCGACAGCAGAGCTGGTTTACCCCTGCTACATCATAATAGACCCATCCCCTTACTCGCAAATGACCTGACTAGCTGATCAGACCAAATGCGGGAGAATATCCCCTCAGGGCTGCATCATCATTTATTCATTCACAACTTCTCTCCATTTATTTCTGTCACGCATAGCCACTCTTCCTTCCTCAACAGACATCCCTCTCGCATCCAGCGCTCTCTTCACACTGTCCATCCATCCTATTTGTGGTCTCCTTCTCAGCCTTACACTTCTCACATCAGATCTAGTTATCTTTTTCACCAATCGCTCATTATCCATTCTCTCCACATGCCCAAACCATCGCAACACCCTCTGCTCAACTCTACCAGCCATCTCCCGAACAACTCCAGTTCTCCTTCGCACTTCATCATATCGCACTCGATCCATATGCGTCACACCACACATACTCCTCAGACACCTCATCTCCATTACATTCAAACTTTTCCTCTCTGCTACACCCATATTCCATGTTTCAGCCCCATATAACGCAGTCGGTACCACAACACCCTCATACAGCCTTCTCTTTACATCCATTCTAAGCGAACGACATCTAAATACTTTTTTCATTGCCCCCAGCACCTTTCCTACTTCATTCATTCTAAACTTCACTTCTGCAGCCATTCTTCCATCGACAGCAACATGTGACCCTAAATATTTAAAACTCTACCTCCTCAAGCAACTCACCATTCAGAACTTTATTCATCCTCCTACCATCTACCAACCCCGTACACTTCATTACTTTACTCTTATTCTCATTTACTTTCAATTTCCTCCTATCACATACCCTTCCAAAATCCTCTACCAACTGTCTCAAACTCTCTTCTGAATCAGCCACCAGTGCAGTATCATCTACAAACAGCAGCTGCTTCAGATTCCACTCTCCACCATCAACATTCACCAGACTCAGACCTCCACCTAAAACTCTTGCATTCACCTCTTACAACACCATCCATATAAATATTAAACAACCAAGGCGACATCACACATCCCTGTCGCAGCCCCACTCTCACGGGAAACTAATCACTCACAGCATTTCCCACGCTTACACACGCTCTACTATTTACATAAAAACTTTTCACCCCTTTTAGTAACCTGCCATCAAGTCCATACAATCTTAAAACAGTCAACAAAGCCTCCCTATCAGTTCTATCATACGCTTTCTCTAAATCCATGAATGCCCCAAACACATCCTTGCCTTTCGCTAAATACTTTTCACACACTTGTCTCACAGCAAACACCTGATCAACGCACCCCCTCACTCTCCTAAAGCCACACTGCTCATCACCAATCACTCCCTCTGTACCCTCTCTAACTCTCATAATTAACACTCTACCATACACCTTACCTACAACACTCAACAGACATATACCCCTAAAGCTAGTACATTCATACTTATCACCCTGGCCTTTAAACAACGGGACCACACAAGCACTTGCCCGGTCAATTGGCACCATACCTTTCATAAAGCACACATTCAACAGCCTTACTAACAATTCAACAATAGTCACTCCACCACCCTTCAGGCATTCACAGCACACCCATCCATACTTGCAGCTTTCACTGTTTTCATCTCCTTTACTGCCTTCTCCACTTCCTCCTTTGAGATCAAAGAATCATTCAACTCTCCCAACACATTTATTCCTTGCACCCTTCCATCCGCCACAATCTCAGCCACCCTCTCCTCCTATACATTTAAAACCTTTCAAAATACTCTGCCCATCTCTTTCTTACTGCATCCATCTCAATTAACAACTTTCCATCCTCTGCTTTTATTCGCTCTTCTTTCCCAGACTCTCCCTTTCTCACCATTTTAACCTTCTTCAAGAACATTTTCTTATTCTGTTGGAAATTCTCAGTCAGCTGCCTACCCCACCTCTCATCAGCTGCCACTTTAGCATCACGCACAGCCCTTCTCGCCCTATTCCTCTTTTCCTTATATCTCTCATATGACACCTCATCCTTCCTCTGCAGCCACACTTCATATGCACGTCTCTTTTCAGCCACAGCCATAGTTACTTCCTTGCACCACCATTCACTTCCTTTTCTTACACCACCACCCACATGTCTCACACGACACACCTTTTCTACATGCCCCACCACAACACTCTTAAGCAACTGCCATTCCTCCTCCACACTGCCATTTTCCTGATCTTTCACTGCGTTCCACTCATCTTTCAATTTCTCCTGATACTCTATAATTTTCTCTCTTTTATCCAACTCACTCACTTTCAAAACCTCCCTGCCACACCTAACCCTCCTAGCTCTCACCCATCTCTTACCTACTCTTAATTTTCCCTCCACCAGGTAGTGGTCAGACATACTTCCACCCTCCCCTCTCAGAACTCTCACATCCAACAATCTTCCTATTACATTTCTAGACACAACCACATAGTCAATCAATGCTTTATCCGCAACCATTCCACCCTCCTGTCTCACCCATGTAAACTTATAAATATCTTTCTTCTCAAACAGCATATTTCCAATCACCACCTCTCGCTCAACACACATCCCTATCATTCGTTCCCCATTTTCATTTCTTCCAGGCACACCATGCAGACCAACTACACCTTCAACTGCTACATTTCCCACTCTAGCATTCAAATCTCACATCATTACCACATTCACATTCGCTCCAAAACTCTCCAGACACTCATATCATTGCAGAACGACTCCCTCTCTTCTTCATCCTTTCACTACCAGGCCCATATGCATTCACAAACACCCACAGCTCATGTTCAAACTTCGCTTTCACCCACATCAGTCTCGATGACACCTCCTTCCATTCAATCACACACTGCTGTACTTCCGGACTAACTAACAAGGCCACGCCTTCTCTTGCCCTTCCTCTATCAACACCTGACAATCTTCCATTCACACTTCCAAACATAGGCACCCTTCCCTTTCATCTTCGTTTCACTCAAAGCTAACACATCCAACTTTCTTCTCACAAACATTCCCCAATCTCCTCCCTTTTAGCCTCAATCATACTACATCCATGCACATTCATAGACCAGATCTTCAGGGTACGGGGATAACTCAATCCCCCATCCCTTTCTCTGGTCTGTCTCTATTTAGGAACTAAAAAACAGAGGAGGGGGTCCCTAGTCCCCTTGTAGTCACCTTTTACGACATGCAGGAAATACGGTGGCATTATTTTTCCTAACACAACCTGGCCGCAGAGTAGTAGTACCACCCCATAATGCGGCCAGATTGTGTCCCTCCCGCCGCAGGGTGGATATATATATATATATATATATATATATATATATATATATATATATATATATATATATATATATATATATATATAAATATATAAATATATATATATAAATATATATATATATAAATATATAAATATATATATATATATATAAATATATATATATATATATATATATATATATATATATATATATATATATATATATATATATATATATATTGTTACGGAACAGAGAAAGATAATATACACTTTAAGTGAGAATACGAAGAGTCACTACTGTTCCGTAAAGTTCCAGGTTCAAAACAAAAGAGTTAGGTAAAATTACAAGTTAAAGTTTAATGCTTAAACTAACAACAAAACATTCAGAACTCATAAGGATAATGTAATGGCAAATAAACAGGTTAAATATATGGTTAACTGCAATAGCCTCTATTAACACGAAATTAGCAAGAGTAAATTTATCTAAGTCAGCCCTGATAAAATGAGATACCAGATAATACTCAGTGAATGCCAGATAAATAATTACAGATACAAACTATTATCAAAAATGACTGACAAAGAACCCTACATGAATTACAAAAACTCCACTAAGCCTACAAATTAAACTTATGCTATAGTGTACAAGAAAAAATGCAACAACAGTTATACTCAAATTACACACAGCTGCTAGATGGTTGGAGACTTCTTGAGCACTCACAATAATAATATCTGTACAGGGGAGGACAGAGATGTGAACAAAATGAGGAGCAGATCTAAGTGGCAATGATGCAGAGACTGAGCTCATTATATAGGAGCCGGCAGAGCCTGATACAACTTGTAAGAGGACGCGCAAATGAAAGCCATGGGGACATAGAGTTCACAATCCCGCTCTGGACAACAGCGAGAACGACTCACTCTACTATAACGGTAGAAGGGGGGGACTGAGGCAGAACACGCTCGTGATCAAACATGCAGCAACTGTGCGTTAAAATTACACAAAGGATGATGAAATCATAGGCTATGTAACACCTCCCCACAAAGAAAAAGAAATTTACAAAGGAAATTTCTTATTACTCTAAAACAATCTGTACATGGCATTACAGAACATGCAAAAGCCTTTCCTAGTGTTACAAAACATGAGATCTCCCTAGCACGTTCAGTCATAGGTACTTGCCAGTATCCCTTTAACAAATCAAACTTACTTATGTACCTAGCCTTTCCGATCTTGTCTATGCAATCTTCCACGCGAGGGAGAGGGTAAGTGTCTGTTTTAGTTATCTGATTAACACGTCTGTAGTCAATGCAAAGCCTCTGTGACCCACCTGGCTTAGGGACTAGAGTGACAGGAGAACTCCACTCGCTCTGACATGGCTCAATCATCTTGTGGTCCAACAGGTAGCCAAGCTCCTTCTGGATGAGAGGAACTTTCACTGGGTTCACACGGTAAGGAGGCAGTTTAATTGGCTTTGCGTCTCCAACATCGACATCATGCATCAACACAGTGGTTCTTCCTGGAGTGGCACGGAACACTTGCGGGTACTCCTGCAGTAATGCCGAAACCTCCTGCCTTTCCTTGGGTGGTAGATGAGAAAGCTTAGTCTGGAGATCATTCATGATATCAGGATTCTTCCCCAAACTATCACTCAGGCTCATACTGCATGGGAGAGCTTCACTTGCAAACTCGGGTGGAACAGCTACAGTGCAGACTGGATTATTTTCGTCCCGCCTGTGATATAACTTTAGCATGTTGATGTGACATAGTTGCTTGCTCTTTCTACGATCTGGTGTGGCGATGACATAGTTGACATCACTGAGTTTCTTCTCCACGAAATAAGGACCACTAAACTTGGCTTGAAGAGGTTGCCCATGAACTGGTAGCAGAATCAAAACCTGATCTCCTGGCTGAAAGTGGCGTAACCTGGACTTCTTATCATACCAAGTCTTCATCTTCTCCTGAGCAGCTCCTAAATTCTCTCTCGCCAGCTGTAAAGCAGTGGACAGCCGTTCTTTGAACTTCATCACATACTCCAGCAGGTTGACGTCATCTTCCTCCGACAGCCAGCATTCCTTGAGTAGCTTAAGGGGTCCTCTTACTTCATGGCCAAACAGTAGTTCAAAAGGTGAGAAGCCCAGTGATTCATTTGGAGATTCTCTTGCGGCAAACACAACGAATGGAAGACCTTTATCCCAGTCTTTCTGATGCTCCAAACAGTATTTCTTGAGCATCGTTTTGAGTGTTTGATGATATCTCTCCAACGCTCCTTGGGTCTGGGGATGGCAAGCTGAAGACGTGATCTTGGTGATGCCCAACTCTTTCAGAGACTGCTTGAAAACATTTGACATGAAATTACTTCCTCGGTCTGACTGTACCTCCTTGGGCAGACCAAACTTTGTGAAGAACCCTAGCATTTCCTTAACCACGTTCTTTGCTGAGATGTTTCTAAGTGGAATGGCTTCAGGATAACGAGTAGCCATATCAATCATGGTCAACACATAAGAAAATCCTGAAGAAGTCTTAGGAAGAGGGCCCACAATATCCACCAACACACGGGTGAAAGGTGCCTCAAAAGGAGGAATGGGAACTAGAGGTGCAACCTTTTCGGTCTGATTACACTTCCCCACAACTTGACAGGTGTGACAAGACTTACAATACCAGGAAACATCCCTGAAGATACCTGGCCAGTAGAAGTGTTTCAAAATGCGTGCCACAGTCTTCCTCACTCCAAGGTGTCCTGCCAAACTGGAATCATGAGCCACTCTAATGATATCCTGCCTACAAACACGAGGGATGACAACTTGATGTACAACCTCCCATTCACAGTCGGCTGATGCTGTTGGGGGTCTCCACTTCCTCATAAGTACTCCTGACTTTACATAATAACAAGTAGAAGCACCGGCTGACTCTTCTTCACGGTAAGCAGAGTTAGCTAGACCTTTCAACTCAGGGTCAGCAACCTGCAACTCAACCAACTCTTGACGAGACAAATTATCAACACTACGGGGTACTGCCTCATCTGGTGAGTGGTCCAGATTAGCAAGAAAAGTGTCAGCTAGGATAACATCATCATCATCATTATCCTCTAAATCACCAGTAACTTTAGACTTAGCCCTAGTGACAGCACATGCAGGGAACACATCAGGGACATCACAATCCTGGGCCGCAGCCACTGGCTCACTAGACAACTGAGGAGCTGGACACACTTGACTTCCACCAATATCATTTCCAAGTAAGAAAGTTACACCTGACATTGGGAGTGTCTCAACCAACCCAACCATAACGGAACCATTAACAAAACCAGACTCTAAATTCACTCTGCACAGAGGAACAGAGAAGTAATTATTCCCTACACCTTGTAAGATTACAGTTTCATCAGAGGAATTAAAATTAGAGCCTAGAACACTGGTCAGCATAAGGGATTGGCAAGCACCTGTATCACGATATATTTGAACTGATTTCCTGTCATTACTGTCCAGAGGACTGACAAAACCATCAGACAGGAAATTAGCACATGAACTCTTGAGAGTGTCACCCACGTTACTGCTCAAAAGAGGAGCTCCATCATGAGAATTTAAGTTACCCCTCAAAGCAGGTTCAGTTAACTTAGTTAAAGAATTCTGGAACTCTCAAGAGTGGACACTAGACCAATTGACTGAATATTTAAAGACTCCTTTTTGTTCACATCACGCTGTCTCCTGAAACATCTCTCCGTAGTATGACCAAGCTTACTACAATAAGTACATTTACTTTTCTGAAATCTAGAGGTGAAGCTGGTATTTACTTCCTGAGAAACATCATCCTTATTCTCTTTCCTGTTACCTGTACTCTGAGTAGAGGCAACGTACTTACTCTCAGCTTTCCCTTTTTCTCTAGAATATCTCTTGTGAGTGAGAACATACTCATCAGCTAAAACTGCAGCATCAGACAAATTATCTATTCTTTTCTCATCAAGATATAGGCTTACATCTTTACTAATACACCTTTTGAAATCCTCCAGCAAAATCATCTGCTTAAATTTACCAAAATCAGAATCCACATTCTTAGAATTTAACCATTGCTCTAACAGATCTTCTTTGATTTTTGCATACTCAACATGGGATTGCTTATCTTGCTTGTAAGTTGTCCTAAATTTTACTCTATAGGCTTCAGGAACAAGCTCATAGGCCTTAAGAATCAAGCTCTTAACTACATCATAATTATCAGACTGATCCTGAGGCAAAGATGCATAAGTTACTTGAGCTTTACCGGTGAGAACAGTTTGAAGGAGTACTGTCCAATACTCCTTAGGCCAATTAAAACCTGTAGCTACCCTCTCGAACAACTGAAAATACTTTGTTAAATCAGATTCATTAAAAGGAGGGACAAGTTTAACATTTTTAGCCACATCAAAATCATCAGAGCTAGATGATCCAGTTCCACCTTGTTTCATGCGATACTCATGGTCTGCCTGAATCCTGGCAAGTTCAACTTGTGCCTGAGCCTGTATCTGTGCCTCTTGAATCCGAACCTGAGATTCCGCCTCCTTAGCCTGAGACTCAGCCTCCTTAGCAAGTGCTTGAAATTCAGCCTCCTGAATACGAGCCCGAGACTCCGCCTGCTTAGCATTTGCTTCTTTTTTTTTTTTTTTTTTTTTTTTTTTTTTTTGCCTATCGACCATTGAGGCCGAAGCCTCTGGTCATTAAGGCAAATATATATATATGTGTATATATTGACACATATATACATATATATACAAACATATATATATACATACATACATACATACACACATCCATGCATATGAACATACACACTTTCATGCACACGTACATATATATATAATAATTTTTATTTTATTATTTTTTTGTAGTTTTATTTTTATTATTTTTATTTATTTTTTATATTTTTAACCTTATATTACTTATAAACAAAATACCTAATCTAAAGACCCTAAAACTAACCACCTAACAGACAAATCACTAACCTATACTAAATCCTAAGAGACAAATAACTAGACCTACACTAATGTTCAAAAAGCCTCGACCAAGAGAACACCATCGCCTGCAGATATGTAATGCTTTTCTACATTACATACCTGCACTCATCACCTGATGACTGTCAGTCGAGGCACAACCTATTATAGGGGACATCAATATATGAAAGGGAACCAGACGAGTCAGGAACATTTCCATATACGTCAGCTGTCGTCCCTAATTAGAATAACTTAAGCAAGATAATATAATGTATTTACATAATTTATACAAAAATTGAAGAACCTCGCCCAGCAGACTACCATCGACTGCAAGTGCCCAATACCTTCCTATATTGCACACTTGCACTCATCAGCTGGTGACTGTCAGGCAAGGAATTTGGCTTAATGTAGGGGACATCTATATTAGAAATAGATCGGTGGGAGGAGGAACTATTTAAAAATATGTCAACTGTCAACCCTAATTAATATTACAATATATACATATTTACTGTTCATAAAAACCATAACCACACAGTAAAAAAGTCACATCACTCTGATCAGTCCGGTCTCTCTCAAGAAAGCCATCAATTTATCAGTCATAACAATGTCCCCATCACCCAGGATGGTGGAAAGGGTGAAGGGGACGTCAACTGCGCCGCAGTAATTCATAAGTGAAGCGATGTCACTAATAAATCGCCGACAGCGCAGGATGATATGACTGATAGATAACACCGCATTACAGATGTCACAGTGCGGTGGGAAGCGTCTTTCCATATATGGTTTTATGTGGGTTAAAACGGTGGCATTCAGCCGTAGCCGTGCCAACACTTTTTCTTCTAGGCGACTGGGACGGTTGGCAGTGTCCCAGTCGCCCAGGTACGGCTTACAAGTTGGAATATTTAGTCTGGTCCACTGACCTTGCCACAGAAGATTTATTGATTTCTTTCCAAGAGATAGACTCGACCGTAGATCACGAGGAACGTCCCAAGTCTCCTCGAGCTCCACAGCCGACTTTGCAAGTCAGCCTGCTCATTGCCGTAGATACGACAATGACCAGGCACCCAGATTAGCGTGAATGACTTGTTGTATGAATGCAACTTATTAACGATGCGGCCCTGGATCTCATGAGAGTCCGTAGTGCAAGATGCAATTGCCTGAAGGGCTGATTTTGAATCTGAAAATATGACAAATGAGTCATGTCTAGAATTGAGAGCATAGTCTATGGCTTTGTCAATAGCAAAAAGTTCTGAAGTAAACACAGATGTATGAGTCGGCAACCGATACCTGAGGGCACATTCAGTCGACCACACACTTGCACCCACACATTCACTCGACTTGGAGCCGTCGGTGTACAATTGATGGGACCCCAAGTGACGAACAATGATCTTACGAAACAAGTGGTGGACCTCCGCCTCCGGCACCTTGGCCTTTGGTGCTGGGAGCCATGTAACATCGACTGTAAAGCCGGGTGGCTCCCAAGGCGCTATATTTTTAAGCACCAACTTGTCACAGTCACTGGGGTCCACATCAAGCTCCTGAGTCAGTAAGTGGAGGCGAGCGGCAAGTGGCCGACGCACCCCCCGCAGAAGGTGGTGGTATTGACGCAGGGGGGTACAGGCCACATTGCCGATATTACTTTTTCTTAATGTCCTTACACCATAGGACAAGGCCAGGTGGTCACGGCGAATACGGAGGGGAGGCACATTCGCCTCCACTTCCATACGAGCTACACGGGTACACCGGACAGCTCCAAGACACATTCGCAGACATTTATTCTGTAACACATCCAATCCTTTCAGCGTGGCATCGGATGCCGAGCCATACACCTGTGCGCCATAGTCTAGCTTCGATCGAATAAGGGACTTATACACCATTAATAAAGATTTTCTGTCGGCACCCCAGGTAGTACCCGCTAGGTACTTGAGGACATTTAACGGTTTATCACAACGAGCAAGCAAAGTATTAACGTGAAGTTTAAAATTCATTCTACGATCAAAATGTATTCCTAAAAATTTTACAGAATTTTGAAAAGGTACCGCCTGATTATCCAAAGTTAAGCACAAATTAGGTACGTTACGATTAGTGAAAACTATAGCGGCACACTTACGTACGGAAAACTTAAATCCCCACTGCAAGGCCCATTGGTGGACGGAGTCAAGGGCTGCTTGAATCCGCCCAGCCGAAAATTGTGCATTACGGGAAGAGTGCCATATTGCACAATCGTCAGCGTAGAGTGAGTATTTAAGATTCCTCGGGATGGGAGCTGATGACAGAATATCATTGATCATAATACTAAATAAAGTAGGACTAAGCACACTTCCCTGTGGCACCCCGTTTTCCTGGATAAATATATCCGATGTTACGTTACGGGGCAATTTGACAGAGAAAGTTCTGTCCCTTAAGAAATTTGAAATAAAAACAGGCAAATTTCCTCTTAAACCATAAGCATAGAGCTTCATTAGTATACCGTGTCGCCAGGTCATGTCATAGGCTTTATGGATGTCCAAGAACACCCCTATCATGAATTCTTTATTGGCAAACGCCTCTGCAATACAATGCTCCAAATTCATTAAATGATCTAGTGAACTTTTGTATTTACGGAAGCCACATTGTTGATCATTTAACAAATTCTTCGACCCTAAAACAAAAAGAAGCCTATTGTTAACAATACGTTCCATGACCTTACATAGACAAGAAGTCAACACAATAGGACGAAATGAAGTGGGATTCATAAGACGACCAGCCTCTTTGGGTATCGGTATGACGTGCGCAAAGTGCCATGAGTTTGGGAACGTTCGAGACGCCCAAATCTCATTGTATTAAAGTGTTAACATCTTAATCAGGTTGTCCTGATTAAGATGCTGGATCATACCGTACGTGATGGTGTCTGGTCCAGGGCTGGTGTCTTTACAGGATTTAAGGGCAAGGAGCAGTTCATCTAGCGTAAACTCTTGGTTGTACGGGGAGTTTACGTCTTCTGTGGCAAAGTCTAATATCTGTAGCTCAGCCGTGCGTTTATGATGTTGGAAACGCGGGTCATAATTGGCTGAGCTACTTACATGAGAAAAACTCCTGGCGAGGATGTTAGCAACGTCCACGGGCTTGTCATAGATGTTATTATTTATTTGCAAGGTGGTAATGGGGAAATATGGGCCTTTATTATTTAATATTCTTATGGTGGACCAGACTTTACGTAATGGTGTTGTACGAGTCCCCGTGGACACAAAGGACCGCCAGGAGTCACGTTTGGCCCTTCTTATTATTCTCCTTGCCTCAGCCCGTGCCTGTTTGTATGCAATAAAATTTTTCTCAGTGGGCTGACTATCAAAAATCCTGTATCTCCTATTGCGTTTTCTTAATGCTTGTCGGCAATCCGGCGTCCACCAATGTGCTCTATGCTTCGCATGAACTGTAGAAGTCTTGGGAATAGCAGCCTCAGCTGCGTGTAATATGGATTGGGTTATATTTTCGACCTTAACATCTATGGTCTCCCCAGATATATCTAAATTGGCGATCCTTGAGAAGGATCCCCAATCTGCTTTCTTATAGTTAAATTTTGGAGGTGTAGGGTCCGAAATGATGTCGCGTGTATAAGAAAGACAGATGGGTAAATGATCACTTCCCAAGGAGTCGTCGTAAGGGTCCCATGAGAGATCTTGATGTATACTCAGGGAGGCCAAAGATAAGTCAATGGCCGAAAAGTTACCAGTACGATCATCTACACGAGTCGCTCTACCATCGTTCAGAAGACAGAGGTTGGACTGTAGTATTAGGTCAGCTACTTGCTCCCCACGACCATCGATCCTCAAGCTACCCCATTGATAGTGATGGGCGTTAAAATCGCCCAACACTAACTTATTTCCAGGCAGGTGTTCCACTAGTGAATTTAAAGCATCACTATTAATGGGGCCATGTGGAGGACAGTACAGAGAGCAAATAGACAGATACGTGTTATTAAATTTTACTCTGCACGCGACCGCTTCCAGAGTAGAATTTAGAATCACTTCCGTTTGTGGGTGTGATTTATGTGTGTATATGGCAACTCCGTGACCTTCATATCTTCTATACGAGTGATAGTGTCTGAACTGTGGAGGATCAGGGTGATCCTCCAGGCGCGTCTCATGTAAACAAACAACGTCTGGCCTGTGTATAGAAAGCAAGATTGCTATATTGTGTAACTTATTCCCAATACCTCTACAATTCCACTGTAATACAGTGAAAGCGACGGTTTAAGATTTTCGTTGGGGGCCAGTGTGCTTTGTCTTTTTTTGTCTCCCGCCGGCAGGCGAGCGACTACCGGGGACCTATCCCGGTGCTTGTTAATGGAAACCTCCATATTGTCATCAATAACTAGGTTCCCCAGCCTCCCCGAGGAAGAGCTAACCTTTCTCTCCGTCGCTGGAGTAGGAACCGGAAGGACATCAGGACGTGACTGTTTCGTGAGGGTGGTCATGTTACTTTTACTAGACTTGTCAGGCTTCTTTTTAGGCCGTACCGATGAAGAGGCAGCAGCAGCCTGAGAGTAAGTTGATGCCTTAGGGATGTCAGTGAGAGAGTTGGAACGGACAGGAGGTCGAGATGGAGATGTACTGTGAGTGGCAGGAGGGAGAAAGACAGGGTCAGTCTGGGTCTCTACAGAGCACATCACAGGACGGGACATTACCGCCGAAGCATAGGACCTATTCGGTGTGGGAGTTGCATGCAACTCCTTCACCTTTTTCCTAGCTTCGTAATAGGAAATGCCCTCACTTGCCTTCAATGTGCAGACTTCCTTCTCCTCCTTCCACTTGGGACAATCCCTAGAGGAAGTGGAGTGAGCGCCCTTGCAGTGAAAGCAACAGACCGTCCCAGATGTTCAATGTTCCGCATCATGACCCTGGCTTGCACGCTTGCCACACACTGGCTGGGAAGCCCGACAAGTCTTCGAACCATGCCTATACAACTGTCATTTCAAGCAACGGAAAGGGTTAGGGATGTATGGTCGAACGTGAATGATTTCATAACCAACTTTGACTTGACTAGGAAGAGAAATTTTGACAAATGTCAAGATAATAGTTGCTGTCTTCGTCCTTATGCCTTCCGAATAACGAGTTATGAATTTAGCTTCAATTACATCTTGCTGCGCCAATTCTTGTACGATTTCGTCCTCGCTCATCACCATGAGATCCCTGCAAGTGACAACACCCTTGCAAGAATTCATGGAGACTGGGATTTTGGCTTCGACATTGTAACAGTGGAATTTACGCAGTTTCAGCAAATCTCTCACTTGTGACGAGTTAACAGTTTTTACCAGATCTCCGTTAGCAAGTTTTTTCACTTGTTCGACTTCTCCTGCACAGTGGTCAATCACCTTCTTGATAAGGAAGGGATTGAGACTGGACAGGGGAGTCGAACCTAGAGCATGGATAATGACGAACGTGGCATTGTCAACAGGAACGTCAAGTGGGGCACGAGTTTGGCGTCCGTCAGTCTGGGGGTGGTCAGTCCGGTCGTTACATTCGTCAGGACCACCTCCCCCCTGAAGGGGGGGTAGGCACCAGGGGCGTCCGTCATAGCAACCACTTCCCCTCACGGGGGAAGTGGGAAGAAGGAGAAAACAAGCAAGGGACAAGGTACCTGGGAAAGACACACCTAGTCTGAGATTACCCTCTCAAACCACTCTCGGGAGGACGCGCCCGTGTATAACTCACACCCCAGAGCGATCAGTGGGGGGTACACTCCAGAGGTGAGTAAGCAAAGGCAATCTCAGGAAACAGATATAGACACTTACTATATCTCTAAAGGGCTGGGAGGAGAATTAGTACTAGCTAACCTAACTTTATTGAAAAACGCCCTAGTGGCGGAGAAAACAAAGCTAAAGCCGGTGAGGCAACCCTGCAGCTAGAGGAGAGCCAGAGAAACACGTCTGCACACTCCACGACCATGTATCAAAGTCCTCTAGCATTTGCCTGAAATTCAGCTTCTTTAGCACGAGCCTCCTGCAGAGCTAGCTGTAACTTAGCTAATTCAATCTGCGTTTGCTCATTTGGAGGAGTTACATTAAACAAGCTTTTATTAATCATGCCAACAATTTGATCCTTAGAATGATGAGAGTGAACTGCAATTCCCAATTGTTGAGCAACAAGCTTAAGTTCATTCTTTGTTCTGTTTTCTATATCACACACTGTTTGCACATTTGACAAAAAATCTTTGGCTTCATCAAGTGTAGTAATAGTAGACATAATTAATAAGTAACAGTCACAAAATATCAAGCAATACCCTTATGATAATATCCTGAATATCCTGATATGAGGTCGCCAAATTTATGTTACGGAACAGAGAAAGATAATGTACACTTTAAGTGAGAATACGAAGAGTCACTACTGTCCCGTAAAGTTCCAGGTTCAAAACAAAAGAGTTAGGTAAAATTACAAGTTAAAGTTTAATGCTTAAACTAACAACAAAACATTCAGAACTCATAAGGATAATGTAATGGCAAATAAACAGGTTAAATATATGGTTAACTGCAATAGCCTCTATTAACACGAAATTAGCAAGAGTAAATTTATCTAAGTCAGCCCTGATAAAATGAGATACCAGATAATACTCAGTGAATGCCAGATAAATAATTACAGATACAAACTATTATCAAAAATGACTGACAAAGAACCCTACATGAATTACAAAAACTCCACTAAGCCTACAAATTAAACTTATGCTATACAGTACAAGAAAAAATGCAACAACAGTTATACTCAAATTACACACAGCTGCTAGATGGTTGGAGACTTCTTGAGCACTCACAATAATAATATCTGTACAGGGGAGGACAGAGATGTGAACAAAATGAGGAGCAGATCTAAGTGGCAATGATGCAGAGACTGAGCTCATTATATAGGAGCCGGCAGAGCCTGATACAACTTGTAAGAGGACGCGCAAATGAAAGCCATGGGGACATAGAGTTCACAATCCCGCTCTGGACAACAGAGAGAACGACTCACTCTACTATAACGGTAGAAGGGGGGGACTGAGGCAGAACACGCTCGTGATCAAACATGCAGCAACTGTGCGTTAAAATTACACAAAGGATGATGAAATCATAGGCTATGTAACAATATATATATATTTATCTATCTATATATATATATCTATATATATATATATATATATATATATATATATATATACATACATATATATATATATATATATATATATATATATATATATATATATATATATATATATATATATATATATATATATATATATATATATTTAGTCGTTTAGATCATGCCTCTGGTAATCCCGGAGATAATGTGACAATTCCCATCCCGTTGGTTGATCGAGGTAAAGGCGATCCCGAAATGTTATATATATATATATATATATATATATATATATATATATATATATATATATATATATATATATATATATTTATATATATATATATATATTTATATATATATATATATATATATATATATATATATATATATATATATATATATATATATATATATATATACATTATATATAAATACATACATACATATATATATATATATATATATATATATATATATATATATATATATATATATATATATATATATATATATATATATATATACATATTATATATAAATACATACATATATATATATATATATATATATATATATATATATATATATATATATATATATATATATATATATATATACATACATATATATATATATATATACATATTATATATAAATACATACATATATATATAAAACATTTCGGGGATCACCTTTACCTCGATCAACCAACGGGATGGGAATTGTCACATTATCTCCGGAATTACCAGTGGCATGATCTAAACGACTACGTTTTACCATGCGTTCAGCTTGGGCTAACTGACTAGCAGCTGCTCTTGACCGTTGAAGTGCTATGTTTTCTTGGAGCACATGAAGTCTTCCTGTAGGATTCTGGTCACAGGGTGAATTGTCTGGATAGGGAGAACCCTTGGATAAACCATCTGAATGAACAAAAAAAGATTAAAAGCAATGGATTTTTAGCTTTAGAACAGAGATAAGTATTTATTTAATGGTGACAGACTTGACATGTGGTTATGAGCTTAATGAGATCAGTTATCAGTTACCTTTTTTTAACATTTTTTTTTTCTGTGTATGAGTGTCACTACCTGGATGAGCGAAGTCCTCACGGTGAGTAGAACCCTCAGGGGAATCATCTGGATGAGTAGAGCCCTTCGATGAATCAACTGGATGAGTAGAGTACTCGGGTGAATCATCTGGATGAGCAGAGCACTCAGGTGGATCATCTGGATGAGCAGAGCACTCAAGTAAATCATCTGGATGAACAGAGCACTCAGATGGATCATCTGGGTGAACAGAGCACTCAGGTGGATCATCTGGATGAGCAGAGCACTCAAGTGAATCATCTGGATGAGCAGAGCACTCAGATGGATCAACTGGACGAGCAGAGCACTCAGGTGAATCATCAGGATGAGCAGAGTCCGAGTGGAAAGTGTAAGCTCCAAGTAAATCATCTTCAGTAACCATTGTCTTCAAAACTTTCTCTGGAAATGCAGTTGAGCGTAGACCTACTCTGGCCTCAACACCGAAGAGTGCTTTGTATGGGGATTGTTAAATCCCAGAATGGTAACTGGTGTTCTTTTGAAACTGCTCAAACTTGAGTCCCATGGGCCAGTCACTTGTATCATTATCACCTAACCATGAAACTAGCATGTCTTTTATATCACAGTTAAGGCGTTCAGCTGATCCCCGACTCCGCGGATGCCTTGGTTTACCATGAACCATTAACAACTCTGGTCAAAGAAGTTTGAGTTCCGAAATGACTAATGCTGTAAATTCACTTACATTATCGCTTTGAAGAATTTGAGGTGCTCCAAACATTAAAAATATGTCCATTAGTTGGAATGCAACCTCAGCGGCCCCTTTTGAAGTTAAGGGACGCAATATGCAATACTTTGTTAGGTGATCTTGATACACCATTATCCACTTATACTTTCCTTTGGCACAAGACTGCATGTCAACTAGATCCACCTGAGCTCGTGAGCCAAAGTCCTTTGAAAAAATCGGTTTAACAGTAACACCTATGGTCGTACCTCTTTTCCGTTTCTTTTGACACTGAACACACAAAGATTTGAACAATTCTACAGTATCTCTAGTAAAGTTTGCATATCTTGACAAAGCTTTGACCATTTTGTCTCTGCCGCCATGTCCCGTAGTAATGTGAGCACGTTTTATTGTGTCAAACATATCCTCAATGTGCACAAAACAAACAGGTTCTTGAGTTCTATCATTCCGTTTTTTGATCAACTTTTCAACGTCACCACACTGAAGAACTTCGTAACATCCAAGGATGTAATACTGCCGATTTGATTTATTTTTTGCAGATGCTGCTACTCTGAGTTCCTCTATCAGCTTGTAGTACTCAATTTTAGTCAGTAGTAATGACTCTGAATCCGATTTTTTCTTCAACATCACTTTCTCGTAAAAAAGTGCCTCCTCAGAACACGCCATATGTTCTACAAACGAACTACACCTCACGGAAGGACACAAGAGTAAATGCCAGGGACAAGGCCAACACACAACTGCACTGGCTAGCTACCCAGACGTCTGTACCGGTCACACACACACACACACACACACACACACACACACACACACACACACACACACACACACACACACACACACACACACACACACACTGATAAACTACCCAGACATCATCACACAAACTGCCAATAGGCAAACTGACCGATTACCCATACCAGGATTCAAACTCTAGTTTGACCTGTAAGAATAAAAACTGATTTAATGTCACACTTTATTGTCACATTTTATTCTTTCATTGTTTTATTATCACATTATATTGTCACGTAGGTTTTGTTATCACATTCTATCGTCACGTAGGTTTTAGAAAATAAAATTTTACTCAAGAATACTGTTTGTTTGTCTATGTCAGTATATTACCCCATATATATATATATATATATATATATATATATATATATATATATATATATATATATATATATATATATATATATCATTATCATCAGCCATTACAAGTCCACTGCTGAACAAAGGCCTCCCCCAACCCTCTCCACGAATTCCTTGACTGAGCCAATCTTTGCCACGTTTTCCCTGCAAATTTCTCTATCTCATCTCTCCACCTCCTGTCTGGCCTTTTTCTGCTACGCTTACCATCTCTTGGTGTCCAGTCAGTCAACCTCTGGCTCCATCGATTATCCCTTGTTCTTGCTACATGGCCTGCCCACCTCAATTTCTATTGTTTTATAACTTCTATAATATCTTTGACTTTAGTCTGCTGTCTCACCCAAGTTGATCTTTTCCTGTCTCTTAAAGATATACCCAACATTGACCTTTCCATTGCTCTCTGAGAACGAATTAATTCATTTTCCATCGATTTTGTCAGTTTCCAAGTCTCACAACCATACGTCATAGCTGGCATAATACATTCGTTATATACTTTTCATTTCATACAAACTGGCAAGCTATTTTTCATAATGTCTCTATGTTTACCGAGAGCTTTCCATCCAATTGTAATGCATCTTTTTATTTCGCTATCATTATCTTTCGTTAATTTTAGTATTTGTCCCAGGTAATTGTACTCCTCAACTTCTTCAGGAATTTCTCCAATTACTCTTATGACGCTCTTTGGTGTTTGAGGATTAAACATTACTTTAGTTTTATTCCGGTTCATCTTTAGACCTACTTTGAGACTTTCTCTGTTCAGGTCGTTTAATATTTCTTGCAATGTCTCTGCTTTTTCTGAGATTAGGACAATGTCATCTGCAAATCTTAAATGGTTTAGCTTTTCTCCATCTATGTTTACTTCTTTGTTTTCCCAGTCTACCTTTCTGAAAATACTTTCTAGGCATGCTGTAAAAAAATTTGGTGAAATTGTATCTCCACGCACGCCATTCTCAATCTTAATTTTCTCTGAGTCCTTATGTAATTTAACTGTTGCAGTTCCCTCTTTATATATGCTTTCGAGCAGTTTTACTATGTTCTCATTCACTCCTTGTTCTCGCAATGAATTTATAATTGCTATGTGTTTCACTGAGTCGAAAGCCTTTTCGTAATCAACAAAACCTAAGCACAGTGGTTTATTATATTCTGTAGTTTACTCAATTAGCTGATTCATTGTGTGCAGATGATCAGTAGTCGAGTACCCGCTTCAGAATCCTGCCTGTTCACGAGGTTGGTTTTCCTCCAAATTTGTAGATATTCTGTTTATAAGGACTTTAGTGAAAAGTTTGTAAATGACTGATAGCAAACTAATGGGTCATAGTTACTAAGGTCTTTTGAGTCGCCTTTTTTATAAAGTAGAATAACAATTCCATTACACCATGTTTGGGGAATTTTCTTCTGTTTTATACATTCTGTACTTCTGTTCCTGCATCCAACAGTAAATCTGCTACTATTCCATCTTCTCCCGGAGCCTTCCCTCTTTTCATATTTTCAAAAGAAATATTTACTTCGTCTGGTGTTACCTCAAGTATTTCACTTGTGTCAACAGAAAAGTTAGCTATTGATACTACTGTCTTTGATGCATACAGTTCTCTGTAAAATTCTTCAACTCTCTTCGGCATCATATCTCTGCATTTAATGGTTTCACCGTTTTTGTCATTTAGTGATGTAATTTGTTGCTTTCCAAGTGCCATTTTATTTCGGACCTGTTTCAGACTTTTTCCTTTTTTGATGGTTTCTTTGATTTGATCTATGTTTCTCTTTCTTTTTTCTTCTCTTTGTCCTTTGTTGATAAGCTTGTTTAATTCCTCTCGTTCTATTTCATCTTTGTTTTTACTTTCATTACCTTTCTTTTTTTCATAAACTCAAGTGTCTTCTCTGAATACTTCCCGGCTTTGGTTGTATTAGGTTTTCCTACTACCTCCGCTGATTCTTTTAGCACTTTTGTTAGTTTGTCATTCAGCTCATCAATGTCACATTCAGCATTACTGAGAGCCTGAAATCTGTTCCTTATTTCCAACTGAAAAGCTGCTTTGTTTTCGCTGACTTTTATTGGGCATATGTTTTTGTCTTTAATCATCTTCTTTCTTTCACTTTTGAAATTAAATCTTGCTGTGCAACCCACCATTCTATGGTCACTTCCAATATTTACTTTGTTGACAACTGTGACATTTGTGATTGTGTTATTCTTATTTGCTATAATGAAGTCAATTTCATTCTTTGTTTCTCCATTTGGCCTTCTCCAGGTCCACTTTCTCCCTGTTCTTTTGTGAAAGAATGTGTTCATTATTCTCATGTTAAACATTTCTGCAAAGTTTACCAACATTTCTCCTCTTTCGTTCCTTTCTCTCACTAAAAATTTTCCCATACATGCTTCTCCATTTTTTGATTTTCCAACTTTTGCATTGAAATCTCCCATGAGTATAGTATAGGTGGTCTTTTCTTCTTCCATAATCTGGGAGATGTCATCATAGAATGTTTCAATTTCTTCATCTGAGCTCTGAGAAGTTGGTGCATATACTGTACTTGTATCACTTTCAGGGTATATTTTTTGCACAGTCTAATTACAACCACTGCTGCTCTGTCAGATGCACTGCTGAATTTAACAATGTTGTCTACAAGATTTGGAGAAAGCATATGACAGGGTGGATAGACTAGGATTGTGGAAAGTGTTAAGAATATATGGAATAGATGGAAAGTTGTTGAATGCTGTGAAGAGTATGTACGATGGTGCGAAGGCTGCAGTGCGTGTGGATGGTGAACTAAGTGAATTTTTCTCTTTGAAAGTTGGGTTGAAACAGGGATGTGTCATGTCTCCATGGTTGTTCAATCTGTACATGGATGGGGTAATAAAAGAGGTACAAGGTAGGGTAGTGGATGTTGGAGTGGCCCTGGTGAGAGAAGACAGTGTTTGGAAACTCCCTGTATTGTTGTTTGCAGATGATACCGTGTTGTTGCGTGAAGACGAAGGGGAGCTGCAAGGCTTGGTGGATGAGTTTGAGAGAGTGTGTAAGAAACGGAATCTAAAGGTGAATGTAGGGAAGAGTAAAGTGATGGTCTTTGAGAGAGGTGAAGTCAGTGAATGTACAGCGAGGTTGGGTGGTGAGGAATTGGAAAATGTGAGTACGTTTAAGTACTTGGGTAGTGTGATGAGTAAGGATGGAGGTTTGGAGGGTGAAGTGCTTGAAAGGGTACAGCAGGGAAGAAAGGTTGCTGGTTCTTTGAAAGCAGTGATAAGAAACAGGGAAGTGAGCATGGAAGTGAAAAAGTTACTACATGACAGTATTGTGATACCAACTCTAACGTACGAAAGTGAAGCTTGGACGTTGTTGGAAGGACACAAGTCAAGAGTGAGAGCTGTGGAAATGAGTTATTTAAGAGGAGCCTGTGGAGTCACATGGAGAGACAGGCTGACGAATGAGGATATAAAGGAGCGTTGTGGTGTTGATGTTGATGTGATAGGAAGCGTTATGAGGAACACACTGAGGTGGTTTGGCCATGTGGAGAGGATGGAGGGTCAAAGACTGACGAAGAGAGTGTATGTGAGTGAGGTGGAAGGGGAAAGAGGGAGGGGGAGGCCGAGGATGAGATGGGGGGATGGGGTGGAGAGGTATATGAGAGAGGGGGGTGTGAGTTGGGAGCAGGGGAGTGAAACGGCGGGGGACAGGGCGACTTGGAGGCGATTTGTTTGTGGCCACCCCAAACGGGATTGAGGCGTCTGGCAATAGAATAGTCTACACGATTTCTGTTAATTAGAAATCCTACACCACTAATTCTTTCATTTTCCCTTCCTCTGTGGTAAAATAGGTGGCCACTGTCATTTAGCTGAATTACTTTTTCTTCTTTTCTGTGGGTCTCACTGAAACCTATAATATCCCAACTAATGTTTTCCAGTTCAGCTATTAAGTTATCATGTTTGTAATCTTCAGCAAGGCTTCTTAGATTGTATGCATAGATCTACATGGATTTAAGAGTGTTTAATATCCCAGTCTCTATGGATTTGAATTTCCTAAAGCAGACTATCCTGATGTACCAGATGACCCGCCGACATGTCGTAAAAATACCCCCGCTAATACCAATACACCAGTCCTGTATGAGACAGCCCTAGCATGTATTCATTATGGACGGTGGGTGTTAGCGCCGAAGTGGTGACATGTGGAGCTATAGGAGGACTACTGGGCCTTGGGATAGGTCACTGTCCCCAAGAAATAGGCCCTGAAGCCTTTGTCCAGAGTCGGACACGTAAAAAAAAAAAAAAAAAATGTCAACACAGTGCTTACTCACTTTAGGTGGCACACTGCCCATAAGCACAGGAGGCATTGCGGTTGGACCTTTAATAGACAATGATCCAACACGAACGTCCGTCAAATACTTTGCAATATAACTCATGTTTGGTTGGGAGGATTGTGGCAAATAATCTCACCTCCCTGCCACATAGTTTCTGGTGAGGTGTAATTTTTCTGCCACCTTATTCGTTATATTCAGTGGAGCCCTATATATCTATAGGGGGTCCCATGGTCCACGCCGTCTAAGACGGTACCTTGTATATCTACAAGGTCTCCCCCTATCCACCACCCGGGGATGCGCCAGGTAGCAGTGGAATCCTGCCCCTGGATCTCTCTCTCTCTCTCTCTCTCTCTCTCTCTCTCTCTCTCTATATATATATATATATATATATATATATATATATATATATATATATATATATATATATATATATATATATATATATATATATTGTTACGGAACAGAGAAAACTGTCCCGCAAAATTCCAGGTTCAAAACAAAAGAGTTAGGTAAAATTACAAGTTAAAGTTTAATGCTCAAACTAACAACAAAACATTCAGGACTCATCAGGATAATGTAATAGCAAAAAACATGTTAAAGATATGGTTAACTGCAATAGCCTCTATTAACACGAAATTAGCAAGAGTAAATTTATCTAAGTCAGCCCTGATAAAATGAAAATACCAGATAATACTCAGTGAATGCAAGATATATTATTACAGATACTAAATATTATTAATGATGACTGACATAAAAACACATGAATCACAGAAACCTTACTAGGCCTAAGAATTAACACCTTACGTTACACAGTACAAGAAAAAATGCAATAACAGTTATACTCAAATTACACAGCTGCTAGACGGTTGGAGACTTCCTGAGCACTCACAATAATCACAACTGTACAGGGGGGGACAGAGATGTGAACAAAATGAGGAGTAGATCTAAGTGGCAATAATGCAGAGACTGAGCTCATTATATAGGGGCCGGCAGAGCTTGATACAACGTGTAAGAAGGACGCGCAAATGAAGCCAGAGGGGACAAAGAGTTGACACTCCCGCTCTGAACAACAGAAAGAACGACTTACTCTACTATAAGGGAGGACGGGGGGAGCGAGGTAGAACACTTTCGTGATCAAACATGCAGCATATTGTACGTTAGAATTACACAAACGATGATGAAATCATAGGCTATGTAACACCTCCCCACAAAGAAAAAAGAAATTTACAAAGGAAATTTCTTATTACTCTAAAACAATCTGTCTAAAGTCTAGATAAGCAATCTGCAATAACATTTTCTTTCCCCTTGACATGTTGTATGTCTAATGAATACTCCTGAAGAAGTAGACTCCATCTTGTCAATCTCTGATTTTTATCTTTAAACTTACTAAGGAATTTCAGTGGGTTATGATCGGTATAAATCACTATGGGGTCAAAACCAGAACACAAATAAAATGAAAAATGCTGTAAACCCAAAATCAAGGCCAAAAGCCCTTTCTCAATAGTTGAGTATTTCTTTTCAGGTGGAGTGAACTTCTTACTGTAATAAGATACAGGGTGTTCATTACCCTGATCATCCTCTTGCAGCAAAACAGCCCCAGCTCCTGTATCACTTGCATCAACAGCCATCTTAAAAGGCTTAGCAAAATTTGGAGTAGCGAGCACTGGCTGACTTAATAGGATAGCTTTAAGAGGATTCACAGTTATTGGTCCAGACAAATTTAACTCCCTTTTTCAGTAGGTTTGTAAGTGGTGATACAAGAATTGAAAAGTTAAGAACAAATCTCCTGTAATAACCTACCATTCCCCAAAATCTTTGTAGCTCTTTCCTACTTTTAGGTCTGGGAAGATCACTTATAACCTGAACCTTAGCTCCTGGTGGTGCAACATGTCCATCACCAATTACGTACCCAAGGTACTGAACTTTAGCTTGACCAAACTCACACTTTGATAAATTAGCTACAAGATTAGCCTGAACCAAACGCTCAAGAAATTTACTGACATGGCATAGGTGATCATTCCATTTGTCACTGAAGATTAATACATCATCAATATAAACAACACACCCTGCCAAACCCTCTGTTATAACATTCATGAGCTTCTGAAATGTGGCTGGTGCATTCTTCATACCATATGGCAGCACAGAACATGCAAAAGTCTTTCCTAGTGTTACAAAACATGAGATCTCCCTAGCACGTTCAGTCATAGGTACTTGCCAGTATCCCTTTAACAAATCAAACTTACTTATGTACCTAGCCTTTCCGATCTTGTCTATGCAATCTTCCACACGAGGGAGAGGGTAAGTGTCTGTTTTGGTTATCTGATTAACACGTCTGTAGTCGATGGAAAGCCACTGTGACCCACCTGGCTTAGGGACTTGAGTGACAGGAGAACTCCACTCGCTCTGACAGGGCTCAATCATCTTGTGGTCCAACAGGTAGCCAATCTCCTTCTTGATGAGAGGAACTTTCACTGGGTTCACACGGTAAGGAGGCAGTTTAATTGGCTTTGCGTCTCCAACATCGACATCATGCATGAACACAGTGGTTCTTGATGGAGGGGCACGGAACACTTGCGGGTACTCCTGCAGTAATGCCGAAAACTCCTGCCTTTCCTCGGGAGGTAGATGAGAAAGCTTAGTCTGGAGATCATTCATGATATCAGGATTCTTCCCCAAACTAGCACTCAGGCTCATGCTGCATAGGAGAACTTCACTTGCAGACTCAGGTGGAACAGATACAGTGCAGACTGTGTTATTTTCGTCCCGCCTGTGATATAACTTTATCATGTTAATGTGACAAAGTTGCTTGTTCTTTCTACGATCTGGTGTGGCGATGACATAGTTGACATCACTGAGTTTCTTCTCCACGAAATAAGGACCACTAAACTTAGCTTGAAGAGGTTGCCCATGCATCGGTAGCAGAATCAATACCTGATCTCCTCGCTGAAAGTAGCGTAACCTGGACTTCTTATCATACCAAGTCTTCATCTTCTCCTGAGCAGCTCCTAAATTCTCTCTCGCCAGTTGTAAAGCAGTGGATAGCCGTTCTTTGAACTTCATCACATACTCCAGCAGGTTGACGTCATCTTCCTCCGACAGCCAGCATTCCTTGAGTAACTTAAGGGGTCCTCTTACTTCATGGCCAAACAGTAGTTCAAAAGGTGAGAAGCCCAGTGATTCATTTGGAGATTCTCTTGCAGCAAATACAACGAATGGAAGACCTTTATCCCAGTCTTTCTGATGTTCCAAACAGTATTTCTTGAGCATCGATTTGAGTGTTTGATGATATCTCTCCAACGCTCCTTGGGTCTGGGGATGGTAAGCTGAAGACGTGATCTGGGTGATGCCCAACTCTTTCAGAGACTGCTTGAAAACATTTGACATGAAATTACTTCCCCGGTCTGACTGTACCTCCTTGGGCAGACCAAACTTTGTGAAGAACCCTAGCATTTCCTTAACCACGTTCTTTGCTGAGATATTTCTAAGTGGAATGGCTTCAGGATAACGAGTAGCCATATCAATCAGGGTCAACACATAAGAAAATCCTGAAGAAGTCTTAGGAAGAGGGCCCACAATATCCACCAACACACGGGTGAAAGGCGCCTCAAAAGGAGGAATGGGAACTAGAGGTGCAAACTTTTCGGTCTGATTACACTTCCTCACAGCTTGACAGGTGTGACAAGACTTACAATACCAGGAAACATCCCTGAAGATACCTGGCCAGTAGAAGTGTTTCAAAATGCGTGCCACAGTCTTCCTCACTCCAAGGTGTCCTGCCAAACTGGAATCATGAGCCACTCTAATGATATCCTGCCTACAAACACGAGGGATGACAACTTGATGTACAACCTCCCATTCACAGTCGGCTGATGCTGTTGGGGGTCTCCACTTCCTCATAAGTACTCCTGACTTTATATAATAACAAGTAGAAGCACCGGCTGACTCTTCCTCACTGCAAGCAGAGTTAGCTAGACCTTTCAACTCAGGGTCAGCAACCTGCAACTCAACCAACTCTTGACGAGACAAATTGTCAACACTACGGGGTACTGCCTCATCTGGTGAGTGGTCCAAATTAGCAAGAAAAGTGTAAGCTTGGATAACATCATCATCATCATTATCCTCTAAATCACCAGTAACTTTAGACTTAGCCCTAGTGACAGCACATGCAGGGAACACATCAGGGACATCACAATCCTGGAGTGCAGCCACTGGCTCACTAGACAACTGAGGAGCTGGACACACTTGACTTCCACCAATATCATTTCCAAGTAAGAAAATTACACCTGACATTGGGAGTGTCTCAACCAACCCAACCATAACGGAACCATTAACAAAACCAGACTCTAAATTCACTCTACACAGAGGGACAGAGAAGTAATTATTCCCTACGCCTTGTAAGATTACAGTTTCATCAGAGGAATTAACATTAGAGCCTAGAACACTGGTCAGCATAAGGGATTGGCAAGCACCTGTATCACGATATATTTTAACTGATTTCCTGTCATTACTGTCCAGAGGACTGACAAAACCATCAGACAGGAAATTAGCACATGAATTCTTGAGAGTGTCACCCACGTTACTGCTCAAAAGAGGAGCTTCATCATGAGGATTTAATTTACCCCTCAAAGCAGGTTCAGTTAACTCAGTTAAAGAATTCTGGGAACTCTCAAGGGTGGACACTAGACCAATTGACTGAATATTTAAAGACTCCTTTTTGTTCACATCACGCTGTCTCCTGAAACATTTCTCCGTAGTATGACCAAGCTTACTACAATAAGTATATTTACTTTTCTGAAATCTAGAGGTGAAGCTGGTATTTACTTCCTGAGAAACATCATCTTTATTCTCTTTCCTGTTACCTGTACTCTGAGTAGAGGCAACGTACTTACTCTCGGCTTTCCCTTTTTCTTTAGAATATCTCTTGTGAGTGAGAACATATTCATCAGCTAAAACTGCAGCATCAGACAAATTATCTATTCTTTTCTCATCAAGATATAGGCTTACATCTTTATAAATACACCTTTTGAAGTCCTCCAGCAAAATCATCTGCTTAAATTTGTCAAAATCAGAATCCACATTCTTAGAATTTAACCACTGCTCTAACAGATCTTCTTTGATTTTTGCATACTCAACATGGAATTGCTTATCTTGCTTATAAGTTGTCCTAAATTTTACTCTATAGGCTTCAGGAACAAGCTCATAGGCCTTAAGAATCAAGCTCTTAACTACATCATAATCATCAGATTGATCCTGAGGCAAAGATGCATAGGTTACTTGAGCTTTACCGGTGAGAACAGTTTGAAGGAGTACTGGCCAATACTTTTTGGGCCAATTAAAACCTGTAGCTACCCTCTCAAACAACTGAAAATACTTTTTTAAATCAGATTCATTAAAAGGAGGGACAAGTTTAACATTTTTAGCCACATCAAAATCATCAGAGCTAGATGATCCAGTTCCACCTTGTTTCATGCGATACTCATGGTCTGCCTGAATCCTAGCAAGTTCAGCTTGTGCCTGAAACTCAGCCTCCTTAGCTCGAGCCTGAAACTCAGCCTCCTTAGCATTTGCCTGAAATTCAGCCTCCTTAACACGAGCCTCCTGCGGGGCTAGCTGCAACTTAGCTACTTCAATCTGCGTTTGCTCATTTGGAGGAGTTACATTAAACAAGCTTTCATTAATCATGTCAACAATTTGATCTTTAGAATGATGAGAGCGAACAGCAATTCCCAATTGTTGAGCAACAAGCTTAAGTTCATTCTTTGTTCTGTTTTCTACATCACACACTGTTTGCACATTTGACAAAAAATCTTTGGCTTCATCAAGCGTAGTAATAGTAGACATCATGAATAAATCACAGTCACAAAATATCAAGCAATATCTTTATGATAATATCCTGAATATCCTGATAAGAGGTCGCCAAATTTATGTTACGGAACAGAGAAAACTGTCCCGCAAAGTTCCAGGTTCAAAACAAAAGAGTTAGGTAAAATTACAAGTTAAAGTTTAATGCTCACTCTAACAACAAAACATTCAGGACTCATAAGGATAATGTAATGGCAAAAAACAGGTTAAATATATGGTTAACTGCAATAGCCTCTATTAACACGAAATTAGCAAGAGTAAATTTATCTAAGTCAGCCCTGATAAAATGAAAATACCAGATAATACTCAGTGAATGCAAGATATATTATTACAGATACTAAATATTATTAATGATGACTGACATAAAAACACATGAATCACAAAAACCTTAATAAGCCTAAGAATTAACACCTTACGCTACACAGTACAAGAAAAAATGCAATAACAGTTATACTCAAATTACACAGCTGCTAGATGGTTGGAGACTTCCTGAGCACTCACAATAATCACAACTGTACAGGGGGGGACAGAGATGTGAACAAAATGAGGAGTAGATCTAAGTGGCAATAATGCAGAGACTGAGCTCATTATATAGGGGCCGGCAGAGCTTGATACAACTTGTAAGAAGGACGCGCAAATGAAGCCAGAGGGGACAAAGAGATGACACTCCCGCTCTGAACAACAGAAAGAACGACTTACTCTACTATAAGGGAGGACGGGGGGAGCGAGGTAGAACACGCTCGTGATCAAACATGCAGCATACTCTACGTTAGAATTACACAAAGGATGATGAAATCATAGGCTATGTAACAATATATATATATATATATATATATATATATATATATATATATATATATATATAGATAGATAGCAGCCGTGGCTCAGTGGGTTAGAGCGCTCCGCTCTGACCGTAGGGCAGGAGGATCGAATCCACCCAAGGGTCATTGGTAGACATCAGGAAGGGCATCCGGTCATAAAATGCTACACGCTCCAAACCAAAGTCCTCTACCCAGGGGCAACGCCTTAGCCCTTATCCAAGAATGGGGTACCTGGCGTAAAAACTCACTATATATATATATATATATATATATATATATATATATATATATATTGTTACATAGCCTATGATTTCATCATCCTTTGTGTAATTTTAACGCTCAGTATGCTGCATGTTTGATCACGAGCGTGTTCTGCCTCAGTTCCCCCCTTCTACCGTTATAGTAGAGTAAGTCGACATTTCTGTTATTCAGTGCGGGATTGTCTTCTCTTTGTCCCCATGGCTTTCATTTGCGCGTCCTCTTACAAGTTGTATCAGGCTCTGCCGGCCCCTATATAATGAGCTCAGTCTCTGCATCATTGCCACTTAGATCTGCTCCTCATTTTGTTCACATCTCTGTCCTCCCCTGTACAGATATTATTATTGTGAGTGCTCAAGAAATCTCCAAACATCTAGCAGCTGTGTGTAATTTGAGTATAACTGTTGTTGCATTTTTTCTTGTACTGTATAGCATAAGTTTAATTTGTAGGCCTAGTGAAGTTTTTGTAATTCGTGTGGGGTTCTTTATGTCAGTCATTTTTGATAATAGTTTGTATCTGTAATTATTTATCTGGCATTCACTGAGTATTGTCTGGTATCTCATTTTATCAGGGCTGACTTAGATAAAATTTACTCTTGCTAATTTCGTGTTAATAGAGGCTATTGCAGTTAACCATATATTTAACCTGTTTTTGCCATTACATTATCCTTATGAGTCCTGAATGTTTTGTTGTTAATTTAAGCATTAAACTTTAACTTGTAATTTTACCTAACTCTTTTGTTTTGAACCTGGAACTTTACGGGACAGTAGTGACTCTTCGTATTCTCACTTAAAGTGTACATTATCTTTCTCTGTTCCGTAACATAAATTTGGCGACCTCATATCAGGATATTCAGGATATTATCATAAGGATATTGTTTGATATTTTGTGACTGTGATATATTCATGATGGCTACTATTTCTACACTTGATGAAGCCAAAGATTTTTTGTCAAATGTGCAAACAGTGTGTGATATAGAAAACAGAACAAAGAATGAACTTAAGCTTGTTGCTCAACAATTGGGAATTGCAGTTCACTCTCATCATTCTAATGATCAAATTCTTGGCATGATTAATAAAAGCTTGTTTAATGTAACTCCTCGAAATGAGCAAACGCAGATTGAATTAGCTAAGTTACAGCTAGCCCTGCAGGAGGCTAAGGCTAAGGAGGCGGAGTCTCGTGTGAAGGAAGCTGAATTTCAAGCACAGGCTAAGGAGGCTGAGTTTCACGCACAAGTTGAACTTGCTAGGATTCAGGCAGACCATGAGTATCGCATGAAACAAGGTGGAACTGGATCATCTTGCACTGATGATTTTGATGTGGCTAAAAATGTTAAACTTGTCCCTCCTTTTAATGAATCTGATTTAGCAAAGTATTTTCAGTTGTTTGAGAGGGTAGCTACAGGTTTTAATTGGCCTAAGGAGTATTGGCCAGTACTCCTTCAAACTGTTCTCACCGGTAAAGCTCAAGTAACTTATGCATCTTTGCCTCAGGATCAATCTGATAATTATGATGTAGTTAAGAGCTTGATTCTTAAGGCCTATGAGCTTGTTCCTGAAGCTTATAGAGTAAAATTTAGGACAACTTATAAGCAAGATAAGCAATCCCATGTTGAGTATGCAAAAATCAAAGAAGATCTGTTAGAGCAGTGGTTAAATTCTAAGAATGTGGATTCTGATTTTGGTAAATTTAAGCAGATGATTTTGCTGGAGGACTTCAAAAGGTGTATTTATAAAGATGTAAGCCTATATCTTGATGAGAAAAGAATAGATAATTTGTCTGATGCTGCAGTTTTAGCTGATGAGTATGTTCTCACTCACAAGAGATATTCTAAAGAAAAAGGGAAAGCTGAGAGTAAGTACATTGCCTCTACTCAGAGTACAAGTAACAGGAAAGAGAATAAAGATGATGTTTCTCAGGAAGTAAATACCAGCTTCACCTCTAGATTTCAGAAAAGTAAATGTACTTATTGTAGTAAGCTTGGTCATACTACGGAGAGATGTTTCAGGAGACAGCGTGATGTGAACAAAAAGGAGTCTTTAAATATTCAGTCAATTGGTCTAGTGTCCACTCTTGAGAGTTCCCAGAATTCTTTAACTGAGTTAACTGAACCTGCTTTGAGGGGTAACTTAAATTCTCATGATGGAGCTCCTCTTTGAGCAGTAACGTGGGTGACACTCTCAAGAGTTCATGTGCTAATTTCCTGTCTGATGGTTTTGTCAGTCCTCTGGACAGTAATGACAGGAAATCAGTTCAAATATATCGTGATACAGGTGCTTGCCAATCCCTTATGCTGACCAGTGTTCTAGGCTCTAATGTTAATTCCTCTGATGAAACTGTAATCTTACAAGGTGTAGGGAATAATTACTTCTCTGTTCCTCTGTGCAGAGTGAATTTAGAGTCTGGTTTTGTTAATGGTACTGTTATGGTTGGGTTGGTTGAGACACTCCCAATGTCAGGTGTAACTTTCTTACTTGGAAATGATATTGGTGGAAGTCAAGTGTGTCCAGCTCCTCAGTTGTCTAGTGAGCCAGTGGCTGTGTCCCAGGATTGTGATGTCCCTGATGTGTTCCCTGCATGTGCTGTCACTAGGGCTAAGTCTAAAGTTACTGGTGATTTAGAGGATAATGATGATGATGATGTTATCCTAGCTGACACTTTTCTTGCTAATTTGGACCACTCACCAGATGAGGCAGTACCCCGTAGTGTTGATAATTTGTCTCGTCAAGAGTTGGTTGAGTTGCAGGTTGCTGACCCTGAGTTGAAAGGTCTAGCTAACTCTGCTTACAGTGAAGAAGAGTCAGCCGGTGCTTCTACTTGTTATTATGTAAAGTCAGGAGTACTTATGAGGAAGTGGAGACCCCCAACAGCATCAGCCGACTGTGAATGGGAGGTTGTACATCAAGTTGTCATCCCTCGTGTTTGTAGGCAGGATATCATTAGAGTGGCTCATGATTCCAGTTTGGCAGGACACCTTGGAGTGAGGAAGACTGTGGCACGCATTTTGAAACACTT
Organism: Coenobita brevimanus; assembly: GCF_032717465.1. NCBI lineage: Eukaryota > Metazoa > Arthropoda > Malacostraca > Decapoda > Coenobitidae > Coenobita > Coenobita brevimanus. The sequence goes on along the minus strand of NC_137023.1, from coordinate 27,748,458 downwards.
CTACTGGCCAGGTATCTTCAGGGATGTTTCCTGGTATTGTAAGTCTTGTCACACCTGTCAAGTTGTGGGGAAGTGTAATCAGACCGAAAAGGTTGCACCTCTAGTTCCCATTCCTCCTTTTGAGGCGCCTTTCACCCGTGTGTTGGTGGATATTGTGGGCCCTCTTCCTAAGACTTCTTCAGGATTTTCTTATGTGTTGACCCTGATTGACATGGCTACTCGTTATCCTGAAGCCATTCCACTTAGAAACATCTCAGCAAAGAAAGTGGTTAAGGAAATGCTGGGGTTCTTCACAAAGTTTGGTCTGCCTAAGGAGGTGCAGTCAGACCGGGGAAGTAATTTCATGTCGAATGTTTTCAAGCAGTCTCTGAAAGAGTTGGGCATCTCCCAGATCACGTCTTCAGCTTACCATCCCCAGACCCAAGGAGCGTTGGAGAGATATCATCAAACACTCAAATCGATGCTCAAGAAATACTGTTTGGAACATCAGAAAGACTGGGATAAAGGTCTTCCATTCGTTGTGTTTGCTGCAAGAGAATCTCCAAATGAATCACTGGGCTTCTCACCTTTTGAACTACTGTTTGGGCATGAAGTAAGAGGACCCCTTAAGCTACTCAAGGAATGCTGGCTGTCGGAGGAAGATGACGTCAACCTGCTGGAGTATGTGATGAATTTCAAAGAACGGCTGTCCACTGCTTTACAACTGGCGAGAGAGAATTTAGGAGCTGCTCAGGAGAAGATGAAGACTTGGTATGATAAGAAGTCCAGGTTACGCCACTTTCAGCCAGGAGATCAGGTTTTGATTCTGCTACCAGTTCATGGGCAACCTCTTCAAGCCAAGTTTAGTGGCCCTTATTTCGTGGAGAAGAAACTCAGTGATGTCAGCTATGTCATCGCCACACCAGATCGTAGAAAGAGCAAGCAACTATGTCACATCAACATGCTAAAGTTATATCACAGGCGGGACGAAAATAATCCAGTCTGCACTGTAGCTGTTCCACCCGAGTCTGCAAGTGAAGCTCTCCCATGCAGTATGAGCCTGAGTGATAGTTTGGGGAAGAATCCTGATATCATGAATGATCTCCAGACTAAGCTTTCTCATCTACCACCCAAGGAAAGGCAGGAGTTTTCGGCATTACTGCAGGAGTACCCGCAAGTGTTCCGTGCCACTCCAGGAAGAACCACTGTGTTGATGCATGATGTCGATGTTGGAGACGCAAAGCCAATTAAATTGCCTCCTTACCGTGTGAACCCAGTGAAAGTTCCTCTCATCCAGAAGGAGCTTGGCTACTTGTTGGACCACAAGATGATTGAGCCCTGTCAGAGCGAGTGGAGTTCTCCTGTCACTCTGGTCCCTAAGCCAGGTGGGTCACAGCGGCTTTGCATTGACTACAGACGTGTTAATCAGATAACCAAAACAGACACTTACCCTCTCCCTCGTGTGGAAGATTGCATAGACAAGATCGGAAAGGCTAGGTACATAAGTAAGTTTGATTTGTTAAAGGGATACTGGTAAGTACCTATGACTGAACGTGCTAGGGAGATCTCATGTTTTGTAACATTAGGAAAGACATTTGCATGTTCTGTAATGCCATTTACAGATTGTTTTAGAGTAATAAGAAATTTCCTTTGTAAATTTCTTTTTCTTTGTGGGGAGGTGTTACATAGCCTATGATTTCATCATCCTTTGTGTAATTTTAACGCTCAGTATGCTGCATGTTTGATCACGAGCGTGTTCTGCCTCAGTTCCCCCCTTCTACCGTTATAGTAGAGTAAGTCGACATTTCTGTTATTCAGTGCGGGATTGTCTTCTCTTTGTCCCCATGGCTTTCATTTGCGCGTCCTCTTACAAGTTGTATCAGGCTCTGCTGGCCCCTATATAATGAGCTCAGTCTCTGCATCATTGCCACTTAGATCTGCTCCTCATTTTGTTCACATCTCTGTCCTCCCCTGTACAGATATTATTATTGTGAGTGCTCAAGAAATCTCCAAACATCTAGCAGCTGTGTGTAATTTGAGTATAACTGTTGTTGCATTTTTTCTTGTACTGTATAGCATAAGTTTAATTTGTAGGCCTAGTGAAGTTTTTTGTAATTCGTGTGGGGTTCTTTATGTCAGTCATTTTTGATAATAGTTTGTATCTGTAATTATTTATCTGGCATTCACTGAGTATTGTCTGGTATCTCATTTTATCAGGGCTGACTTAGATAAAATTTACTCTTGCTAATTTCGTGTTAATAGAGGCTATTGCAGTTAACCATATATTTAACCTGTTTTTGCCATTACATTATCCTTATGAGTCCTGAATGTTTTGTTGTTAATTTAAGCATTAAACTTTAACTTGTAATTTTACCTAACTCTTTTGTTTTGAACCTGGAACTTTACGGGACAGTAGTGACTCTTCGTATTCTCACTTAAAGTGTACATTATCTTTCTCTGTTCCGTAACAATATATATACATATATATATATATATATATATATATATATATATATATATATATATATATATATATATATATATATATATATATATATATATCTTAAGAAGCTGCTGTTTGCAGATGAAACTGCACTGGTGGCTGATTCAGAGGAGAGATTGAGACAGTTGGTAGAGGATTTTGGAAGGGTGTGTGAAAGGAGGAAATTGAAAGTAAATGAGAATAAGAGTGAAGTGATGAAGTGTACGAGGTTAATAGATGGTAGGGGGATGAATATAGTTTTGAATGGTGAGTTGCTTGAGGAGGTGGAGTGTTTTAAATATTTAGGGTCGCATGTTGCTATGGATGGAAAAATAGATGCAGAAGTGAAATTTAGAATAAATGAAATAGGAAAGGTGCTGGGAGGAATGAAAAAAGTGTTTAGATGTCGTTCGCTTAGAATGGATGTAAAAAGAAGGCTGTATGAGGGTGTTGTGGTACCGCCTGCGTTATATGGGGCTGAAACATGGAATATGGGTGTAGCAGAGAGGAAAAGTTTGAATGTAATGGAGATGAGGTGTCTGAGGAGTATGTGTGGAGTGACGCGTATGGATCGAGTGCAAAATGATGAAGTGCGAAGGAGAACTGGAGTTGTCCGGGAGATGGCTGGTAGAGTTGAGCAGAGGGTGTTGTGATGGTTTGGGCATATGGAGAGAATGGATAATGAGCGATTGATGAAAAAGATAATTAGACCTGATGTGAGAGGTGTAAGACTGAGAGGGAGACCACGAATAGGATGGATGGACAGTGTAAAGAGAACGCTGGATGCGAGAGGGATGACTGTTGAGCAAGGAAGAGTGGCTGTGCGTGACACAAATAAATGGAGAGAAATTGTGAATGAATAAATGATGACTCAGCCCTGAGGGGATACTCTCCCTTATTTGGTCTGATCAGGTGCGAGTAAGGGGATGGGTCTATTATGATGTGGCAGGGGTAAACCAGCTCTGCTGTCGGGCCCTGCTGAGGATTTCACTGATTGCACTGCACAGTTGACCCTTGTTTGGTGTGGTGCAGTGAGGATCTGTCCCCTTCTCCCGTTTGGGGCTAAGATGCGAATGACTGTGTTTGAATGGATGAGTAAATGGGGAGTGTGTCGTCCTGTCTCGGCTACCTCCCTTTCCTTGGGGGAAGCAGCCTAGGTATATAGATAGATAGAATATATATATATATATATATATATATATATATATATATATAGATATATATATATATATATATATATATATATATATATGTCGGTACATATAGTCGGGTAATATATGCTTCAGCACTTTACATGTAAGTCATGAATAAAACGATAACTCGTAAGACTTTCCATGTAAATACATTACTTGCGTCCTCTGTATTTGAGGGTAAAGTATTCCATAATTCTTTCACAAAAGATTGACAAGGAAGCCGTGAGATCAACAGCTCCTATGACGCTTACAAGAAGCGAAGGAATGTCATATCTATCAGTGCTTTTGACGGAGTACAACAAAGGATCCTGCTGACGACTATTGCATGAGGGCCCTTAACGAGGGATGGTGTTAGGGTACAGCAAAAACAAAAGACCATTCAGTGAAACGCTGTAACTGTTGCATCCTGGAGTAATCGTAAACATAGTATTAACAGCCCGTGCGAGATCCACTGCAGAACTGGATCTTCTCTTAGTAAAGCGAGCTTCCAGATGCTAGAGAAGTACGATTTGAGCAGTGCTACAGCCCAGCAATCCTCCTATGTACCTCAGTGACCACAACAGTAAATCCATCCGTAACAAACACACCTGGTATCGGATGCCTGAGAGAATAATTTCCTGGTGTGTGTGTGTGTGTGTAAAAGAGAGAGCGAGAGAGGGAGAGAGAGAGAGAGAGAAGGGGGAAGGAGTGAAACAAATGGGTAGAGACAGATAGAGCTACACAGAAAGGTTCTCCAGTTGCCACCATGCTGGCCTCATGCCCCGAGTCTGTGCAGAGAAGGAAAAAAACTGGGAGGTCAAGTTACAGAGTCAATAATTGAGACCGAGTTGTGGCCGCATTCCCCGGGAGAGCATTTTAGTTGTATGAGAGGCGGCCGCTACAGAAGCTAAATCAACTGGATGCCTCTTTGTGTGGGACCTCCGGCGGATAACAAACCAACTCACTCTGATAACATCCATCTTAATCTTTTCAGAACGTGAAGTCTTGCTTTAGTGTCTTTATTTTGCCATCGTCAGATGATTTTATGCTGACTAGTTGTGGTTGGCTTTCTGCCCCAAGATGTATTACTCACTGTATTCCAGATAACGTCAGGGTACTTTATCAAACTTGGGAAACCTCCCTAGTAGTGGAGTTAATGAAAGGTACATCTAACCTCTCCACTTCGGAAAGTCTCTCCAATGATACGTGTAGATATATATATATATATATATATATATATATATATATATATATATATATATATATATATATATATATATATATATATATATATATATATATATATATATATATATATATGCACTTCTTTTTCCGTTTTTCCTTAGTACAGGGGAATACTAATACTTGATTTCCAATCCTCCGGGACTCTACCTTTCTCCCAGGCCAATCTGCACATCTTCCACATCCATTCTAATACTATCTCTACCCCATGCATCAGCATTTCACCACATAATCCATCGATTCCTGGGACTTTCCCCTTTTTGACTTTGTTCATTGCTTCCACTATTTCCTTTTACTACTGCTACTAATAATAGTAATAATAAGAACAAGAACAACAATGAGACCAAGCAAGTAATAATAATAATAATAATAATAATAAAAAATAAAAATAAATAATAATAATAATAATGATAACAATAATAACCAGTCTATCAGCGGCCAGTCTCCTTAATCTTGTTAAGGGTGGACACAAATTAAATGGCCTTCATGTGGCCCTGTCCTCTGCCATTTAGCTGTCAATTCTCCAACTCTCTCTCTCTCTCTCTCTCTCTCTCTCTCTCTCTCTCTCTCTCTCTTTTTTCTCTCTCTCTCTAAGCTCTAAACTCCATCCTTCCATTGCATTCTCGGTTTCCCCCTCTCTCTCCCCCCCTCCACCTCACATGCACTATTCTAGTCAACCTATCTTTCCCCATCCTCTCCACATGGCCAAGCTGTAGCGGAGTATTTTTCCGAACGGTTTCAGTCTTATCCACATCAACATCACAACCTCCCTTCACGTCATTTGTCTGTCTCTCGACGTACCTCCGCATGCCCTTCTCATATAAGTCATTTCCACTCCTGACGTGTCCTTCCAACAGGGTCAAGGCTTCACTTACGTACATGAGTTTGGGTAGTACAAAATTATCTTGCAACAACTTTATTTCTTTAATTTCCACACATACTTCTCTGTCCCTTGTCACTGCTTTCAGTAAGCCAGCAACCTTTCCTCGCTGCTGTACAGTGTCATAAACTACATCCTCTATACCTCCATCATTACTCATCACACTACATTAATACTGTATTGCACTCACATTCTCCATTTTCTGTCCACCCAACCTCCCTGTGAATTCTGTCTTCATTCCTCTCAAAGATCATAACTTTGCTCGTATTTAAGACCATAACTTTTCTTTTAACTTTATTCACGTTTAATTTCAGTTTCTTGCAGACACTCAAATTCGCTCACCAAACCTTGCAACTTCCATTTATTTTCACGTAGCAATACCGTATCATCAGCAAATGCCCGTGGACTGTGTATCGGAAGGGGGATTTTATGAGTAGATTTCCATGTTAAGCACCTTTACATTTGCAAGTAAGAATGTGAGGTCAAGTTAGGTAATATTTCATTGTAGGCATCAGTCAGTAGCCTATGAACCCATTAACCCATTGACTTCTGGGATATCTCCTGACAAAAGTAAATCGCATGATGTTAGCCTAATTAAAATTTTCAGGTAATAGATAAACAAAGAAATGCTTACTTGTCGCCTTTTTTCCTTTGCCTACTAGGGTTTCTTTCAGCTAAGTAATATATTTCGATGTTTGCCAAAATTAAATATCCATCCGCAACAAACACACAAAAAAGGGCTACCTTGGGATGGAAGGTCAGCTACAACCCTATCAGTGCGTTAGTTTTAGCACATACAGCTCGAAATTGTTATTGTTCGGGCAAGATTTTGTCACATGGTGTTTATTCCCCAACTTTCATTCTTCTCTTTATTCTGGTCCAGTACTCTTTTCATAGGTATCCTTCTCAAGTTGTGACGTTTCACACTTAGTAATAATTCAGTTTCTGTTATATACTTCAGGGAAGGGAGACCATAGCTTCCATTTTTCTTGTCACCAGCGATCAGCGACTTGTTGAGGTTCCTAGTTAATTCTTCAGCCCCTTTCTTTCTGCAGTAATACGGTTGTTGTACTCAGTACTAACATCTGTTTTTTCTCGCATAAAGATAATATACTGTACACTCATAATGTTATGGATATTTTGTGATGTTTTTCTCATCTGTGAATATCGATACATCTACGAATTACGTGAAGCGAAGTATATATATATATATATATATATATATATATATATATATATATATATATAGATATATATATATATATATATATGCCTTCAACACAGTTACAGGAGGTGAATTATTGGCAGTGAGATGGGGCGGTAACTGATAAGGTAACTGACTCAACATTTCAGGTTGTTACATTATCTTTCTTTATTTTGGTTTTATTTTCATTACCATAAGTTCAGTGAAGTTTGACGATTTACGGTATTACTGTGAATTTGCAGGTGCACAGTATTGCAATGGCCTGAGAGCGTTGTGGTGTGGTCCACATTGCCGTGATTAATAGAGTGATACACAGTTCAGTGATTTCCTGTTATTGACAGGCTGCAGTTAGGAACAGTGTTGCAGTAATATTCTCGTATCAATTGATCTTAATGTATAATAGTTCTTTGTTACTATGAAACTAGAACGAGAAAAAATAATGCTTAAACTAATTATTCACTCAAGCACAAGATCAGGGTTTGTCATTTCACATATTTTCATATCTAACAATGTGCCATTTGTTCTTCATTTTGAGTCACGCACAGTATACACATATGCATTATTTCTTGTTGAATTAATTCCGATACCATTTATTGCATTATTCCGTGCTTTGTAACATAATTCACCTTCGTTTTCTTTTTAGCTCTGAAATCAATAGGCTTTTTATGGTCAGCCAAAACAAATGTAAAAATAAAGTACAGTAGTTAAGAATTCATTTTGCAGTAACAGATAATATTTGAATGCTTAGTCCGACACTATATCTAATCACTGGGGCATTTGTCTTCACAACGTAATAGGAAAAATACGAGTATATGGTAGGATACTAATTGGCAGAGTTAGGGTAATGAAAGAGGAATTCGTTGCAAATGGAAAGGGAGGTTTTAGGAAAGGAAGAGGTTGTGTGGATTAGCTATTCATCGTTAGGTCTTTATTGGAAAAATTTGTAGAGAAGGATAAGAAGGTGTACGGATCTGGAGAAAGCATATGGCAGAGTGGATACACAAGGAATGTGAAAAATATTATTGATTAGAGTAAATGGGAAGTTGCTGAATGCCGTAAATGTATGTATGATGGTGCAATGGCTGCAGTGCATGTGGATAATGAACTGATTGAATTTTTCTGTCTGAATGTTGGATTGAAACAGGGTTGTGTCATGTCTCCATGGCTGCTCAATCTGTATATGGAGGGTACAAGATAGGGCAGTGGATGTTGGAGCAGACCTAAAGAGAGAGAGGGCAGTGTTTGAAAACTTCCTGCACTGTTGTTTGCGGATGATGCGATATTGTTAAGTGAAGACGAAAGGGAACTGCAAGGTTTAGTGAATGAGTTTGGGAGAGTGTGTAAGAAAGGAATCTAACGGTGACTGTAGGGAAGATTTAAGTTATGATCTTCGAGAGAAATGAAGTCATTGAATGTACAGAAAGGTTGGATGATGAAGAAATGGATAATGTGAGTGCATACCTGGGTAATATGATAAGTAGGGATGGAGGTTAGGAGGATGAAGTTTTTTTTTTTTTTATAAATAACAGAACGGAGGAAGGAACAACAAATGAGTTAAAAATAAACAATCCATACACCAGATTACTGGCGTCCTCCGTTCATAAATATCTGTAATAGTTAGACTTGAACAGCTGTGGGTTGAAATTTGGAAGGAAACAACTCTGCGGAAGCGAATTCCAGAGAGTTGCAGTTCGGAGAATGAAAGAATTCTCATAGGCAGAAGTTCTGCAATATGGCTGAGTGACATTCCAGTCATGAGCGCTACCAGATGCCCGTGTAGCACGAGGGAAGGCATGGAGAGGTGGCACCATGGATGCAACTTCGTCTGAGCATTTCCCAAAAAAATATCTGTAAAATAATGCAAGGGAGGCAACATTCCTTCTTACTTGCAGAGGAGCTAGTTTATATGTTATGGCAGGGTTGTTAATGATTCTAACAGCTTTGTTCTGAATTTTGTCTAGTTATCTTAATGCAACCTCTCCACAACCATTCCACAAGGGTGAGCAATATTTAAGCTGAGAGCACACATGAGTCTTATAAATTATAGCTAACTGCTCATTGGCGAAGAAGTTACGGACTCTGTACAATAATCCAAGTTTCTTTGAGGTGGTTTTAGCAAGTGATCTGACATGAGAGGTCCTGCTGAGGGCACTGTTAAGTGAGATGCTAAGAATTTCAATACTTTTGGAGATGGGAATATTAGTAGCACTGAATCTGGCAATATCTGTCTATTAGTAAACTGTATATATTTAGTTTTACTAGCATTAAAAGAGACAAGGTTGTTTTGTCCCCATTCACTGATCGTAGATAGATCTTGATTTATGGAGATGGCTGTACTGAGTTGAGAGGTAGAGATATTAGACTTTGTAAATGGGTGTCTGAGTGTGAATGAATTATGTAGCATTGAGTCATCTGCATATGAGTGAATGGGATTGTGGGTGACAGATAAGAGATCATTAACCCGCGCCGTCCCGAGGACGTACTTCCACGTCCTCACGTTTTGTCACAGCTAATCCCGAGGACGTACTTCAACGTCCTGCAATTGCAAGGTTCATAATTTCCACAATTTTCAATTTTCGCGAGTCATTTTTGGTACGTATACACAGGACACCTGCCTCAACAAGATGCCAGGCAGAGACAATGCCTTACCCAGCATGACCTCCTCCCCCCCCTGCATGCCCTTTTCTCAGCAATTCACCTGTTATCAGTGACCTGGCCAGTATAGCCATGTCATGCAATGGTACGAAATTCAGGGCCAGAGTGATTCCCCAATCAATGACAATGTGGAGGACAAACTTTACATAGCATTAGAGGAAGAAACAGTTAGAAATGATGATCAGGTAATGTGGCAAAAATAGGTCAGGTATTAGTGAGTGAAACAATGATTATACTATATTACTGCTTGAAAACCAATATCCTCTTGTACTACATATAAATTCGTAACAGTAAATAAATAAATACCGCTTATGAGTGGTGTGAAATAGTTATCCTCCCATAGAACTCGTTTTCTTTGGTGCCAGCCTGATAGAAAACCCAGTAAGGTAAGGAGGTTCTCCTACCTGTAATGAGTATTTTAAACCTCAGGTGAGCGATTTCTCTATGAATTTTCGATGTTTCTCACCAAAAGCGAAAGTTTTAGCAAAAAAAAAAAATGGGTCGAAAAATGGTCGGGATTGGGGGGTACCAGTGGTCAAAAAGTGGTCGGGACGGGGCGGGTTAATAGGAACCAGAAATAGGGTTGGCACCAGAACTGATCCCTGCAGCACGCCATCGTTACTTGAGTGGAAACTGGAATATACATCATCCACTTTTACTCTTATTTTCCTGTCACTAAGATATGAAGAAATGAAAGAAACAAAAGACGTTAGTCCATGGCAAGGGAGTTTGGACAGCAGGAAACGGTGCCATACTCTGTTGAAAGCTTTAGAGATATCAAGAGCTACTGCATGAATTTCTCCAAAAAGATCAATTGATTGATGAATGGTATGAGTTAAGAGAATGAGTGTGTCAATGGTGGATTTTTCGTGGCGAAAACCATATTGTCTATCACTAATTGTTGGATTCAAGATGTTTAACACTGTACTTATTAAAGTTTCAAATACCTTACCAAGAGAAGATGTGACAGCTATTGGTCTGTAATCGGAGGGGTCAGACGAACTTCCTTTCTTCAGAATTGGGTGGATATTGGCTTTTTTCCATGAATTTGGGAATAAAGAAGTACGTATGCATAGTCTGAATAATTTAGCTAGGACAGAGGCAAGTTCAGGGGAACACTTTTTCAAGACAATTGGCGGAATTCCATCTGGGCCCGGAGCTTTGTTGGCAGGTAAATTGTCTAGGATGGATTTTACGTATCTTGTCTGCATTTTAAGTGGGGCAATTTCGGGAGAATCAAGTTCCAGTGCTGGGACATTCTAGCTGGTATCGTCTATGGTAGAGTTTCTGGCAAAGGTACTGGCAAAGATATCTGCTTTCCCACACTGGTCATTTGTAATGGTGCCATCTGAAGATTTTAGTGGGGAAATAGAAGATGACTTGTTAAAGTTATTATTGAAAGAATTAAGAGTTGACCAGAATATTCTATTGTCATTGGTGTTGTTAAGTAGTTTTGATGCTTGGTTTTGAAGAAAGTTTGATTTAGATAGATTTAATACAGCTTTCGCATGATTTCTAGCAATTTTAAATTGGGCGAGTGATTCAGATGTTTTTTATTTTAAGTAAGAGTTATATGCTAATGACTTTTGGGCTGTTGCTCTGGCACAGTTGCCATCAAACCATTTTGGAGAGTTCGATCTTTTAGTGAACTGTTGACTTTGTATGAATAAATCCATACCAGCTAGTATTAAGTCACAAATGTGGGACTGGGTAGAATTGGGATCACTAGAGAAGACTGCCATGGAATGTCAGCAAGATAATTTCTAAATTCATCCTAGTCTGCCCTATCAAATTGCCATTGGGTCACCCTAACAGGTTCAGAACGGGGAGGTGTAGGAGGGTTAATTAATGAGGCTTTGATGAGATTGTGGTCCGAGGATCCAAGTGGTGACAGTACCTCTATCCTGTACTGATCCGGATTATTTGTCAAGAACAGATCCAAGAGATGGGCATTATGGTCAGGATTATTAGGTATTCTGGTTGGTTGCTTTACCAGCTGGGTGAGATTAAACAATTCCGCAAACAGCTCGCACTCTAGACCAGCGCCGTCAGTCCGGGCAGAATGCAATAACCATTCAACATTATGTATATTAAAATCAGCCAAAATGGTAATTTCGGTGCCAAGGGCAAGGTTAAGGTTATTCAACTGAGTGGATATGGAATCAAATACACTGGGTTCCGAAGAAGCATTGGGGGAACGATAAACTACACAGATATATTTGGTAATGTTTTGGCAATTTAATTTATATAACGAGTAATCAAAACTGGATGAAGTGAAGTTTAAAATGGTGTCAACTGCATATTGGGATTTGATATAACAACAGGTGCCGCCCTTGTTACGGAAGTTTGTAAGGAGATGGTAACCGGGAAAACAAAATGGAGATATATCGGTAGAGGGTGAGATTTGTGGTTCTGTGATGAAAAGGGCCAAAGGGGATATGGACTGAAGGAAAAAATGAACTGAGTTTAAATTTGTGGTAAGGCCGCGGATGTTGGTAAAGAATAAGGCCGCACTTTCACCTCTTCCCCGACGAGCATTCCCGGAAATAGTAACAGTCGCTGCCAGCACAGTCGCTTGATGGCGACCGGGAGGACCCTGTGCCGCCAGCCCTACCCTGCCGATGGTGGCAATCCGAGGTACCACGTCATTTGATAGTAGGATTGCAGCGTCCATTACTAAAGACGTGAATAGAAGGTGTGATATGTTATGCGCATGTAGTGTGGTGTAGACAATTGAAGGTAGAGGTATTATGAGAGCATGCTGGCCTACTCTCTGTGTAAATGAATGCAATGAAAATGTTCAGCAAAGGGAGATGGTCAGGATCAAGTCCTGAGGGCTGATGAAACGGAAGCTCCAGCTCTCCCTATCACCAGCTTGCCATCAACCTCGGTAGTACTGCCCTGTTCAACTGGGTGCAACAAAGAAGAAGGGTTGCTGGTTCTTTGAAAACGGAGAGAAGTATGGACGTTAACATTGAAGTAAAAAAGTCACTGCAAGATAGTACTGTGATACCAACTCTAACGAATGGAAGTGAATCTTGGACCGTGTTGGAAAGACACAAGAGTGAATGCACTGGAAATGAGTTACTTGAGAGGAGCATGTGGAGTTACATGGCGAGACAGACTGGCAAATGAGGAAGAGAAAGAGCTTTGTGGTGTGGATATGGATGTGATGGAAAGCGTTAGGAGAAATGCAGTGAGGTGGGGGCGGATTCTGAAAGCTCAGATATCCTCGCAAATCCACCATCTTTGGGCGTAAGAGCAACTTTTCACTTAAGTGCATATTCTGGAGCCCCAGAAAACGAGCACAAACCCTATGCGACGTTGTCCATTCTCCTCGTAGAGTTGCGCCATGAGAGGGGCAGCCCTAAGTACATCGTAAGCCTTATAACTCTCCTATTTTTACAAATGTTGTAGCTCAAACATCCTCCAGATCCTCAGAATTAAATCATGCATCAATTAATCCATAAGTGCATACAACTGTTGCGATTTTTCAAAAAATAATAAGTACAAGTGGCAGCAGACCGTCGTAGACGATGCCAGAATACTATAACGGAGCAAGTACTACTTTAACATATGTTGTAAAACTAGCATTGTCGGGCAATATTGCCTTTACTACAAACAAATTATAGCCTATTGATATAATGTTCACAAAAATTCAATTAATCAAGCCAGTGTTAAGAAGAAACTCATCTAAAATATGCTGATAGCCTACATGACACAATGTCGAAAAAATTATGAGTCAGTGCACTTATTTCTTCCTCAGAGAAGTTCACTGTCCTTCTGTACATAATATTTTGGTGGTCTTCCACTGCTTCAATACTGTCTTGGAAGTTATGACTGGCTGTGTGGAAACATCGTCTGCTACCACTATGACGTCATACTCCAGTGTACTGTGATTGGTTACTCAGGTTTAAATAGAGAAACCTTCCGCTCTTTGATTGGCCAACACTTCCGCTGGCGCAACCTGGTGTTTGTCTTAAGATTCTCGCAGATTTTCTCGTAACCCAGACACCTTTCAGAATCCGCTACCTGGTTTTAAAATATAGAGAAAATGCAGAGCGAAAGACTACCGAGGAGAGTGTATGTAAGTGAGGTGGAAGAGGGGTGAGGGAAGGGAAGGCCGATGATGAGATAGAGGGATGGACTGGAGAGGTAGATGAGAGGGGATGTGTGAGCTGGGGGGAGGACAATGAAATGGCGAGGGACAGGACAACATGAGCATGATTTGTTTGTGGCCACTCCTTGAGGGATTGAGGTGTGTGGCGGTGGATAGTGGTGGTGGATGGTTTATTACCAGTAAAACATTTTTGTCGACGAGGTACGAGCGAGGCCATTTAAACCTGAAAACCTTGAAATGACGCCTTACACCCCGAGAATGCCTAAAGTATATTAATGGCTATCTACCTACCAAGTTTCATGCCATTACGAGAAACTATCTGGCCTGTGGCCCTCTTTTGAAGATTATTGACATGCTGCATTTGGCGCGTGTCAAATGTCACATGCACCTCCTGGGTGCGATGAAAGCTGTAAAAAACAAATCTTAAAGAATTGGGCTATCATATGGTGCAAACCACGCATTGATTGGCCCTGTGGTTGCTGAAATAAAAATTTCTCAAAAGGGTTACAGTTTGGCCGGGTTGGGCTGTGCCGGGTCTGGCCGCTCACATGTGAAATGTCAATACTTGAGAGACTCGCAAGGGCTTCGTCCTCACCCGTATTTAGTCACTAAGCAGAATGGTATCACCTTCGACAACGAGCCCTATACCATTGCGCTTTATTCGGGCCGTGTGTGTGTGTGTGTGTGTGTGTGTGTGTACTTTAACTCCTAGGCTATTTGGTGGTTTTGAATGAAACTTAAGGTGATTTCGGCTAGTTCCTGGGAAGGTTTTCCACAACATACAATTTTTCAAGCATGATTTTTAGGGGGGTCAGCTCCCCTCTCCATATTTTTAAAAAATAGGGAACTGCGAGAGCAGGGATTTCAAAGAAATCGGCATGCATATTGCAGGGTTGGGTATGCAGTTTACATGTTTTCTCTGAATGAAGAGGATTAATCTGCATCAACTTTATTATTATTAGCTGAAGGTAAAGAAGAAGAAGCATACGTAGAAGAACAAGAAGAAGAAGAAGATATTGCCATAATACCAATCACCCTCAGAAAGATGACAGAGTTGATCAGTTAGCAAAGATAGGCAGAACAGACTGGATAACATACTTTAATATAGAGAGACACTGGCTTGGCCCCTTTGTCGTCAGTATTTCATTTCTGCCTTATTCCTGCTCTCTTAACACAGTTTTATTTAGCTTAAGTTCGACTTTCCGAAATGGAGGGATTAAATATAGCCCTTATTAGTACCTTCAGTATTAGTGTTCTTTCTACAATGAACAAGTAACATTTGAAAGGTGCAAAAGAAAAATGCTTAAAAAAAAAATGTCACCAGAATCAAGGTATTAACACTCTCACTGTGATGAAGCCCACATTTTAATCAGGCGTCCAGCTTCCATCAGGTTTATCACAGGAAAGACGTCTTGTTGTGAAGGGGTTAAGAAAGGCTTAATTTATTTCCAGAGGTTCGAAACACCTGCCCAACACTTATATACGTCATCAGGTGGTAGCAGGGATGTACAGTATATAAGACGTCATCGTACTGAACGGATTACTGATATAACGAGGAATTGTCAGAGTCTGAGTAAGTGATCCGTCATTAGCTATAAAAATGTCTTTATGTAACAAAGGTGAGAGGGTTATTGCCAAGATGACTGTAATGACGAAACCACTGGACATGGATTCTTAACCCCTCACTAACGATTATTATTATTTTTTTTTTTTCATATTCAGACAACCACCAAACAGTCATATTCAGTTGTAAGGGATCTCTGTTCGCGAAATCTTTAGGGAACATTATGTCTAATTCTTCCACTTCATTATGTTAATCGTCCGGATATAGTGAGAATAAAAGAAAATATAATTTGTCGGAATGAAGAGGTTAAATGCCAAGTAATCTGCACTGCCTTGCTAGTACACTGATAACTTTTGAGATTTGGGGAATAAGTTATGCAGGTTTTTAACCAACTTGCAGAATAACAACGCCTCCTTAGTAGTTAGATGGTATCAGAAACTGTTTTATTTTTCGTGCGTTTTGGATGCATAAGCATATCTAAGGATGGCCCTGTCCATCTGCCCATGACTAACGATTTTCGGACACAAGGTGTTTCTGTCCAGTCGACAGTAGCTACTTTAGCAAAGCCATTTCGCACCATACCTCACCAAACCAGATCACACCACATCACACCGAGCATAAGAGCCCTCCCAACCAACCCATTATCAAGTCCCGAAGCTCCCTGAGCTAAAACTCCTGTATGTATAGCTTTTAATATTCACAAGCTTTTCACGACCATGTCGGGCCGATCAGCACCTACTCAAATGAGTCGCTGGAATTTCAAGCTTCGCCTTGCTCGACACCATCGATATAAGCGTCGACACATGAACAACTGCTGCTCTTGCAAACCAAAGCGAAAAATAAGAGTCAAAACACCCCTTTAGAAAATGTTACTCGAAATATAACGGAAATGGGCCCAACTGTGACCATACTGCAACCATCCTGACAAGTTTCATCGAAATAATTTTTTCAGATTCTGTTCACACACACACACACACACACACACACACACACACACACACACACACAAACTAATATGCGTTCAACATATATGGATGATCAGTGAAGTTATTCTTACAGATGTTCGTATTTAAAAAATTCTCCTTCATCGTAAGCATTGCTTAAATTATCTCAGCTACATGACTGAAACCAATTATTTTCGCAAAAGAACAGTTCTGACAAGAACCAAAGCCGAATACTTTTCTGTCACATTTGGCAGGCCCTCAGTTCATCCTTGTTCAGAATAACGTGCCATTTTACTATGTATTCATGAGAACACATTTTTATTTTATTTAGAAAATTTTTACGAGAGGAAAGGAAGCTCGATAACACTGATGAAAGTTGCTCTTTGATACTATTACTAGATTTAAAGACATTTGTTAAACTATTAACACCACGGCCATAATTTCGACTCCAGACTCACTCAACGCGGAACCGGAGGAAACGATAAACAAAATACGATTTCATTTTCAATTAGTCCAAACTTAACTCATTACATTTTTTTCTCCAGTATAGCCACTGAACAATTATCCATAAAGACAGAAGCATCTGTCTCAGTGACATCAATAAAAAAATGTATATTTGTATCTATCTATCTATTTATCTATCTATATCTATATCTATCTATCTATCTATCTATCTATCTATCTATATATATATATATATAGGACACTGACCACAGGTATAGCCATTTCCCAAGACTCAGCAGTCCTACATACCACGCACTACACGCCACCACTTCGGCGTTAGCACCTACCGTGTTTAGGGTTGTCTGATACAAGACGAGTGTATTGGTATGAGAGGTAAAGGTTTGACCACATGTCGATGGGTCATGCTAGATCAGTACAATCTTTTAACAAAATTCTAATTTTTGAACTCATCCCTGCCCTAACTAGAAATCGAACTCACATTTATAAGAAGACCGGACTATTTGTCTGTCTGTCTGTCTGTCTGTCCAGATAGTTGGATAATTAGATGAAGTTATAGGGAAAATTTGCTTTCTGTCTAAAAATGAAATGTTGCTGATGCACATGGTGCAGTTAGGTAACATTAATGCAATTTTACGGCTACACTGTGAATGACACTGAAGTGAACTATGCTCTGCTAACCCGACATGATGATTAGGAGTTTCGGAATAAACTAAGAATGTAGCGAAAAAATATTTATTTTTCTTTGTGTGTAAAGTACTTTGGATGCTTGGATGCTGGTGTCAGTTATCTCCTGAATACAACGTTTTATGCAGGAAAGAAAAACGAGAAAAACAAAAAGGACAAAAAAGAACCAAACCATACATAGATATTACCTCCACAGAAAGTAGGGAAAAAAAAAAAAGATTGTTAAATAAATGTCTGAGATTAACACTAAAGAGGAATATGATGAAGGTATCACCAGCATAAAATTTGCTCAAAAAAAGAATAAAGAGTCACCAGCTAACCTAAGCATATGGATAAAGAATTACAATCCCTGTATGACTCCTTTCTGTGCTTTGTAATCGTTTTTCGTGTACACGGTACCCACTGTCCCAACGTGGGTTAAAATGGACACATTAAAATGAATTAGTTATTTTACAGGCAAAATAAGTATTATAGAATATTCTTCGCACTTGTTTTCCATCTGCATAATTTACATTTCTTTCAAATTGCTGGTATTGTCACATTTGCATTCAATCTCGTCAGTGTCAGAAAATAATGCATAATCATTACTACTATTGCTTCCTGAAGACTTATTCACACACACACACACACACACACGTTTATCTCTAAGTACGAGTAGTAAAGTCAAACTGTGTAGGCGTGTGTCTGTCTGTGAGTTTGTTCATTTCCATCACGGGAACGGTAATAAATCTCAAACTAATTCATTTTGCATTAGGTCCGGGTAAGTTCAGGGAGTGTCATTAAAAAAAATCAAATAAAAATGTGCTCCTATCGTGCGCGACGCGATGGCATGAATTTATTGGAAATCACAACGGCCATACCACGTTGAGTACACCGCTTCCCGTCCGATCAGCGAAGTTAAGCAACGTTGGGTCTGGTTAGTACTTGGATGGGTGACCGCCTGGGAACACCAGATGCTGTTGGCATAACGTTCTCCCTACGTGTCACGTGGGGTTGGTGGGGGATTGGTGCCCCTCCCTGTAAAACAATTAACTCTGAGCCCTTGGCCACCCTTTGGGATACATGGCGTCTGGCAGTAAATGAATGAATGAAACAAGGGGTGAAAATGTCTGTCTGTGAATTTGTTCCTTTGTTTCAAGAAAAAGGTAATAGATATCGACCTAATTCTTCTTGCAATAGGTTGGAGGAAGTCAAGGGGACATCAGAAAACTAAAAACCAAAAATTATGCGACCGCACATGAACAGACAGAGAGAAATTGTCTGATATTATATGTGAAAATATACGATAATCATTTTCTCGATTTTCTGGTCACAGTGGTCACTGTGGGCTCAGTAATGCTGTGGAAACAAAGACAATGGTATTTCCAAAGATTTAGTTATGGGAAGGCAATTCGTTAGCCTTGCAAATTTTTGCAGGCATGCACTAGTGTGTGTGTGTGTGTGTGTGTGTGTGTGTGTGTGTGTGTATAAACACATAAATAGATATATAAAAATGAATAAATTTTACATATATATATATATATATATATATGAAGCATCCGTGGTACAGTCGTAAAGTGTGCGTTTTCGTACACTGAAGAACGAGGGTTCGCGCCCCTCCAGGGTAATAAACTTTGGGAGTGTTCTTCCTGCCACGTACTGCATTGGCGGACACAAGGGGTGCTGTGATTGAACCAGTGTCGCATCAGTGTGCTTGCACCCAGTCGGCTTGCGCGGGCCGATTACACTTGGTTCACAGACTACACACACATCCAAAGCCACTCCAACACTATAATTACACTCACAAACACTTCTCACCCTACATACAATCTCTACCAGACAACCTAAGCCACTTGGTAGAGATACATTGGCTGTATCGTCACCACTTCGGTAAGGATAGGCCGGCCCTGTAGTGGACACTCAAACGGCTGATGATGATGACATATATATATATATATATATATATATCGGTAGAGAGTTGGCCTGCAGTCCTGACGGACCCCGGTTCAAATCCCGCTGAGGCAGGGAACAGTTTAAGGATTTGAATTTCATAAAATCAGACTTTACTGATCTACCAGAAGACCCGCCGACATGTCGTAAAAATACCCCCGCTAATACCAATACACCAGTCCTGTATGAGACAGTCCTAGCATGTATTCAGTATGGACGATGGGTGTTAGCGCCGAAGTGGTGACATGTAGAGGTGTGCGGTACGTAGGAGGACTACTGGGCCTTGAAATCAGGCTGTGAAGCCTATGCCCAGAGTCGGTCACATATATATATATATATATATATATATATATATATATATATATATATATATATATATATATATATATATATATATATATATACAGGTTAACTTTCTTATAAATATATATTCGTATATTGATAGGTAGATAGACAGATAGATAAGTTGATATTACTAATATGATGCCAGTTTTTAGTTTATTGCTAGCTCTTTACATTATACTCAGCACGGCACTTTTAGTGTAAAGGAGTAACTGAATCGTGTATCTCATCTTTCAAGTTGGAATATTAAGACCGCCTAATGATATTCAGAGAAAGTAAAAATATTATCGTTGCAAAATGATTAATCACCTCTATTCCGAGGAAGTACGATATAGGCTATGTTATCCTTGTTAACTAAATGTATTTTAGTGTTCTTATAATAATTCTATCTATCTATCTATCTATCTATTGTCAGACGCCTCAATCCCGTTTGGGGTGGCCACAAACAAATCGCCTCCAAGTCGCCCTATCCCCTGCCATTTCACTGCCTTGCTCCCAACTCACACCCCCCTCTCTCATATACCTCTCCACCCCATCCCTCCATCTCATCCTCGGCCTCCCCCTCCCTCTTCCCCCCTCCACCTCACTCACATACACTCTCTTCGTCAGTCTTTCACCCTCCATCCTCTCCACATGGCCAAACCACCTCAGTGTGTTCCTCATAACGCTTCCTATCACATCCACATCCACACCACAACGCTCCTTTATATCCTCATTCGTCAGCCTGTCTCTCCATGTGACTCCACAGGCTCCTCTTAAATAACTCATTTCCACTGCTCTCACTCTTGACTTGTGTCCTTCCAACAACGTCCAAGCTTCACTTCCATACGTTAGAGTTGGTATTACAATACTGTAATGTAGTAACTTTTTCACTTCCATGCTCACTTCCCTGTTTCTTATCACTGCTTTCAAAGATAATTAATAATTAATAATCATCATCATCATCATCATCATCATCGTCATCATCATCATCGTCATCATCATCATCATCATCATCATCATCATCATTATTATTATTATTATTATTGTTGTTGTTGTGGTGGTGGTGGTGGTGGTGGTGGTGGTGGAGTTTTCATTGTATATTTTTTTCTTGAGGGAACATGTTGCTGTGAAAGGATTCAAGTAAGTACATTAAGCTGTATCATTTTGATTGGTCTTTCAAAAGCTTCACCTAATAGTCATGTGGTAGATACGATAAAACGAAAATGCTGTCTTATGGCAAAAGTGGTCAATGCAAAGTACATCTTCCGTCTTGCAGGGGTCAGTGTATGCGTCGCTGCCACTGTTCATTTTTTTAGAAGGACGGATCCACCTAATGGCAAAAGGGGGTCCAGGAAAATTGTTATATGCTGTTCACCCCTGCACTCCGATGACAGACTTTTTCTTATATTCATAACAATTTCACGGAAAGTGGGGATACTTACCAGTCATTCACTCGATATAGAGTCACCTTTAGGTGACTCTACATTGAGTGACAAGCAAAATGGTTTCCTGTGACCCAGGAAACCATTAATTACGTTGGGTAGTGACTATATAACCAAATGGACACTTGGTGGTCAAATGGAATTAGCAGCTATATTCGAATTTGATCAATTAGGTTTGCGTCTGATGGATGGTTGGAATTTATTGCTCACACAGGGATGAATTAATTTTCACCTTCGCCTTCACTGTCAAAAATGAGTGGCGTAACCCCGGCCTCCTAATCTTATGGGACAGAAAGGGACAAAGTCATAGTACCACCAACCGATTTCATAGTAATAGGACTGTGGAAATTCTCTGATCTGGGGTTGTTAAGCCAGTCTTCCATAGCCCTTTCACTATAAGAGTATTTTCCTAGAGTGAATAACATTGTCTGGTGTCAGCAAGAAAGAAGTGTAAACAGATGTCATCGTACTGGAGAAGTCAAGCCTATTCTTAGGGTTGAAGCGCATTTATGGAGACCCAGGGACATATCGGTTGTTCTTCCTCTCACATACTTTTGCCTTCATATTCTGGGCTATATATTGTCTGTCTGTACTAACAAAATGCTAAAGTTTCTCTTGGCGGCCGGGAAAAAGTAATGGCTTAGCTCAAAAATGGGGAAGACGCAAAACCCATGGACACCTGCCTCCATCCCTCCGGATCATCCACTGCTCAATTTCGACGTCAAGAACCTCCAACTGGATCAGCTTGACTGAGGAGGTGCAGAGCTCACCAAGAGTTCCATGGTCGTTTTAACAGTGTTCATATTATTGCTCCCTGTGTTTGTCAGCATCACAGGTGTCGAGTACAGGTTTCAGTGGTTCGTATTTTAGCAAATAGTCGAGAATATGTATGCGTTCTTATACACGATAAACCATATTGCTTCCCTCTTCACTCCGCTGGTGCATTACCATCTCTCATGAGACCTCAGCGTTGGCAGTATCTGTGCTGCATAATTTGAATAACGTCCTGCTACTGACTGAGTGTAGCCTATACACTGTATATAGACTGTATATGGCTAGTGAGGGAGTGATCGCCCTCTACCTACACAGATCAAAAGCCCTCGGGAGCAGGGGGGTGGTTGTTTTCTCAGGCAGAGGAACTCCTTGAGAGTGAAATGGCTGGGAAGCATGCCGGCACGTGACTGGCTACAGCATAGCTGGGTCTTTTGGGTGTGGGCAATCAGGCAAGTTAGCTGCCTACTGCGACTGCAACACATTGGCGAGGTGTTCAGGAAGTTAGCCAAAGAAACCTTGATGGACTCTGAAAGAACAATAATGGCCCCCAGTCCCGTGCAGCCCTTAAATGGGCAGGGGGTGCTAAGAATCTCACGGTTGCCTCAATTACAATCTAATTCATTTGTTAATGCAAAAAATACAACTAAAATTGGTAACTGGAATGTGAGAACGCTAAATCATGACGGTAAAATTGATGAGTTAGTGAAGGTTTTTCAAAATTATGGACTTGATATTTGTGCTCTGACAGAAACTAGATTAACTGGAGTTGATAAGTTGGATTTGGAGGATGGTATACGTTTATTGATATCTGGCCGACAGGACGGAATGCATTATCAGGGAGTAGGATTGTTACTGGGTTGTAAGGCAAATAAGGCATTATGTGAGTGGGATCCTATAGATGAGCAATTGTTATACGCACGGTTTAAATCAAATCATGGCAACATCAGTCTGTTTGTGTGTTATGCACCTACTAATGATGCACTCGATGAAAGGAAAGACACATTTTATGAAAAGTTGCAAGAAGGAGTAGGAAGGGTACCTAGACATGATGTTTTGATCTGCGTTGGAGATTTTAATGCAGTAATGGGCTGCTCAAATGAGGGATTTGAGGCATGTATGGGTAAGATGGGAGTTGGTAGTAGGATGAGTGAAAACGGAGTGAGGTTTGGAAGCTTCTGTCTAGCAAATGACTTAGTCATCGGGGGCACACTCTTTCAGCATTGCAATATACACAAGACAACTTGGGTGTCGCCGTGTGGAAAATATAAAAATCAGATTGATCACATCGCTATCAGTAGGAGGCATAGAAGTTCTCTGCTAGATGTTCATGTTAAACGGGGAGCGGATATTGGTAGTGACCATCAACTCAGCATTGCAAAAATAAGGTTTAAACTTAAAAATCAGAAGAAGGAAAAATCTGGTGTTGGTAGATATGATATTGTTAAGCTTAGAAGGGAAGGAGAAGAAAAGGAGGAATTCAGATTAGAATGCAGAAATAGGTTTTTGGTGTTGGAAACGTTGGAAGAGGGGGAGAGAAGTGTAGATGAGATGTGGGAGGATGTGAACAAAGTTTTGCATGAGACTGCTGAATGTACGATTGGAAGGAGACATAGATTCAGGAGAAAGAAATGGATATCAGAGGAAACGTGGGATATGATAAAAAGGAGAGGTGAGGCTAAATTGAGGAGTGAGATGCAATGCGTTGATGAACGAGAGATTGAATTAGCAAGAGCTGCGTACTGGAGTTTGAATTCAGAAGTAAGAAGGTTAGCTAGGAGAGATAAAAGAAGATGTGTGGATGAAAATGTTGCAGAGACTGAAATCTTAATAAACAAAAATGATGGACAGAGTCAAAGAATAGCATATGAATCGATTAGAGAACTGAGTGGTAATGCAGGTAAACGCAAGGAAATACCAGTTAGAGACAGGGAAGGAAATTTATTGACCAAAGATGGAGATATTAAAAATAGATGGAAAGAGCATTTTGAGACAGTTCTTAATAGACCAATACCACCAGAAGAGGATATACCGTCTGCTCAGGAAGATTTAAATATAGAAACAGGAGAGTTGAGGCTTGCAGAAGTGGAGAAAGCAGTAAAACAGTTAAAGAATAACAAGGCACCAGGGAGGATGGTTTATTTCCGGAAATGTTTAAAGTGGAGGGGGATAGATTAATAATGATCTTGACCAAGCTATTCAATAAGATATGGGTGACGGGGTTACTACCATCAGTTTGGAAGAATGGTGTAATTGTTAAAATTCCGAAGAAGGGAGACCTGAGTGAATGTGGTAATTGGAGAATCTCTTTGTCACCGATAGCTTTGAAAGTTTTCAGTAGAGTGTTGTTAAATAGGTTGGAGCCAGTGGTTGAGGGTATTCTGAGGGATGAACAGGCTGGTTTTAGAAAGGGACGTGGTTGCAATGATCATATCTTTATAGTTAGGCATTTGATGCAGCAAGTTAATGAAATGAGAGTACCGTTAAGTCTTTGTTTTGTTGATTTTGAAAAGGCTTTTGATAGTGTTTCGAGAGAGACTATGGGGAAGATCATGAGACATTATGGAATACCAGAGGAGTTTGTGAGGGTCATTATGAACATGCATGAGGACACATTTTGTAAAGTGATGGTTGATGGCTGTCTGAGTGATTCGTTTGAAGTCAAGTCCGGAGTAATTCAAGGTGGTGTTCTATCGCCTTTACTATTTATATTGGTCATTGATTACATTATGAAACGCGTTGGAACAGAAACCGGTGCAGGTATACTTTGGGGAGAAAACAGGAAACTTTTGGATTTAGATTATGCAGATGATATAGTTTTGATTTGTGATGGGCCAGAAGAGATGCAGAGAGTGTTGGACTGTTTGGTGAGTGAAGATCGCAAGGTGGGTTTGGTTATTAATTGTGGAAAAACTGAAATAATCAATATGAATATGGAAAATGCGCAGGAATGTGTAATTGGAGGTATGGTTGTAAAGCAAGTTGATAGGTTTATATATTTAGGTACTTATTTAGCCAAGGATGGTTCTTTGAACTTTGAATTCGAGGAAAGGTTAAAGAAGGCTAATCAGGCAATGGGAATGCTTAAAAATATTTGGAATAATAACAATTTTTCTGTTCATACAAAAATCAAACTTTATAAGGTAATGGTTAGGAGTATCTTAATTTATGGACACGAGTCTTGGTACAGCACAGTGACTATGGAAAATAAATTCTTGGTGTTTGAAAATAAAGCACTTAGAAGAATATTAGGAGTTAAGTGGTGGGAAAGGATACCAAATAGTAGAATTAGAGAAATAACGGGAGTGCAGCCGATCGATGAATATGTTAGATTCTCACGATGGAAGTGGCTAGGACATGTGTATAGAAGACAGGGAATAGTACGAGGTACACCAGGGTGGGTGGCACTTGGTAGGAGAGGTAGAGGAAGGCCAAAAGAGACGTGGGTGAGGACAATGAGACGGGAAGCTGGAGATGAGTGTTGGGGAGATCTTGAGGAGTTAGCACAAGATAGGATGTGGTGGTGTGAGTTCATCGAGGCCCTATGCATCCCCGAGGGTGCCACAGGAAATGACTGATTGATTGATTGATATATATATATATCCTTTCTTGTCCCTGCAGGAGTGTAGGGTCTCGGGGCTAGCAGGAGTGTAGGGTCTCGGGGCTAGGCCAATTCGTCCAGACACATAAAACAAGAGTGTCCACTCCCTTTCCCCCTGAGTAATCTTATGTGAGCAATAAACCAGAATATCCCTCGGATGCACACACTTAAGTACCACATCCAGCTGAAGCGTCTTATTCCTCTAAACGACCAGGCGTTCATTATGTGTATAAGTTTGCCCTACAGCGTAACGAATATTTTTCTGGTCTACAAGAACTCATTAGTACTGTACATTCATAGCAAGAAGAAGCATTTATAGAGTGCAACAGCCGTTCTCTTCAAATGCTCTAAGGACTTTGCCCAGTGATCTTGCTTTCGACCGATTGTTCTAAAGTCGAGGCACGTCATTCCTGACTAAGATTGGTCAAAATCGATTATTTATTTACCTTTTTAGCTGTTTTCTCTTTGGCCATGACCACTGAGTTGCTGTTCTAAAAATCGAATTGCTTCATCGTTGTATGATCCTCAGCCTTTCTACCATGTTCAGTTCACATTTAAACAAACTTGTTTGTGTCATAGGATTAAACATTTGACCTTGCGCTGTGTCTTTTTTTTTGACAGTTTGTACTCAAAATCGAATCTCTTCTCCCTTCACTCTTAGCCCTCTCTAAACGGTTGATTGAAATCGAACTGAAACTCTTTACGTTGACCTTCCCTGATGACCTTTACCTATTATTCTTCAAAACAATAGGTAAGCCCCTTGGCTAAAACGACCACCCCACGAAGTTTCGTTAACACACACACAAAATGTTGTAGTCTGATCACACACACACACACACACACACACACACACACACACACACACACACACACACACACACACACACACACACACACACACACACACACACACACACACACACGGGGATAATTTTGGCTTTTTGTGGCCTTGACCATTGGCTAAAAAAAAGGATTTATTTATTTTTTCTTGTATTACCCTCACACCTTTCACCAAGCTAGATGGAAAAGGAATCAGAACTGTTTAAGCTAACCAAGCCATGTGGCACTGACTTCTGACCTTTGCTATTACGGAATGTCCTCAGAACATTCCCATCCATTTACTTTGTCATCAATTCATCCAGAAAGACTGGCCAGATAGGACAGAACATGTTTAGAATGGCCTTGCTAGGCAATCTTACCTCTGACATTGTGAGAAAAAAAAAGTTAAGACATTGCATGACCCTCAACTCTTCCACCAAGTTTGGTCTAAATTACATAAAAACTACTGTAGTTGATCAAGCGAGCGAGAACACAATAAAACATGTAGTAGGGTAACTGTGGTATTTACGAACTATTAAAGCTTCACTGGATCTACAGATACTGTTGTATAGCTTGTGAAGTAGTATTAGAAGTTACTTCAATGACTGTTCTTAAAATTCGCTACCATACTACTGAAAAAATAAAAAATGCGCCAAACTTAGCTGTTGACTATCGGCTTCACAGATTAATTATACCACTCTCACCTTAACTTCTCCCAAATTGTCTTCCTTTGCTGTTTATGTCATGTAGCTCAGTCACAGCAAAAGTTGTTGTTACGGTTCTTCATGCCTTCATTTAAACTCCCTCGTAAGTATTATCGTATTCTAGTGTTAATATGTTTTTATAGCTCAAATTTCAAGATGAAGAGATGCAGTTTTAGGCCAAGTATGGGTAAGAAGTGATTAGTATTGAGCTTATTCTGAGGTCGGTCGTCGCTTTGATGTTTCATTCTTGCATCTAGACATTGACTTATTTAGCTGAGAGATCCCTGCGTATAGAGTTTGTTCATGGTACCGTCAGACAGTTTTACTCAGCCTCGGAAAGACATTTTTTTTTTTTTTTTTTAGGTTACTTGGATATCCATCTATCCATCCATCATCCAATCCTACGTTGCCCCATGAGGAACGTAGGAGCCCGGGGCTAGGCAGTTGGTCCTTACATTTAAGATGAGAGTGACCAACCTCACTCATCCCTGAGTGGCATTACGTGAGCAATAAACCCCAACCACCCCTTGGATATAAGCCTTCACCGGCTCAATCTGATTGGAGCACAATAATTACCCACTAAACCACCAGGCGCCAAAATTTGGTTATATGGTTACCAACCAGCGTAGTACATGGTTTCCTGGTGTACAGGAAATCATTTGGCTTGTCACTCAGTGTAGAGTCACCCACAGGCAGAAGGACGAGGAAAGAATGAAGATTGATTTTATTAATCCTTTCAACAAGCGAGGCAATTCCTTAACTGTGTAAACTCATCTGAAAGTAGCATCATCGCACTGGAGCTTAACAAGTGCTTCCTCCAGGCTTCAGTCCAGCAGCTAAACCTTCATTCCTCAGTGGCAATACCAGTCCCGAGTTAAGTAAACAAGGCTGTAGATTGGACTCTGCATTCTTCTTACAAATCTAAAACAGACGACTAGAAACGAGGAATGTTCAGTAACAGATTGTTTTTTATACTGAGCCACCAGTATAAAGTACGGTTTAAAATACACCTCAGGCTGTTATATTGCACTGTATCAAACAAAATCCTTTATTAAGAATTTTGACATATATTGCCTTACACAGTATCCTCTGTAATCAGTTTTGGAATATAGGGGATATCTACCAAGATTAGTCAAACATGCTCCAGTGCTCATGAGTCGTAGGAGAGGTGAAGTTATGATAAACTACGGAATATAGAACACCAACTTTGTACATCAGGGAAAATTAACTTGAGCAATGCCTGTATGGCCTCTCACAAAATTAATTTAAAATGAGAAACTGAATTAAACTGGCAGTCAGGATCATATTTTATGTATATATTTTATGGTGGCTTCATCTGACAAGAGGTTATTTACTGAGCCTCTATATAAGGATTTCTAATAATTCTCTGCTTTGTAATACTGAAGAGCGGAGTCTCTCTCTCTCTCTCTCTCTCTCACACACACACACACACACACACACACACACACACACACAAGAATACGGCCTCGAGATGTTTCCTTTCAATAGAGACAAACCAGCATTCCCTATCCATTTATGTCAGCTGTCCCTCCACCCCCCCCCCCACACACACACGGAAAGAGAGACAGACAGACAGACAGACGAACGGACAGACAGACAATACATCAGAGAAGAAATGTGAGACGTACAGTGGTGACGCAGGAATATTGTTTAAAATCTTATACTCTACTTACCAAATCTGACTTATGAATCATTCCAAGACAATGATTCCAAGCGGCTGTGTTAGAACATTATTCAGACCAGCATTAATTAACCCTTTCTCAGTTAGGACAGCTCTAATTTTCTATTCCAGCTAACAGCAAGCGATTTTATTCAAGTGATTCAGTCATATCAGCCTGAAAGGGAAAAAAATAAGTCTTTGCTGTACCAATGTTCAAATTTTCCGCAGTATACATTAATGGTCTCCAAGGCAGGAGTAAACCTACTTGAACCGAAGGTTGTGTTTCGGCCTCATCGCCCTCATTCCCTCCACCACTGGACAATCAGTTTCCGTCAGTGTCTCAGTTTATTACCAGCAATCACCAGGACCTTCGAGCCTCGTAACTGGCTTAGTCTCTGTCAGGCAGGCGGCGGCCACAGCTTGGTGAGGAGAGGAGAGCAGGGCCGGGAGGACGGGTAGGGGGTGAGAAGAGGAAGCAGGAGGCAGAAAAGGGAGGGGGGCGGCTTTCTGTTGCCAGGTGGACACGGCTCCGGGATTTATTTCGCGTTTTTGATGCGCACTACTGGAGGGGAGACGCAAGAGCAAGCAAACAGCACTTGTGTGGGTCTGTGTACAAAAGATGTAATTTACAATCCCCGTTGATTAATACGTTGACTGTTCTTTCGCCGTGCATAGATTATATATATATATATATATATATATATATATATATATATATATATATATATATATATATATATATATATATATATATATATATATATATATATATATATATATATATATGTGTGTGTGTGTGTGTGTATGTGTGTGTGTGTGTGTATGTGTGTGTGTGTGTGTGTGTGGAGAGAGAAAGAAACACGACTACGTCACCATATTCCCTACCAGTAGACTCAGTTATTTATAAAGTGTTATGCACATTACATGCTGGAAGTCGTGGCACTGCCGCTGCCACTACTTGAATCATAATGAAGTGTCACTCCCATTACAGTTAGTTTTTTGGTATAGTACTGCACTACCGGTACTCTACCCGTTACCGTTGCTTTGAATCCATACAGATTTTTTTAAAGATAATTTTTCTGCAGTAATTATGGACGGGCACTTTGTTTTGACGATTATAACAGGAAAGTACATCCTACTGCAGGTTATGGGTTTGTTACCATATTTCTGTATCATCAAATCTAAGTTTACATAGTTTAATATATGCGTATATTACATATATCACGAACCAATCTATCGTCTACAGTAATACTTAATAACAACCACTGGAAATAAGTTGCAGTACACTGAATAACGAAATATTGTGACTAATACACACTTACATTTTCATTACCAAATATATGGCTAATACCATGTCATACTGCTTCATTACCAAATCATATTGTTTCATTACTAAATCATACTGCTTCATAACCAACTTTGCCACAGCTTATTTATGAACAATACCAGATGGCAATCCTACCGACGGTCCACTGGTGTCTTGTGTGCATCAGACACAGAATTGATATTGCCTGCCTCTAGCAAAGAGAGATGATATAGTTTCCGTCAGCGTGTGTCTTTGTATGTGAGTCTGTTGCCAAAATATCTCAGGATGTTATGAACGAATTTTCACCAAACTTTCAAGAAATAGCAGTTATGTGGGTATGCAGAAGTCTATTACTTTTGGTGAGGATTTGATCAAAGATGGCCGGATGCCAGCTGTTATCTATCTATCTATCTATCTATCTATATGGATTAGTTTTATTTTTTATTTTTTTTTTTCAAACGTGGCCACTGAATTCCACAAAGTTTTACTAATTGTCTTCACATTTGGTTTGTAGGTAGTTTGTACCTTAGCCAACAACATATTTTGAAGGGAGACTAGCATTTGCCCTCCAAATGCAATTGTTTCATTCATTTCGCGTCTAACACAAGCATAATCATGGGCCGTGCTATTGAATGTAAACGCCAGTATTAACGAACGTGATCGTCTGGCGTTCCTGTTTTTCCTACCATTTATAAATTTCCTGTTCACACCAGGCGTTCGTCATTTGGTTTATGGCGCAAAATAGTATTAGAATGTGACAGGAGGATAAATGCCACCCTCCCCCCCTTTTGTGTAACAAACTTAAATATTCATAAATACGACAGCCAGTTTTGTCATTAATAAACATTGAATTATTCAGGAATAAAATTATCTTTGAGTGGCTACAATAATTACGAGGAATACAGGGCTGTGCAGAAAATTTTTCGACTAAACGTCTCTCCAAACGAGTACGAGTAAAGAAAACTTCCATGGTGGTGAGGTGGCGACGTGGCGGTAATATTTGGTGTTATGATAATTATATTGTGATCTTAATCTAATTTCAGACTACCTGTGTAATTTGTCAATAGCTTTTTGAAAAGGCATCAATATTAAAGAAACTGATAGATTTGCCAGTGCTTAAAGTTTGTGTGTTAGGCAGCTCAGGGCTGTAGTTATCACATCCGAGGGGAAGCCTATAAGTTTCTGCCTCTCGTCGAACATTATCCGTGTGTGACAATCTTGGCATTGGAAAATCATGAAATAAATGACATATTACTTTAAATGGGATGCTTCTTGGAGTATATCATATGCAGTTCAAATGTATTGTTGATTCATACAGCAATGCAGTGGTTGCTAACATGATCAAAGAAAATCCCTTTTACTTTGCATGATACAGTAGGCCTACATACTTTCCCCCATATTTGAGGCTAAATAAGTATGTAACGTATAAGAAGAAAATGTATACAATAGCATATTACATGGCAGTAATTACAGATGATAGAATTGGTTCAGTGTCGGTAAGTGGTTAGTTAGGTTTGTATTATTCGCAAGCTTTATTAGTGTTCACACATAATCTTAAGTTATAGTAGTCGGTTAAATAATAGTACATTAATTTTTCATCAGTACCAACAAATAAATGCAATCATTTATGTTCTTCATTGAAACGTGTACTTCGTTTTGGCACCAAAATAAATTAATAAGCTGATTTAGGTAAGTTAAAGTTAGGTAAAGTTACCATAGGTAAGACTGAATTGGTTGGTTAGAATGCTGGCTGGAACATTTAGGCTACTTACTTCAGTCAAACACTCAGATTTGACTATAGGTGTGTAGGTTTTAATACATAATTTGTTAGTAAAATAAAGCAGATTATTTCATGGGGTTCGCAAAAAAGAAAAAAAAAAACATCCTGAGGCATCTTTCTATCCCAAGAACTTTTCTTATCTGTAAGTAGCTGCAAGCTAAGGAAATGACCTGCACCATGCAAATGTAATATGAAAAAAGTAGTTAACTGAATGAAATGAGTTACTGTAATGGATGGTTGATGAGTGAAGGACAGGCAGGGAATATTGGTTTGGATGGAAGGGTTTTACATGAGCATCAAAGGAGCAGTTAAGTAGTAACTGTGACAAACAGGATATATGAGATAAATTTGTAGTGAAGACCTACATTATACATATTACTAAGGAGCAAGCTAGGAAAACAGAAGAGTAAGCAGTCTGAAAATGTACAATATTACATCTTCAGAGTGATACAGAAACGTAAAGGGTAGAGGTCTTTTATGCACACCCACAGCAGGGAGTGGCACACAGAACAAAGAATGACCTGAATTAAAACTGATCGATGTATAGTCAGCCAAAAAAGTCGTGTCATCGTTCCGAACCCCGTAAATATTCGAACAGATAAGTCGAAGCAGCAGGGATAGCTTCACAAGTCTGGCAACTGTGTCAGACCAGACGGTGGTGGGGGTGTGGTTTGGGGTGCCATGTATTATTGTCGGGTGGAAATTGTTGGAAATAACATACTGGGTAATAGGATTATAGTCAACTTTTCTCACTTATGTCACTAAATGTCTTCATATCCATCGTTATGAGTTTACATGTAATCAGAATATACTGCAGTTTCATATACATTGGTTGTCATGTCTAATTCATCTTTGATATTTGGAATACTACAGAGGACGGAATAACGGTGGAATACGTTTCATAACGAGTGTTTGGAATTTAATGAAACGTCACGATTATGATAATATAATACAGCGTTTATTAATGATAACTAGAATCTCCCTTCTATTTCCCGTCGTCCAGAATAGATAACTGAATGACACTGAGGATATGACTATATGCTGGTGGGTGTATATCTTGGGTTCATCACCTTGCGTAACACCTGTGGCTGGGTTTTCCCATAGATATAAATAAGTCTACAGTAGATGTCGCATCGCCCATTCTTCAGTACTGCAGCGGTGCGTCTGTTCGGCCGCCATCTTGGAGCGGTCAGGCATATAATAGTAGGGCTTGTTTTAGAGTGAATTCAGACTATGAGAATGAATGTTGTTGTGGAGGAGGTGGTGATGGTGGTTTTTGTTGTGGTAGTGGTGATGGTGGTTTTGTTGTGGTGGTGGTGGTCGTGATGATGGTGGTTTTTGGTGTGATGGTGGCGGTGGTGGTGGTGGTTTTTGTTGTTGTGGTGGTAGTGGTGGTTTTTGTTGTTGTGGTGGTAGTGGTGGTTATTTTGTTGGTAGTGGTGGTTGTTGTGTTGATGGTGATTGTTGTGGCGGTTGTTGTTGTTGTGGTGGTGGTGGTTATTGTGGTTGTTGTTGTTGTTGTTGTGATGATGGTTATAATGGTGGCTGTTGTGGTGGTGCTTATTGTGGTAGTGGTTGTTGTGGTGGTTATTGTGATGGTAGTGGTTGATGTGATGGTGGTTGTGGTGATAGTGGTGGTTGTTGTTGTGATGGTGGTTGTGGTGATGGTGGTGGTTGTGATGGTGGTTGTTGATGTTGTTGTCGTGGTAATTGTTGTTGTGGTTGTTGTGGTTGTCGTTGCTGTTGTGGTGGTGGTGGTGGTGGATGTGGTGGTTGTGATTGTGGTAGTGGTTGTGGTTGTTGTTGTTGTTGTTGTTGTTGTTGTTGTGGTGGTGGTGGTGGTGGTGGTGGTTGTGTTATGGTAGTTGTTATTGATGTTGTTGTGGTGGTGGCGATGGTGGTGGTTGTTGTTGTTATGGTTGTTGTTGTTGTTGTTGTGGTGGTGGTTGTTATGGTTGTTGTTGTTGTTGTTGTTGTTGTGGTGGTGGTGGTGGTGGTGGTTGCTGTTGTTGTTGTGGTGGTGGTGGTGGTTGCTGTTGTTGTTGTTGTGTTGGTGGTTGTTGTTATGGTGGTGGTGGTGGTTGTTATTGTGGTGGTGGTGGTGGTTATTGTTGTTATGGTGCTGGTGGTGGTGGTGGTGGTGGTTGTGGTGGTGGTGGTTGTTTTTATGGTGGTAGTGGTGGTTGCTCTTGTTGTTGTGGTGGTGGTTGTTGTTGTGATGGTTGTTGTTACGGTGGTGGTGGTGTGTGATTGTTGTTATGGTGGTGGTGGTGGTTGTTGTTATGGTGGTTGTTGTGGTGGTGGTGGTTGTTGTTGTTGTTGTGGTGGTGGTTGTTGTTATGGTGGTGGTGGTTGTTGTTATGGTGGTGGTGGTTGCTGTTGTTCTTATGGTTGTTGTTTTAGTGTGGTGGTGGTGGTGGTTGTTGTGGTGGTGGTGGTTGCTGTTGTTGTGGTGGTGGTGGTTTAGGTGGTGGTGGTGGTGATGGTGTTGGTGGTGGTTATGGTGGTGGTGGATGTGGTGGTTGTGGTGGTGGTGGTAGTGGTTGTTATGGTGGTGGTGGTGGTTGTTATGGTGGTGATGGTGGTGGTTGTTACGGTGGTGGTGGTTGTTGTTATGGTTGTTGTTGTTGAGGAGGTGGTGGTGGTGGTTGTTATGGTGGTAGTGGTGGTTGTTACGATGGTAGTGGTGGTTGTTACGAAGGTGGTGTTGGTTGGTTGTTGTTGTTATGGTTGTTGTTGTTATGGTTGTTGTTGTTATGGTTGTTGTTGTTATGGTTGTTGTTGTTATGGTTGTTGTTGTTGTGGTTGTTGTTGTTGTGGTGGTGGCGGTGGTGGGGGTGGGGTTTGTTGTTGTGGTGGTGATGGTGTTGTTGTTGCTGTTGTTGTTGTTGTGGTGGTGGTGGTGATTGTTGCTATTGTTATGGTTGTTGTTGTTGTTGTTGCGGTGGTGGTGGTGGTGGTGGTTGTCTTTATGATGGTGGTGGTGATTGTTGTTGTTGTTGTGGTGTCGGTGGTGTTATTGTTATGGTGGTGGTGGTGGTGGTTGTGTTGGTGGTGGTTCTTGTTGTAGCGATGGTGGGGGTTGTTGTAATGGTGGTGGTGGTGGTGATGGTGGTTGTTGTTGTTGTGGTGGTGATTGTTGTTGTGGTGGTGGTTGTTGTTGTGGTGGTGGTTGTTGTGGTGGTGGTTGTTGTGGTGGTGGTTGTGGTTGTTGTTGTGGTTGTGGTTGTTGTTGTTGTGGTTGTTGTTGTTGTGGTTGTTGTTGTTGTGGTTGTTGTTGTTGTGGTTGTTGTTGTTGTGGTTGTTGTTGTTGTGGTTGTTGTGGTTGTGGTTGTTGTTGTTGTGGTGGTTGTTGTTGTGGTTGTTGTTGTTGTGGTTGTTATTGTTGTGGTGGTGGTGGTGGTTTTTATGGTGGTAGTGGTGGTTGCTGTTGTCGTGGCGGTGGTGGTGGTTGTTGTGGTGGTGGTGATGGTTGTTGTTATGGTGGTGATGGTTGTTGTTATGGTGGTGGTGGTGGTTGTTTTCATGGTGGTAGTGGTGGTTGCTGTTGTTGTGGTGGTGGTGGTTGTTGTTGTGGTTGTGGTGATGGTTGTTGTTATGGTCGTGATGGTTGATGTTGTTATGGTGGCGGTGGCTGTTGTTGTTGTTGTTGTGGTGGTGGTGGTGGTTGTTTTTGGTGTGGTGGTGGTTGTTATAGTGGTTGTTGTTGTTATTGTTGTGGTGGTGGTGGTGGTTGTTTTTGGTGGTGGTGGTGGTGGTTGTTTTTGGTGGTGGTGGTGGTGGTTGTTGTGGTGGTGGTGGTGGTTGTTATGGTGGTGGTGGTTATTATGGTGGTGGTGGTGGTGGTGGTGGTTGTTGTTATTGTTGTTGTTCTTGTGGTGGTGGTGGTGGTGGTGGTGGTTATGGTGGTGGTGGTTATGGTGGTGGTGGTTATGGTGGTGGTGGTTGTTGTCGTTATGGTTGTTGTTGTGGTGGTGGTGGTGGTTATGGTGGTGGTTGTTGTGGTGGTGTTGTTGTTGTGATGGTGGTAGTGGTGTTGTTGTTGTGGTTGTTGTTGTTGTTGTGGTGGTGGTGGTTATGGTGGTGGTTGCTGGTTGTTGTTCTTATGGTTGTTGTTCTTGTTGCTGTGATGGTGGTGGTGATGGTGGTGGTGGTTGTTATGGTGGTGGTGGTTGTTGTGGTGGTGGTGGTATTGGTGGTGTTGTTGTTGTGGTGGTGGTTGTTGTTGTTGTGGTGGTTGTGGTGGTGGTGGTGACTGTTGTGGCGGTGGTTGTTATGGTGGTGGTGGTGGCTGTTGGTTTGACGGTTGTTTCAGTTGT
Source organism: Coenobita brevimanus (assembly GCF_032717465.1). Taxonomy (NCBI): domain Eukaryota; kingdom Metazoa; phylum Arthropoda; class Malacostraca; order Decapoda; family Coenobitidae; genus Coenobita; species Coenobita brevimanus. The sequence continues at coordinate 27,712,391 of NC_137023.1, read as the reverse complement.
GCTTGTTGTTGTGGTGGTGGTGGTTGTGATGGTGGTTGTTGCTATGGTGGTGGTTGTTGTGATGGTGGTGGTCGTGGTGATTGTTGTTGTGGTGGTGGTTGTTGTGGTGATCATTATTCTTGTGATGGTGCTTCAGGGGGTAGTGGTTGTGGTGATGGTGGTGGTTGTTGTTGTGATGGTGAAGGTTGTTGTGGTGATGGTTGTTATGGTGGTGGCTGTTGTTGTGGTGGTAATGGTTATGGTTCCTGGTTCCTCTGAAAAGTGAACTTGGTGGACTGCAAGTTTAAATTTCCCTTCTTGAACCCACCATCCTCCTTTCGGGGGATAGGGAAGCGGCTGAAGGACGTTTGCATAATCAGAGACTTGAGCGGCTCATGCTGTCGGTGTCAGTATAGATATATTCTGACGCTTTCTACACCCAAAAGCAGCACAGTGTTGCTGCATTGCTAGGTAAATGGTGGTCAACTTTGACCATCGTCAGGAACACGACATCGTCTGCCTCGACCGTTGCAAGATGGCGGCCTGGCAGACGCATCTAAAGTAGTGTCATGCGGCATCTAGGCTTTTTTATGTCTATGGGTTTCCCTTACCGCATTACCAAAGCACTAACCACCTGTGGAATGCTTTTCTCGTATTTCTGTGAAGGCACCGCATACTTCTGCCACACCAAACATGGTATATATAAAATATATCCTGCCGTGTTTAGAAGGTAAACATACAGTAAAAACACAGCTTTCTGTCCTTTATTCCGATATCATATGACTAGTTGATACCCGGCAGAGGGGGTGTGGGAGAAAAGTGAGGAGGGGACGGGGTTGCGCCTCGTTGTTTCATTTGTTTGATTGGCTACACGAGCTAGGCATTATTTCAGGTTGACGATACATTTAATTATTTGGAGGTATGAAATCAGGTGTAATATCACATTTAGCATCTTTACTCTTAGGTGTAATGCTAGACTACACTGCCAACAACAACTACAGCACACACATACTTCATTACCCCACCTCCACCCCCAAACAACTCACCCCCCTCACAGTCTGGTCTGACATAGTTGCCAGACTTGTGAAGCTATCCCTTCTGCTTCGACTTATCTCTTCGAATATTTGCGGGGTTCGGATCGAAGACACGACTTTTTTGGCTGACTACACCTGACTTTTACCTTAGGGATGCACCTGACAATAGGGGTAAATACTGCAGCTTAACCGGTGCACACCTGGAGCAGGGAGTGGCACAAAGAAACAAAGGATGACCTGAATTAAAAATGAGCAATGCACAGAACAATAGGTACCTGACTTTCTTCCTTAAGGATGCACTTGACAAAAGGGGGTAATTGCTGCAGCTTAAGACCTATTGTAGAGGATTAGTGCTAGGTGTGTCCCACACAGGTGTGACTGTACTACCAGGAGACGACAAGGAACAATCAAGTGTTAGTCTGGGGGTACTGCTTTAAAATTAATTCAGTTAACAACTTTCCACACTTAAAATGACCATAACTCAAGTTTACATTCTTTTCATATGTGCCAGAAATTATGCAAGATTCTATCATATTTCTTTCATCAAAGCTTTTTGATCTTGCTAGAATCTTAGAGCCTACTCAGTCAGCATTCATCAGGCTTTCAAAATATTCTTTCCATCTGGTCCTTACTTCATCCCTATGGGTTAATAATCTGCCACTTACATCCTTCACACTTTCATATTTCTTTCCGCTGTCGCTTCTACATTTCCGCACGTCTTTCCAGAATAACATCCTATTTTCAGAGTAATCTGCATTCATTTTTCTTCCCAGATCAATATTTGCCTCTTTCTTTTTCCTCTTCACTAGTCTCTTTACGTGCTTCATGCACTCAGTATATTCAGTTATTATTTCAGCTGAACCGCTGTTCTGTAACCACTCTAGCCACGTGTTCCTCTTTTCTCCACTGCCCTATTAACCTCTCAATCTCACCATGCCGTACCTTTTTTCTGTGTTGTTACTCTTGCCACACCACACACTGTTTTAGCATTCCTAACTAAACAATCCCTATATGCATTCCACAGGCTGTCCAGATCGATTTCACTCCTATTCACTGATTCTTACCTCTCCCCTGCTTTGGTCCTGAATTCTTCTGCCATTTCTTTGATCCTCATCTTCTCGACTTTCAGTCTTTCATCCTGACTGCTCCTCTCTCTCTCTTGGTCCACCTACTCCTCTCAGCTTCATCTTGCATACCACAATTGTATGATCTGACAGACCTCCACATCTTCCTCTCATGGCCCTCGTATCAGCAACCATTCCCTTGGTAAAGAGAATATAAGGTAGTTTCACACGGTGGGGGGGGGGGGGAGCAAAAACGTGTCTCGGTCTGCGCATGATGTCACAAATAATTCAGACTGAGGGTTTCTGGTAGTCAGGCAGACCAGTCACTCACATACCTGCCCTGTGATATGAGCTCCCCAGCCTATATGGATTACTTTTATTTGCATCCTAACATGCATGCACAGCAATGAGAAGGTTAATGCTATGTTTTTGAGATATTATAGAATATATCTGCAACAAGAACTACCTGTTTTCAGAGAATATAGGAATGTTGTATACAGGGTCATACAGACATAAATCCGACGTCACGGGTGCCTGTAAGCTAGCTGATTATAAGAAAAACAACTGAAAATATTGACAGAGATCACTGGTTGAGAGCATAACACCAAACACTTACTAAATGATCCGGAAATCGCTAGTTTACATTGGTATATCATTACATTCGATTTCTTTCACGTTCTCATTCTCTCTCTCACAGCCTCTGCGCGAGCCGGGGGAGGTGAACCTACCCCTCATATTCTCTTTACCTTGACCATTCCCAGCATCGACCTCTCTACGAGCATGTAATCAATCAGGATCCTTTCAACATTATCCCGGCTCCCTCTTTATCACGTATATTTATGTGCATCTTTGTATTTGAAATACTAGTTGCAAATGCACACTCTCCTTTCCTGACACATATCCTTCAGTCGCTTCCCATTATCATTTCCTCATGGTACTCCATTACAATCTATTATGTTATTCTCAGGACCAGTGCCTACTCTTCCATTCATATCGTCCATTACAAACACTTTATAGCTCCCGGGTACTTGTCTCACTGTTTCATCCAGCTCATCCCAAAACCTGTCTTTCTCTCACTCCTGTCTCACACGGTGCATATATACAGTATATATATATATATATATATATATATATATATATATATATATATATATATATATATATATATATATATATATATTCTTCGGTCGGGATAGGCCGGTCCTGCAGTGGATACTCAAACGGCTGATGATAATATATATATATATATATATATATATATATATATATATATATATATATATATATATATATATAAAATGGACAGTCAAAACGATTAATAGAGATAAAACATTAAAACCAAATAAACCATTAAAGCAAAGAAAAAGTTTTTTTTTTTCTTTTTTTTTTCTTTAATGAAAAACCGTATTTTTATTTTCCCTACCCTGTTGTGGGGTATGAACGTTTAAGGTTCAACCCCTCTCTTGTGTTAGAGTCTGTAGCCAAGGACGCAAAGTCAATAGAATACATGTTTGAGGGTTTGTGGAACTAAAATATTCAACCATTTTTCGAAAGATTTTGTTGTTAGTTAACAAAGTTTGACAGTATAATGAATATTCCTCAATAGGTTCAGTTTTCTTTTAATGATAAGAAATGAAAGTCGCTTATTACAGAATAACAATGACTGGTATGTAAAACAAACATCTACACTGTTCAAAATTGAACGTTGCAGTCATTTCACTCCTTTTCCACACTGTTTCCCGTACCTCATTGGTAAAGTAATATGACAACCCTACATTCGTTCTCCATCACTTTTTCGCGACTAGCACCGTATTCTGTTGTTAACTCCAACCGTGCATTCACAAAATGAGAGTGGGTGTTTTGTTTTGATGTGTGTGTGTAATTCACCGGGTCGGTCAGGATCACTTGATGGTCGTGATCGTCAGCTTTTACCCTCTCGGAAGGGAGCTGAGAGCTCATATAGTCCGATCTAAGGGCAAGGTTGTGACCTTCACACACGCACACACCCGTCCCCTTGCTCAAGGGGAACAGTAACCACCCACTTCGTCAGTGAAACTTTTCGCAACCTGAGCGAGGCGCGAACTCCCGTCCACCAGTTGGCAAGTGAGAGCGTTACCACTGCACCAGCGAGCGGTAATGTGTGTGCGCGCGCGTGTGTGTGTGTGTGTGTGTGTGTGTGTGTGTGTGTGTGTGTGTGTGTGTGTGTGTGTGTGTGTGTGTGTGTGTGTGTGTGTGTGTGTGTGTGCAACATAAATCGAATAGTTTTCGTCTGATATTTAACGAACTTGGTTGAGGGATCTCCTACTAGGGAATCTACTGTTTTTGTGAACAACGTGTCAAAGGTCAAGGTTGCTCCTCTGGCCAAACGTTGACACTGCAAAATCAACGTAAACAGTTTTTATCTAATTCAGACCAAACTTGGGGGACGATTGAAGGTAAGCCAAAAATAAAGTAATTTACTTCTGAGAACACTCAGTCAAAGGTTATGGTCACAGGGTAAGGTCAAATTTTGAATCACGTGTGTGGTTTTAAAGTAACTGAAACAGTTGTGATCTAGTTTTAATCACACCTGATGAAATGGTTAAGGAGGCTAGCCAACTGACAGCAAACCCTTTTCTGTATCCTCCTACTTTCTCTATACTCATTTCAAAGCCAAAGTTGGATGTTGCGTATATGTACGCAATGATCTATCTTGCTCTCATGTTCCTGAACTTGATTCTTCTGAATTCTCTACTCTCTGGCTCTGGCTTTCCTGTCATTCTCTGACTAAATGTATCTGCACTGTATACTTATCTCCTAATTCTACTGACTATCAAAAATTCTTTGATTATCTTACTTCTACAATGGAGCACATTCTATCCATTTCTCCTTTCTCTGAAATCTCTATTCTAGGAGATTTCAATGTTCACCACCACCTTTGGCTCTCCTCTCCTTTCACTGATCCACCTGGTGAACAAGCCTACATCTTTTCTATCCTTAATGACCTAGAGCAGCTTGTACAGCACCCTACCTGTGTCCCTGACTGCCTTGGAGAGGGCTCCAACATACTTGACCTCTTCCTTACAATTAATCCCTCTGCTTACACTGTTAATATTTTCTCTCTATTGGGCTCCTTCAATCATAACCTTATTACCTTGAACAGTCCTATCGCTCCAGTACGGCCAGTGGACCCTGCAAAGAAATGTCAATTGTGGCACTTTGGAGCAGCAGATTGGGAGGACCTCAGGCAGTACTTCTTTGATTTTTCCTGGAATAATTATTGCTTCAATGGCCAGGAGCCATCTGGGTGTGCCTTGCGCATTACAGAGGTTATTCTCTTGGGCATGGATGCATCCATTCCTTTCTCATATCCTTTGACAAATGCAAGAAAGCCTTGGTTTAATCACGCTTGTTCTAATGCTGTCTGCAACAAGGAGCGGGCCTATATAAGGTACCGGAGCCAACCCACCCCTGAATCATATATTTTTTATGTTACTGCCTGCATTCGTGCTAAGTCTGTTCTTCCCTCTGCTGAAAATAATTTCATCTGTACTATATGCTCTCGACTCTCCACCTCGAATTCTTCTCTCTCCTTCTGGCACCTTGCCAAAAATCTTTCTAACAACTTTACTTCATCATCCTACCCTCCTCTTTTCTACTCTGATGGCTCTGGAGCTATTTCTTCTACCGATAAAGCAGATCTCTTCGCTCAGACATTCTCCTCCAATTCCACCTTAGACGATTTCAGTGCTGTTCCTCCATTACTTCCCCCCTCTGACTTCCTCATGGCTGACATTAAAATTTCTTCGTCTGATGTATTTTCTGCCATTACTGGCCTCAATATTAACAAGGCATGTGGGCTTGATGGAGTCCCTCCTGTTGTCCTCGAGAAATGTGCTTCTTTGCTTACAACCCTGCCTAGGTAGACTCTTTTGCCTTTGTCTTTCAACTTGTACCTTTCCTTCTTGCTGGAAGTTTGCTCTCATTCAGCCAGTCCCAAAGAAGGGTGACCATTCCCAACCTTCTAATTATTGTCCAATGCTTTAACATCCTGTACATCAAAAGTTTTCGAGTCTGTTCTTAACAGAAAAAATTTAAAGCATCTTTCCAATCACAAACTTTTTTTTGATCGTCAGTATGGGTTCCGCCAGGGACGCTTCACTGGTGATCGTCTTACCTACCTTTCAGACTCCTGGTCATCCTCCTTTCTGGACTTTGGTGAAAGCTTTGCCATTGCATTTGACATCTCAAAGGCTTTCGATCGAGTCTGGCATAAATCTTTAATTTCCAAACTGCCCTTTTATGGTTTCTATCCTGCTATCTGTGCCTTCATCTACAGCTTCCTTTCTGGTCATTCTATAGCCGCTTTTGTAGACGGCCATCGTTCTTCTAGATCTATCAACAGTGGTGTTCCTCAGGGCTCTGTCCTATTATCAACTCTCTTCCTTTTATTCATTAATAATCTTCTAAGTTGTACATCTTATCCTCTCCACTTGCACACTGATGATTCCACCCTTCACCTTTCCATTTGGTGTCCACAACGTTCATCTCAGCAGTTACTTCAACAAACAAGGGACGAAGCTATGGCACACCTAATGTCTGACTTAGCTTGTATCTATGACTGGGGTAAAAATAATCTTGTTTTTCATGTATCAAAGACTCAGACACCTATCAACCCGTCAGAATCTTCCACAGGAGTACCCACTAATGTTTATTAATATCCAGCTCAATCTTGCATCATCCTTGAACATGCTTGGGGTTTCATTCACACGGGACTTATCATGGAAAGATCATATTGCATCTCTTGTAAAATCTGCTTCCAAGAGATTAGGTGTGATAAGCCACCTCCATGCCTTCTTTACCCCTGCACAGTTGATGAATTTATACACGAGTTTTATTCGCCCCTGTTTAGAGAACAACTCTCTTGTGCGGGGAGGCTCCCCACATACATAGGGTGTAGTCAAAGCCTATTCATCTCATTAACTCTCCTCCTCTCACTGGCTCCCTTCAACCTCTGTCTCTTTGCCGCACTGTTGCCTCTTTATCTCTTTTCTATCACTACTACCATGGTCACTGCTCCTCTGAACTGTCTGCTTGCATCCCTCGACCTCTACAACGGGTGCATAGCACCCGTCTAGCATCAAACTCTCATCCCTTTTCTGTCCAACTCTCTGATGCAAGAGTTAACCGTTACTCCCAGTCCTTCATTTATGCAACAGGTCGTCTGGAATGGTCTCCTTCTGTCTGTATTTCCTACTTCCTATGATCTCCAGTCTTTCAAGCGCAGTGTATCCAGGCACCTCGAATTGAATGGATCTTGAATTTGGCTCTCTTTTGTATTGCTTTTGTTTTTGTTTTTTCTTGGAAGGAATGTTTTGTGGGCTCAGCCTTTGGTTCCTTCTTCCTTGCATAAAAAAAGTAGGATTTTTTTTTTTTTTAACAAAAGGTTAAATGTTTAGGTCACAGGTCAAGGTCGTTTAAACATTTTTTCCTGATTTAAACGAAAGATTGTGGAAGGGTTAAAAGTAAGACTACATTAACAATGATTAGGTTTTGGAACAATCAACCAAGAATCATGATCACAATGAACTCTCAAAGGCCATGGTGGCAGGACAAAGTTATCTCTAGCAGTCTTCATCTGATTTAAACCAAATTTGGTAGAGTGGTTAAGGGCCAGACAACATAGAAGGAATTAAATTTTCAGGACAATAATTCAGATATCAAGTTCATAGAGCAAGGTCAAATGTCGAGAAATATGCTTGGTTCTGAACAACAACAAGAACAACAACAAAAGCTAATGAAGTTTTTTATGTGACCTCGATAAAACTTCCCAAATGAGTTGTGGATCACTCAAGGAGTTGATATGTTTTATAGAATAGTAGGCCAAAGGCCGAGGTCACATGTCAAGGTCATTAAAAACAGCTTTTATCTGATGCAAACTAAACTCTGTGGAAGAGTACAGGCTAAAATGTGGCTAACAAGATTAGATTCTGAATCAAAGATCAGGGCCACCGGACAGATCAGATACTGAGGCCACTCCACTGGACAGTTAACTCACACACGTTTGGTCTGTTTTTAACCAAAGTTGGTGGAAGGGTTAATGGTTAGGCAAGAACGAAGGCACCATTTTGAAAGTAAATGTCGAAGATCAAGGTCCCAGGAGAAAGTCAAATAATCGGCCCTTACACCAAAAGGGGGTCGCCTGTGTTTCACTCTGAGGTTTCCATCTTGTTTACTGTTATAACTTAACATTCGACATGAGGGGATGGAAACTTTAAGCCTAGTTAAGATGAAGAGAGTACAGAGAGTTAATGATAATAATCATCATCATCATCGTCATCATCATCATCCGAACCTCCTTTCCCACCCTAGGGCAAGGTGAGGAGTAGCAATGTCCAGACAACCCAAATTTGCCCACTCCAATGGACCACTGTGTCACGAGTCGGTGCGATTTACTATTTAAATAAACTCGTGACATTGAACTTGGTGGGAGACCGCGAATTCTAGTGGAATCCCAGTATGTATCAGTCAGTCAACCGCCACGTATTCATCCGATCGGGAATGTTTTCAGAAGCATTTTTCACTGTTTCATAAGTGATCATCCTTGTGCGCGACATTAGCGCTTCTGCTGAGTGATTTGTTATGGGCATGTTTTGCTCACTTCTAGCCATTAGCAAGTGTGGCCCAACACTCGCCTCTCTCACAATTTGAATTTAGTCAGGATCTGAGCATCGTGGAAGCAGGTTCGATTGGAGTTCCTGAATTCCCACCTAGTGTGAGCCGACGAGAGGTTCAGCATGGCAGCGTCCTTCCTCAGCAACGACGCCCAGTTCCCGCTTAGCCGACTCTCTGACCAGTATTTCCTTTCGTTTTTCCAAGGTTTAAGTGTTAGCTTTTGAGTGATCAAGTGAATTCATTTTGAAACATGTAACCTAAATTTATCTCATTGTAATCAATAAATTAACAGTTCTTTTTCTTGTGCTTGATGTAATGTAAACTCGTGTTTTATTACTCTACATTTAGCTTATTTTAGTTATAGCTCCTAGTTTGCATAAACATTTTGCATTATTCATAACTAGTACTTAGGCCAGTCCTTTTGTATTAACTTAAATCCGTTGTGCAACCAAGAGTTAATGCATCGGCAAGAGCCTGTTTATCATTAATAGCATTAGTTATTGATTGTTAGGGGTGGAGTCACTTTCTCCAGAGGCCAACAGTACTAATAAACAGCACGTGTGAGTAATTAGTCTCTGCTGTGTACTGTTGAGAAAGTTTATAAATTCTCGTCCTTAGAGAATCGGCGAAGTAATCCGGCATAAAGTAATTATTGCTTGATTTTCATAAGTCAATTTTTTGTTCTGTTCTCAAGTATTATTGAAAATTATTCTTTAATACTGCATAATCTTAAAAACCCCGTGACAAATGGCGACCTCATTCCAGGATATTAACTCCTAGCTCTAAAGCTATTCACGAGATAATACTCACTCACTCATATTTAGGTATTTATCATTAAAATCTAAAGGCACTATCTTACTGGTGTTTATTGATTCAGTTCTATTAATTTACGTAATAGTTTTCAGTCAGTTGTTTGTTTAATTTTCTTTCTTTACCAGTTTAATTAGATAAAACTGGTCACCACTAACCTGTGCCTATATTCTTTATTCTCGATTATTGGCATCTTTCTCTGCAAAATTGCAGTCAGTACTGAGTCTCTAGTTCACTTAGATTGAGTTAGCATCATGACTAACGTCTATGTACAGGAAGCTAAAGATATGGGGCTTACTGACCCCGAGAAAATAAAGGACTATGTCCTCTCTCGGTTTAATTACGAGCAGCAACAAGAGAATGATGCTCATGAAGAGCGTAGAATCCAACGTGAACATGAGCGAGAACTCCGCGAACATGAGCAATAACAACGCGAACACAAGCGAGAACAGCATGAACATGAGCAAAAACAACTCGAACTCGAATTAGTACAAGAGTGAGAACAGCGTGAGGAATGTGGGAGAGAACGTCAATACGAGTTACAACGCGAGAGAGAACGAGAACACAAACGTGCCAAGCGAGAAGCACGTGAAAAACATGAATTTGAAATGCTGAAGCTCGAGCGAGATTCCTTGGCTTCAGACACATCTGGTGCAGGTGGCCCAAGCTCCACGAGCGCTATCCCTGCACATATTATGGCGACCCCACACATCAAGCTTCCTCCTTACAAGGAAGGTGAGCAAATCGAGCCATACATAGCTCGTTTTGAAGACATGGCTCAACTGTACCAGCTGGATGATGCAGCTAAGTGGCTTAAGTTTCTTAGCCTGTTTGAGGGCCCTGCCCTCGATATTCTCCACAGAATTCATGGAGACAATCTCACGTATGAGATGATGAAGGCCGCACTCATCAAAGCGTACGGTCTCACAGTTGATGACGCCAAGAGTCAGTTCATGAGGGTGTGTTTACAGGAAAAAGAGACTGCCGTTCAGTTTCTTGACCGGCTTACTGCTTACTTAGATGAGTGGATGGAGAAAGATGAAACTCATTCCACGTGTGAGATGATAATCGACCTTATGCTGTACATGCAGCTAGAAAAGTCGTGGCCTACTGAACTGATGGCTCAACTTAAGATCTGCCAGGTAAAGGATGCCAGCCAAATGATAGAGAAGGCTGACGCATTCTTCACTGCATACAGGTATCAAACTCACAAGCAGCATACCTGGAACAGGAAAGCTGATAAATCTGGGAAACTGTCTCAAACTGAACCCCAGCAACAAGGCCGTTCTCAGAATAATGGCCAAGACCCAAAACCGCAGAGGAAGGACCAGGGGCAAAACACTCAGAAACCCGAGTGGAAGTGGTACAACAAGTACCCTAACCAGCAGCAGTATCAGCCACGCAACCGACCGTCGGGACAAACCTTTTCAGCACCAGCCCTAGTGTATCGGAGGCAGGAGGCGAACGCAGCCTTCATTCCTCAGCAGCAGCAGCACGGTGATGTTGTCCCTCACAGTACGGGTACTTCCCCACAGTTCACTAGTCCCTCAGCGACAGTGAACACTCCTCCACAAGAGGCCAACATTCCATCTCCTTAGACAGTGAGTACAACCCCTCAAGCATCTAATTCTCAGGGAACCATGTTTGCCACATCATTTATTCAGCAGCCTAATCAGTGGTTAGCTGCTTCCTCCACAGGCCCTCCCACAGGTGATAGTGATTTCCTTGTTCAGCCAGGGTTTGTGGGAGATATTGCTGTGAAGGTCCTGAGAGACAATGGTTCCTCAGGCTGCTCTGTCAGGCAGAGTCTAGTTCGGCCTGAGGAGTACACAGGTCGACAGATCCAAGCTAACCTTATTGATGGATCAGTGAGATTGTTCCCTGAGGCATGTATCCAGGTGGCATCTCCATTTTACACTGGTACAACACTTGCAGTTGTCATGCCAGAACCCTTATTTGACCTTATCATAGGCAATATTCCCGGTGCCAAGGATAGTTGCACCGAAGATGACGCTAGTCAGACTTCGGCTACAGTAACACGAGCCATGGCTGAGGCTCCAAACTGTGTCACCCGGTGACCATTGAATCGCCGCAAGATCTGATGTGTAGCCAAGTTGTTGTTCAAGAACAACACTCTGACCCAACACTTGCTGCTGTGCGAAAGAAACAAAAGGGTAGAGTGATAAAGTATTCACGGGGAGGTCAAGCTAAGTTCCTTTGCAAACAAGGACGGCTCTACTGTGAGTCACGAATACCCGAGGGCGAGGTTCGACTGCAGTTCGTCATTCCTGCTAAGTACCGCCAAGCAATGTTAGAATGGGATCATTGTTCGGCTTCAGGAGGTCACATTGGCAAAATGAAAACCCAGGGCCGTATCCGAGCTGACTTTTTCTGGCCAGGGATGGGACGAGAAATAGATAGCTTTGTGCGTTCCTGCAGTGTGTGTCAAAGTACCACTAATCAGGGACATGTCCTTCCTGTGCTGTTTGAACCCACAACCATAATCTCTGAAGCAGTTGAGAGACAGGGCAGTGGTAAAGTGGGTGTAGACCTGATGTCTCGCCCATTGGCCCCACAGGACACAGTATGTCCAGGGCCTGTACATACATATGTACCATAAGTTAAGGGGGAAGTTTGAGAACCCTGCAGGGACAGTCCGAGGCTGTGTATGAATTACCTTGTGGAACGTCTCGAGCTGTGGGCCTCTTAGAGGATTCCTAGAGAATGCACATTATCCACATGAGTGTTCACACCCACGGTGGGTGTTAAAATGTGACCTGCTCGAGATTGCATAGGGATTTTCAGCTTCCTGTCATTAATCATAAGTGTAAAGTTAGGTTAACCAGTAAACTGCCCTTTCTAAGAGATTTGAGCAATTCAAGAACTGACACGTTTCCTAGTTAATAAGTTAGCTTAATCAGTAAACTACAAGTGTCCTGATAGATTTGTAAATCCTAAGACTACATTTCCTGGTTAATAATGACATAAGTACTGATTGCTAGGCAGAGAGAGAGAAATGACACTTTTGATGCTCCACCTTGATTCCTTTCACAGGTGCGGGTGGCAGATGCAGCATTGCCGTGCAGATCAACTGGTTGTCCCTGCCGCATGCTGCCGCCTCTTCTCTTCTGCCTCATCGTCATTATTTACTATAAATTTGTATTAACCTGCCCCGTCCCGACGACGTATGGGTACGTCACCACGATTTGCATTTGCCAGTCCCAGCGACGTACCAGTACGTCGTGCAATTGCAATGTGCATAATTTCGACAATTTTCAAATTTCGCGCTTGATTTGCGGTACGTACCCTCGCCTGTCCTTCCCCTACCTGCCACCAGGCGGGGACACTCGGCGACCCCGCGCGACCCGCGCTAGCCCGCCACTCGTCCACTCACCTGGTAGCCACGGTCCTGCTCAGACATGGCTAAGAGAGGTCTCTCAGAGAGCGAAATTCAAGTCGCCCTGGACACCTTTACCGGCGACAGTGATTTCCCACTGGATGACGAGGAGATGGACAAAGATTATGTGCAGCCAGAGGAGGAAGAAACCACCAGCAGTGACGAGGAAGTTCCGTCACCAAGGAAGCGGCAGTACGTGACTTACCGTGCTGCTAGAGAGGGGCAGGAGGCAAAGAAGGCACGTGGTATGTCATATCCCTATCCCCAGCGTGCCTTGGAAGCCGAATTCGAGGTCGAGGACGAGGACGAGGACGGAGACGTGGGACGTGCTGCCACGTGGTATGGGCGGGAGGTGATTATGCATCGTGGCCCAGAGCGCACACCACGTCGTCTAAGCAGGTATGGGCCTAGCATTCTGTTTGGGGCGGTAGGAAGTGAAGTGGAGGGAGTGGGGAGTGAAATGGACATTCCTGGGATTAGGGAAAGTGAGAGTGAGGTGGGTGAGTCATTGCTCTCCCTACGCAGTGTGAGGCGGCAGAGTGGATCACGTGGGCCAGTGCGGGTGCGTTCCTTATCACGTGGGGTTGTGAGGGAGGGGAAAGGTGGGGAGGAACCACTCCAAAGCACGTCTTATGCTCCCCAATATCCCCTAACACATGGTCGAGCAAGGTTGCGTGAGAGAGCACGTGGTGTGGTAATGGAGGGGGAAGGTGGGGAGGAACCACTCCCCAGCACGTCTTCTGCTCCCCAATATCAAACTATTTCATCCCCACAGCCCCTAATGTTCCTCAAGGCCGTAAGGGTAAGGGAAAGGGGAAAGGGTAAAGGCAGAGGAAAGAGGAGTGACAGTGGGGAAGCCCTCATTGCTCTTCTCCCCAACCTCCCCAACCAGGATCTCCTCCCCACCCAGACGAAGGCGGTGATGGGGACGAGGGATTTGTGTCGTGGGATTGGGAGGATGGGAGTGATTTTTCTCCCCTCATTCACCCCTTCACTGAGCAGGGGCGATCTGGCTGCATTGCACCCGGTATTCACTGTAATTCAAGCAGGTTGGATTTTTTCCACCTGTTTTTCAGTGAGGCCTTCGTTGATCAGATCGTGCTTCAAACAAACCTGTTTGCAAGCGGCCAGCGGCTAGAAAGTGAAGGATTGGGAACAAGGAGTAGGCATTCAATGATTTATGATTACCCTGTCTCCATTCCAGAAATGTTCTTATTTTTTGCCCTTCTCCTTTTGATGGGTATAATAAGAAAAAATAGAATTCCTGCTTACTGGACTAGGGACCCTGTTATGTTTACCCCCATATTTGGTCAAGTGATGAGCCGTAATCGGTTTCAACAAATTCTAAGTCGCCTCCATTTTTATGATGCTAATGACCCTGCAAATGCAAACAACACGGACAAAATGAGGCGAATTAGGCTGGTCTTTGATCACCTCAGGCAAACCTTTCGATCCTCATTCTATCCCTATAGAGATCTCGTCATAGACGAGAGTCTCGTGTTGTGGAGAGGCAATATTTCATTCAGACAGTATATACCCAGCAAAAGGCACCGTTTTGGGTTCAAGATCTTTGTTATGTGTGACTATAGGACTGGATACGTGCAAGACATAGTCTTGTACACCGGTGCACAGACAGACATAATAGAAGATCGAAGTATAGGACTTTCTGGAGCAGTGGTAAAGACGATGATACAAGACTACCTTCATCGTGGTCACGTTCTCTTTCTCGACAACTGGTACACTAGCCCTCTTCTCGCTCGTTATCTTCACAGACATGAAACGGGAGTCTGTGGAACCGTAAAGGTGAACCGGCGTCACATGGTCAAGGTAGGGCGGAAACTTGCAAGGAATGAGGTTGTCTTCTTCAAAGCAAACAACATCCTTGCAACAATGTGGAACCACAACAGAGAAGTAAGCCTCTTGTCCACGGTTCACCGCCCCTTGATGCACCGTACTGATTCTGTAGATTACCGTAGCGAGAACAGGCGTCGTGTTTGGAAACCTGAATGTGTCATGGACTATAATATAAACATGCACCTCGTGGACCAGTCAGACTCCATGATATCGACGGTAGAGTGTGCCAGGACCACGATGAAGTGGTATAAGAAACTGTTCTTTCACTTGCTAGATATCACTGCACTGAATTGCCACCACCTTCACGCCATGACCACAGGAGTTCAGGAAACCTTTGAAGGGTTTGTGAGGGAGCTCACACGAGAAATCTTTGCAAAATATGCGGTTGAAAGGCCCCAACAGCGCCCCCGCACTGCCCCTATTACCCACACTCCCCAGAGAATATCCGCCCGCCATTTCCCCAGTCCTATCCCGCCCCAGCCCAACAGACCTAGGCCCCAGCGCAGGTGTCACGTGTGCAGTCATTCCCAGGTGAGACTCACGACACAGAGGAAGGACACCCGCTATGAGTGCGTGCAGTGTGAAGTGGGTCTGTGTATTCACCCATGTTTTAGTGAATATCACACGTTGCTGCAATTTTAGCATGGTGTGATTGCGAAAGGACGCAGAAATTATGATGTAAATGCGACAGACAGACGCTCTGTGAAAATATCAGTCATGTGGATCGCCAAATATTAGTATAAAGTGCCTACGGGTAGAACATAAGTGCAAACATTGGGTGTAAGTATATAAATCTGCCCTAAGTTGAAACTTACATAGAGAGGAGTTGTTTGATGCGATATTCTGTCGCTCAGTGCAATAAATACGGCCTTATTATATATTTTCTATTATGTGACATTCTTACGGGTATAATATAAGTTCAAATTATTGTATATGATGATGTATTTCCTAAGTCAAATATTCATAGCGTGTCTATAAAGATAAGATTTCCTGACGCCTAGTCGAATGAATAAGGCACGTATTAGTCAAAATAAAAGTCAGCAAGTGATAAAGTGAATAATTAGTATATAAGTGTGTGCGTGAATTAGTATATAAGTGTGTGAGTATTATGTATGACGTAACATTCCTTGCGAGGGTATTTTCAGGCGATATTCTCACGCTCACTTGAATAAATAATGGCAGTAAGTATGTACAGTGCATTGGAGGGGTGTAAACGTGTGTAATGTAAGTGGGAAAATATAATTGGAGTGAATAAATAAAGTAGATGATGAAACACGAGTGTTTGAGATCGTGGTTGCTACGTGAATAGGCGCTAGCATATCGCTAAATGCCCTCGTAATGAATGAAAATAATTGAAAACCTTCACAGTGGTGGGGGAAAGATTCTATGTAAATGGGAAAATAATTGGAAAGTGATAAAACAATTTGGTATGTTGAAATACGAGACATAGCGAGTGCGCTTACTAAGCTGATGTGCGCTAAACTTATGCTGCATGTCATCAAAATGAATGAAAACATCTGAAATCACTTACAAACAGTTGTAATTAGTAAATTGTCATTGAAACAGAAGTATACAAGTAGAAAAAATGATCGGTAGACTCGTAACAGAAAATTAGCAGATAGCATGATACGACTCGGACCTAACTCGCTATGCTCGCGCGATGGTACTATGCTTATTTTTCCTATATATGTGTCTGAAATACATTATATTGTTACTGTTATTGTTTATTAGTACAAATTCAATAAATGTAGAGGTGTTGTGTGTTGTTTGTCCCATTACTCCTTACGATAGAAAACGTTTACGCATATCCAGCCCATTACAGAATACGATACCTGCGGGGGGAAACCGCACCTGTATAGACCACTTATAGACCACAGATACCACTTTCTTCAAGATTTTCCATAGTTTCTCGACCTAAGCGGAAGTTTCATAAGAAAAAATTTTTTTCCAAAAAGGCTCGGGACTGGGGGATGTCATAGGTGCGGAAAGGCTCGGGACGTGACGGGTTAAATGATTTTACACGTAGGTACAGTTACACCACAAATGTCACACCTACACCATGTATTACATACATCACGCTACATAACAATTAGTTGTTAATGTAAATGTAGCGAACTTTTCGCTCAGTTTGACCTGAGTACAGGATTTTTCACCATCGTCATGGAGTTTTTCCCTCAAGCTTGCTTCTGTTAATGTAAATACGAGGTTTTTTCGCTCACTGGCGACTGTGACTTTCTCCTGTAGCAGGATAGCACACACGCACCACAGTGTGAATCTTATGTGACTGAGTAGGATTTATATGTATGTATACTGAATTTTTTTTTTTCCTGAGAAAAAAAAAATCATTTTGATTGGGCGTAATGTCACGAGTCGGCGCGATTTACTATTTAAATAAACTTGTGACATTGAACTTGGTGGGAAACCGCAAATTCTAGTGAAATCCCAGTATGTATCACTCAGTCAACCGCCACGTATTCACCCGATCGGGAGTGTTTTCAGAACCATTTTTCACTGTTTCATAAGTGATCGTCCTTGTGCGCGACATTAGCGCTTCCACTGAGTGATTTGTTATGGGCATGTTTCGCTCACTTCTAGCCGTTAGCAAGTGCGGCCCGACACTTGCTCTCTCACAATTTGAATTTAGTCAGGATTTGAGCGTTGTGGAAGCAGGTTCGATTGGAGTTCCTGAATTCCCAGCTAGTGTAAGCCGACGAGAGGTTCAGCGTGGCAGCGTCCTTCCTCAGCAACGACGCCCAGTTCCCGCTTAGCCCACTCTCTGACCAGTATTTCCTTTCATTTTTCCTAGGTTTACGTGTTAGCTTTTGAGTGAGCGAGTGAGTGTGTTCTTCTTATTTTGAATTCATTTTGAAACATGTAACCTAAATTTATCTCACTGTAATCAATAAATTTACAGTTCTTTTCTCTTGAGCTTAATGTAATGTAAACTCGTGTTTTATTACTCCAAATTTAGCTTATTTTAGTTATAGCTCCTAGTTTGCATAAACGTTTTGCATTATTCATAACTGGTACTTAGGTCAGTCCTTTTGTATTAACTTAAATCCGTTGTGCAACCAAGAGTTAATGCATCGGCAAGAGCCTGTTTATCATTAATAGCATTAGTTACTGATTGTCAGGGGTGCAGTCACTTTCTCCAGAGGCCAACAGTACTAATAAACAGCACGTGTGAGTAATTAAAGTCTTTTCACCGCAAGAAGTCCGTTCAGGGTGGGGCCCACCTGATGAATCACCTCTAGCGATGCTGCCAAATCAACCGTAGTACATGCCTCTCTCTCTCTCTTATTTCCCATCTATGTGCTATTTCAAATCATTTTTTATATTCTATATATAGTAAAGGAAGCTATATAGTACACTGAGTATCACTTTTTAGAAATATAACAACGATTTGAATGAATTCTATGACACGTGGCAGCGCTTTTTTCCCATGTTGCCACGCCGAGGTCGGCGAGGGACCCAGGGTCACTCCCTGTCTAGCCACCACACAAAGTTGGATGGAAGTAGTACGACATGCCGAACAAGTACAAGATGAAGATGCACAACAAGACATAGCAGCTGAACATTTCATAAAGTCATTCGTCGTCAATATAACAGAAAGTTCTGATGACGAAAGAAGATTATGATTAAAGATCAGAGAGAGGATTAGGCCTACAGGGGAAACCTCTTAAAAATAAAACGTGCCTTGACTTTTACCTCATAGGTGGTGTGGAAAAAAAGTTGAAAATAAATAATAAATATATACAATAAATATATATATATATATATATATATATATATATATATATATATATATATATATATATATATATATATAGAGAGAGAGAGAGAGAGAGAGAGAGAGAGAGAAACAGATGGGATGGGGGTAGGTAGGGAGACAGAGTGATAATCCGATAATTGGTGGTCAAATTGGCAACATCGCACTCGGGGGAGTTCCAACTTCTGCCACACCCTGAACTGACTTCTTGCTGTGAAAGGAGTATAGTCTCTGCCTCTGCTGTGTACTGTTGAGAAAGTTTATAAATTCTCGTCCTTAGAGAATTGACGAAGTAAGCCGGCATAAAGCAATCATTGCTTGATTTTCGCAAGTCAATTCTTTGCCCTGTTCTCAAGTATTATTGAAAATTATTCTTTAATACTGCATAATCTTAAAAACCCCGTGACACACTATTCCATTCACTCATCATTCAAGCCTCCGGAATCCTGGCTCTATCTGATACGCCAGAAACGTTCTGTAGGTTCACATAAACGTATCCAACAGAGCCAATCCGGACCTTGTCACGTTAAAAAGGGGTGCCAAATCATGATCATGAGCTTCTCCCCACAATATTCATCCAGCCAGGTCGATCTCTTGTCAGTCCCATGGCCTCACCAACTTCCACACATCTCTTCCTCACACACTCATCCACAATATCCCTCCACCTTCTCTTTACCCTACCTCGCCTCCTCCCTCCCTCAAATTCGCTCAGGTATATCTCTTTCACCACTTTATTTATCCATTCTCTCCACATGACCATACCATCTCAGCACACTCTCTTCAATTCAGGTGTCCACAGACATCCTCATTCCACATCTTTCACGAAACACATTATTTCGTATCCTATCCACGCTCTGTACTCCATCTTTATTCCTCAGCAGTTCCATCTCCACTGTTCTCACTCTTGACTTCTCATTTTTATGCCACACCATAGTCTCACATCCATTTGTTAAAGTTGGCACTAACACTTTTTCTAGTAAGCCTCATGCAGCTGCACTCAAGCATCTGTTTCTTAACAAGGCCTTCATTGTACCAGCTACTTTTCTTCTTTTTGTCACTCTACTTTCCACTTCTTTTGCACATGTTCCTCTCTTTTCTACCACTGTACCCAGGTATATGAACTCTCTCACCAATTCCAGTCTCTATCCATTAACTGTAACATCACACTGGGAGTCATCTTCCCTCCCAATAACCATCGCTTTACTCTTTTCTGCATTTACTCTCAAGGCACGACGCTCACAGACATCAGCAAAACTCTGCACTAGTCTACAAAGTTCTTATCCGGTGTTTACAAGTAGTACTGCATGATCAACATAATCACCATTCATTACCAGCGCCATCTCTCTCTCTCTCTCTCTCTCTCTCTCTCTCTCTCTCTCTCTCTCTCTCTCTCTCTCTCTCTCTCTCTCCATTACTAGTGTTTGTACTTTTTTCATTACCCCATCTCTCTCTCTCTCTCTCTCTCTCTCTCTCTCTCTCTCTCTCCCTCTATATATATATATATATATATATATATATATATATATAGCCAGCATTATATATATATATATATATATATATATATATATATATATATATATATATATATATATATATAGCATTATATATATATATATATATATATATATATATATATATATATATATATATATATATATATATATATATAACGCTGGCGTACCGCAGGGATTAGTTCTGGCACCAACCCTATTCCTGGTTCATTTTAATGATCTCTTATCTGTCACCCACAATCCCATCCACTCATATGCAAATGACACAACACTACATAGTTCATTCACACTCAGACACCCATTTACAAAGTGTAATATCTCTACCTCTCAACTCAGTACAGCCATCTCCATAAATCAAGACCTATCTACGATCAGTGAATGGAGACAAAACAACCTTGTCTCATTTAATGCTAGTAAAACTAAATATATACAGTTTACTAATAGCCATGATATTGCCAGATTCGTATATTACCTTCAGTGCTACTAATATTCCCATCTCCAAAAGTATTGAAATTCTCGGCATCTCACTTAACAATGCCCTCAGCTGGACCTCTCATGTTAGATCACTTGCTAAAACCGCCTTAAAGAAACTTGGATTATTGTACAGAGTCCGTAACTTCTTCACAGACGAGCAGTTAGCTATAATTTATAAGAGTCATGTGTGCTCTCAGCTTGAAAATTGCACACCCTTGTGGAATGGTTGTGGAGAGGTTGCATTTAAACAACCAGACAAAATTCAGAACAAAGCTGTTACAATTATTAAGAACCCTGCCATTACAAATAAATTACCTCCCCTACAAGTAAGAAGGAATGTTGCCTCCCTTGCATTATTTTACAGATATTTTTATGGCAAATGCTCAGACGAAGTTGCGTCCATGGCGCCACCTCTCCATGCCTTCCCTCGTGCTACACGGGCATCTGGTAGTGCTCATGACTGGAATGTCACTCAGCCATATTGCAGAACTTCTGCCTATCAGAGTTCTTTCATTCCCCGAACTGCATATCTTTGGAACTCGCTTCCCCAGAGTTGCTTCCCTCCAAACTTCAGCCTACAGCTGTTGAAGTCTAACTTACAGATATTTTATGAACAGAGGACACCAGTAATATGATGTATGGATTAATTTTTTTTATTGATTTGTTTCCTTCCTCTGTTCTGTTATTTTAATATATTTATATATATATATATATATATATATATATATATATATATATATATATATATATATAGATAGATAGATAGATAGATAGATAGATAGATAGAACAACCATGGGGACATCACACAACCTTGTGCACGCCCACACCGATCGTGAACCATTCACTTAGACGCCCATTAACCCTTACACATGCTTAACTACCTTAATAAAATCTCTTGAGTGCACCTAGCAGCTTACCATCTACACCGTACATGCACAGAACCTTCCACAATACTTCTCTGTCTGCTTTGTCGTATGCTTTTTCCAGATGCATGAATGCCATGAACACCTTATAGTCCCTCTCACAAGCCTTCTCCGCTATCCTTCTCACTGCAAATATTTGATCCTCACATCATCTGCCACTCCTAAACCACCCTGTTCATCACTCACTAGGACTTCTGATATCTCTCTTGCTTTCTCTGTAATAATTCTTCCATATACCTTCCCTACCACGCTCAATAAACTTATGCCACGATAATTCTTGCACTTACTTCACTCATCTTTATTTTTGTACGGGGGTACAATCACAGCCTTCTTCCACACTGATGGCATACTTTCACTCATCCATGCCTTCTTACAAATCTTCAAGAAGCACTTCATTCCGCTCTCTTCACTACACCTAATCATCTCTGCATACACCTCATCAACCCCAGCTGCTTTCTCATTTTTCAGCCGCATAACAGCGCTCTTCACCTGTGCGAGTGTCACGTTTCATGGATCTGCATTACTTCTTTGCACACCCCCAAAACCAATCACGTTTACAGCTCTCTGTTCCCATTCATCAGGCTTTCAAAATATTCTTTCCATCTGGTCCTTACTTCACCCCCATGGGTTAATACTCTACCTCTTATATCCTTCACACCTTCACATTTCTTTCTGCCTTCACTTCTACATTTCCGCACCTCTTCCCAGAATAACATCCTCTTTTCAGAGTAGTTTTAATTCAGTTTTCTTCCTATATCATCATTTACCTCCATCTTATCCTCTTCACTGGTAACAACAATAATTATAATAATAATAATAATAATAATAATAATAATAATAATAGTAATAGTAATAATAATAAAAATAATAATAATCGTCATCCTCATCATCATTGTCCTCGTCCTCATCCTCATCATCATCACCATCACCCATGTTCCCAAACATAAACAAGGACGGATACAGATGGGGGAATATAAGGCACAAAATATGAGTACTACCCACTGTGGTTTTTTGTATCATATTTCATGTTCACGATAGTGCGACTCTTCAGCCGACTCTACACCTGTTGACTCACTATTTTAGGCTTCGAAATCTTCAGCTTCATTTCACAGGCCTGACGATCAAAACAGTATCGTGTGGTTCGTGATGCTACTGGCATGGAGACTGGACAGTATTCCTTTCAGTGCCATTTTCTCTTCACTGCGATGTCGTCTACAGGATTTATTCTTGCTACACTTGCATTCTTTTATTCAACTTGACACAGGCGGTTTGCACTCTAGAGGTGAATACAGACTATATCTAACACGTTCAGGTTGAATTATCTCTTCCAGACTTGTAAACATCGTCTGGTGATAGGATGATATGTAAAATACGTTTTCTCACTGAATGGGTTAATAAGAATAACGCTTACCGCTTTCGCCAAACCTTTGAAAATTTCAGAGTAATTTCGACCATAAGGCTGTTCCTACACTGAGCTCCAGACGAGTTTACTCGCTTTGGTAGAGCACCCATGTATTAATATAGAAGTCTTATCTGACTCCTCTAGATTAAAAATTGGACTCTGAAGATTCACAAAATCGTCTGCAAATAGCAAAACTGAATTGAAAAAGTACATCATCTGGCTGAAGAGGTTAAAACTGATGTAAGTCCTCTGGTTTAATTGTCAAATCTTCCCACAATAAATTATATCGCACAGAACGGCAGTATTTTACCAAGACCTTAAGTTTTAACATACTAAGTTCGGCTAAAATACATGAATAAGAAGACTACAACAGCGACACAGTAATTTGTATAAATCAGTCGAAAATGTCTTGACTTATTTCCTCTTGAGATTAAGAGGACGGTACCAAGGCTGTAATGGACGTGCTAGGATGTTTCTGCCACGGACGTTTGAGCCATGGACCACCACCCTAGAACGTTTTGGGCATAGGTTAGGTTAGGTTAGGTTAGGTAAGGTAAGGTAAGGTTCACAACACTTCACTTTTCAAAACGTCCTAGGTTGGTGGCCCATGGCCCAAACGTCCGTGGCCGAAACGTCTAACATTCGTTATGGAAGGGCCAGGATTATTAAAAACTTGCAGGCATATTCTTATTGCTGTCTTAACTGGATATAATTTTTACCTAAGATCTTCAGAGTTATAAGTTTATTTATGTGTTAACATGATGATGATGATGATGATGATGATATGTTTATTTATTTGTTTCATCCAAAAAAAAAAAGTGAACATTACCCCAATGGTAGTAACATGAAAATAAAGGGAAAAAATTTGCAGGTCGCAGATTGAGGAGAAAGCCTTACTGGTGGTGACGAGAGAATGGTGGAGTAGGACTGAGTTAGCCCATTCACCCAGAAGGATCTTTCCGACAGTGAATGCAATTGCAGAACGATAGCTAAAAAGAAAATTTATTGGAATGAATAATTATTGAATATTTGTGGCTTGAGGAAAGATATCGGAGACAATTAACAAATAAATAAATAAGCAAATACACAAAAGATAAAAATAAAAACGCAAAATCAATTGTTAAAGTTGTTGTTGTTGTTAGATATTTACCCACACTTGGTGGGGCACGGGCAAACTAAGAGCCCGTCAGAGAAAAGCCTTAAAAAAAAAAAAAAAAAAAAAAAAAAAAAAAAGCAGGATCAATGCCTGAGAGAATTACCGAGGAGGAGGGTAGTCCCGCACAGTGCGCAAAATTGTCTGAAAAGATGCATTGCCAACAACCCTAGCTGCATCAAAGACATCATCCCCAGTACGAGGGAAGCCTCCGCCAGGACCTGCAAGAAGCAGTGCTGTGGCCGGACAGTCTAGTAAGTAATGTGATAAAGGATCGGCGGACCATGCATAGCAATGGGGGCACGGGTCAGGCTCCAAGCCGGCAACCTGGCGGTAGCACAGGAAACCTAAGCGGAGACGCCTAATCCTAACTAGAATAAAGTTGGGTAATCCAGTTGGTATCGGAAGAGGTGAATAAGATGTGGCCGCCGCATACCAGGCAGCCGAGCGTGATCCCTCGGCAATACAGAGTTCATGCTCATCCCTGGTACGCCTGTAGATAGTGGCATACACCTCTGAGAGGACACAGGTGGCACAGGGGTGAAGCGGAAATGTGACAGCAGGGAGGGTGCTAGCCGCACGTGCAGTTGTATCTGCCAGTTCATTCCCCCAAACGCCAACATGTCCAGGGACCCAGTGAAAAATCACTGAGCCACCACGCTGCTGAATGAAAGACGCAACAGTATATATAGCCGTTAGTAGGAAACGGTGAGATGTAAGCGCGAGAGACTCCAGACACTGAAGGGCAGAGAGTGAGTCAGTGTGCAGAATGACTCGCTGATGCTGATGCCGGTAAGCATGACGCAAGGCACCGAGAAGAGCCACCAGCTCCGCCTGGAAGGCTGAGACCCCCGTGGAGATGCACCAGGATTCAGTGTATGGTCCAAAAGGAAAAGTCAAAGCAAAAGCCACCCCCGCTGAGCCATTGGATGAGACTGAGCCGTCCGTATAATAGACTGCCGAAGCTGTTGAGTTGACAGTAGAGATGCTACAAAGACTGACCTGCCGAAGAACTGCCGGAATGGAGTGGCGAGGCTTGGGCACTGAGGGATAGACAACAGTGAAAGGGGGGGGCGACCAGGGGGGAGGAGGCAAGTAACCTGGACAGTCTACCTCAGGATCACTACACACCTCCGAAGCCACGCCCAAATCCTGTAGTAGGGCCATAGCGGCACGAGCCCAGTCACGGCGAGTAAGCGGGTCAGGGGGTCGGCCTGCTAAACGCCGCAGTAAAGCCGAGACTGGCAGGCGCGGATGGCGATGCACAAGCCGGAGTGTTTCAGCTGTTGCATGCAATGCAATTCTATGAGCCAGTGAAGGAAAACCACTCTCCAGACGTAGGTTAACCAACCTTGTCCAGCGTGGCGCATGTAGCATGGTGCGGAGTGCCTCATTTTGAAGGACCTCCAAGGACTGAGAGACATGTGGGGCAAGGCTGGTGAGACATATGGCACTATAGTCCACAAGAGAGCGGATAGCGTGGACAAAAAAGGTGCGTAACACGTTATAGGATGCCCCTAGACTGCGACGAGACAGATAACGCAGAGCAGAAGTTCGGGTGGCAGCCCGCTCCCGCAGGTATCTGACGTGCTTGGCGAAAGTGAGGCCAGCATCAAAATAAACGCCCAGGTAGCGGTGGAGCGTGACCAGCTCAATGCTGCAGCCATCAAGCAAGAGGGGACGGTCTGGAGGGCGGAGACCGAAAGGTAGGCACTTGGTCTTCCCGAGGTTGACCTTCAGCCCGAGTTCATTACACTTGGCTTGTAGCCGAGAAAGAGCAGCGGGTGCCTGGGTGAAACAGTCCCCCCTCGAAAAGACCAGTGCCAAATCGTCAGCATACACCAGCAGAGTCACGCCGGGACCATAATCCACCGTTAATAGCCCTTCAACAAGGACATTGAAAAGCAAGGGGCTGAGAACACTCCCTTGGGGCGTGCCGTTAAGATGGTGGTAAAACGGTGAGAGCTCCCCTTGAAACCTGACCCCTGCCGACCTGTGCAAAAAGAAATCCCCCACCCATGAGAGAAGTCTACCCCCAACTCCCCGGGCCGCAAGGGCTGCCTGGATGGCTAGAGGGCTTGCCAGCTCAAAGGCTTTTTCGAGGTCGAGGAAGACTGCCATCCCCCGTCCACCTCGAAGCTCCCCGAGGAAGGAAGCAAGGCAGTGAGAAGCACTCCTGCCAGGATGGTATGCAAAAGTCCTCGGGTGCAACGGTCCCAGATGCCAGGCAAGGCGGGCACGCACAACCCTTTCTGCTGTCTTAGCCACACAGCCAAGGAGCGAGATAGGGCACATGGCGTTGGGATCGCGAGGCTTTGGAATCGGGTGAATGATAGCTGTCTTCCACGACCTCGGCAAACGGCCCTCAGACCACGAGAGATTGAACAGACCAAGCAGTCTCTCACTACCACAATCTCCAGCATGAGACAAGAGCGAGTAGACGAGCCCATCGAGGCCAGGTGCAGTGTCGGTTCTGCGTCGCAGCGCCTTATGAAGCTCCCTGCTGGTGATGGGAGGATCAGCGGGGTCAGGTCTGGCACAAGCAGCCTGTACAGCAACGACACGAGAAGCCGACAACTGCTCCTGTAGGGCTCGGACGGGTTGCGGAAGATTGTGGGAAGCAGAACGATCCGCGAAATGCTGAGCAAGACGGCTGGCTTCAGCAGCAGGGTCAGGGTGTGATGGTGGTCGAGGTGGACGTGGATCAGAGATGGACCGGATCCTCCTCCACATCTCACGGAGAGTGGAGTGAGAATCCAAGGTTCGACACCATCTAATCCACGCCTCCTCCTTAAGGCGACGCTTCTCCAACGTCACATGGCGTGTGACAGCAGCCAAGCACCGACAGTGAGGGGATGTATGGCGCCGTCGGTACTGCCTGCGTGCTGCATTGAGCCTGTGATTCAGCTCCCTGACCCTGTCGCAGTAAATCCAGCCATCCCGATAGCACCGCGTGGATCGTCGCTGCAGAGGAATAGTGAGAGAGGCAGCCTGGGAAAAAGCACGGGCTACCTGATCTGCTCGACTCTCGAGGTCCGGGGCAGGAGGAGATGCCTCAAAGGCCGCAGCTAACACACGGCCAAAAGCCGGCCAGTCAGCCCTGCGGAGATCCCACCTCGGTGGAGGGAGAGGGGGAGGTGGGAGTGGAGGCATTGGTAGTGTAACCTCAACTGCGAAATGATCACTAGTGAGGTGGGGGTGAAGTGACCATGTCGCAGATCCAGCCAGAGGGGACGACACAAAGGATAGGTCGAGACGGCCCCCAGCCACATGAGTAGCGACCTTTGTATCATTTAAGAGAGATACACCATCCATCTCCTCCAGTACCAAAGAGATGTGCCGCCCTGCATCATTGGACGGGAGAGGCGATGAAAGCAAGGCATGGTGGGCGTTAAAGTCGCCCCCGACATACACAGTGCCCCTGGCAGCCTGGGAGAACAAATCTCCCATCTCCAGGGAGCCCCTGTGACTTCGGTACACGTTGTATACCGTCAGGGACGACGTAGCCAGGTGGAGAACCACGCCCAGAACCTCCACATCAGGTCCACAGAAAGGAGGAGATTCACAGTCTGTGCACTCAATGTGGTCCTGAACCAGAACGGCACATCCCCGTGTGACGCCACGAACGTACGGGAGGAGATGGGTGGTGTAACCCGTGAGACGAAATGTGGAACTGTCTGGGAGCAGGGTCTCCTGCAGTAATATGATATGGGGGCGGTCCCTCGCAGCCGCCTCCTGCAAGAGCGGGAGCTTGCTCCGTGCTCCTAGGCAGTTCCACTAAAGGAGTCGAAGGGGGGAGCCGTCCCGCCGTCCGGAGACAGACAGAGATGGACGTCCTCCAGCAACGGAGGTGAGGCCATGGCTGTCGAGGGTGCCACGACGTGCATTGGTTGTTGCTCTGGAAGGGGGCGAGGCCGACTCTGCTGAGGGGTGGAAGACAGAGCAGCGGCCTTCCTGGGCTTGGCTCGCTTGAAAGAGCGAGCCGGCTTGCGGGGGGGAGTCCGTGGTCCCCCTGTTGAGCGAGCCGGACGTCGAGGGGCAGGATGGGTGTCGGGATCATGCTGCTTCCTGGCAATTGCGCGATCGATGATGCGATCGGCTGCGGAGGCGATTGAGGCCGCCTTGAGGGTGATCCCCAGTTTGAGGGACACTGCTTGGGCAACGGCCACTGCAATTTGGGAACCCAGGTCCCGCAGATCCTCCGCCGTGAATGCAAGGACTGGTGGAGCAGCAGCAGTGGGTGGGCTGGGTGTGGAGCCAGGTACTGGTGGCGGAAGCGTCAGTGGCTGACTTGGCGCTACCGTGGGAAGTGGTGGCGAGACAGGCGGCTGTTGGTGGTGAACCTCTGCTGTGGTCTGGACCACAGTAAGAGCCGAGGGCAATGGAGGGAACTCCTGGTCGCTGAGAGGTGGTGGATGCTGACTGGGAGGGCGGCGCTGTTGTCCCCAGATGAAGGTGCCGGGGGGAGCTGGAGTGGCGCTGGTGGCCTGATTTTCCTTCACAAAAGCAACCTGCCTCTCTCGACCCTGGTTCACTCTTTGAACCCTCGCGGGGCAGCTGCGGTGCCAGGCGTGGTGTCGTCCTGAGCAATTGGGGCACTTGGCCGCAATTGGTTGCTTTGCCTTGAACCGCTGCAGGCACTCGTCCGTATCGTGGGCGCCACTGCACATGCCGCAGATGACGGGGCGGTTGCAGTTGGCACGGTGGTGCCCGTAGCGTTGGCACCGGTAACAGCGCAGCGGTTCCGGCGTGAAGGGGCGGAGATGGAAAACTCCCCAATTGCCCAAGTCGAGGGATGGCACGAGAGGTCCTCGCAGAATCACACAGACCTGCAGTGTTTCCTCCCTGGTGCGCTGGTTTTGACAGCGTTCTGCTGCCTCTACTAGCGCATGCCTCAGAAGGATGTCCACCGGCATGCGCCGAGGATAGCCCATGACCGTCGCCCTTGTAGTCTGGGCGCCCTGCGTGAGCTCCACGAGCTTGACAAATGGGGCCTCCTCCTCTGCCACTGCCTTCAGGCGCAGATAAGACTCCTCCTCGGTAGGGATCAGCACGCAGCTGTCGTCGCGGCCGTAACGATTCATAGCCACTAGGCCCGGCAGGTGTTGCTCTAAGGCGGCTACTGCATCGTAGCTCGTGCTGAACCCCGCCTGGAGGGGAACGCGGAAGGCTGGAAAGGACGAGCGAGGAGGTGGAGGAGGCACGACTGACACTGAGGGGCGACGAGTAGAGGAAGGCTGCCGTGGCGCCAAAGTCCTTGATGCTGGAGGAGCGGTGTTTCCCTGCGGCGCTCGCCGTGGTTTGCACGCCACAGTTATAAAGCTGTCAGCGTCCTCGGTAGTAGTAGCAGGGGCAGCTCCAGCGGGAGAATGGTCGGCACCGTGTGCCTGTGCAGCAGGGGCTCCACTGTGTGGAGATGGCATGGCAGTGGTAAGGGCCTGGCGGCGTGGGCAGGCAGCAGTAGGGGCATTAGCAGAGGGCGCGTTGGTAGGGATGGGAAGCGGAGCCGAAGCAGCTTCCTCCATAGCCTCATGGACACGTGCAACCTTAGCTGCCCGTGCCAAAGTGGGACGGGGGGAGGCTGAGGCGACAGCCCTCGCGCGGGGAGCCTGCCCTTTAGGGCGACAAGAAGTGGAGGCGGGGACGTCACCAGACGTTGACGAGTGAGAGCTCGCATCTGAGAGACGCCGCTCTCGCTTTGCGCCTGGTGTAGCAGCAGGGCGAGTCGTCCTCTGCTGGGACTGGGATGGGCGCGGTGGCCCCGTAGGCCTGGGGATCTGGGTGCGTCTCATGTCCCTGAGGGACAGTCACACAAACACGCAAAGACGCCACTCACACAGACACCCAAACAGATACACCAACACTCACTCTGAAAAAAAAAAAAAAAAAAAAAAACTAAGAAAAAGCCGGCAGTTCCCTACAGTGACGGGCTACCTATGCTCCCCGCCCTCTAAAGGGCGACATGGGAGGCCCCGCCACTGCCCCTTTCGGGTCTTCCCTAATCTATCAGAGCCGCTCTCTGTGCTTCCTATAACCAGGCCCTAATGGCCCCCCCTCATGGAACTGCCCTAACGACAGCCCTTCAGGGTTCGGCTTCGTACCACGCAGAGAGACACTAACGGCAGCCGGGAAAAAAAAAAAAAAAAAAAAAAAACACTCGCAAACACACTCACAAAACACCCACACACTCACACACACAAGCTCGCAAGGCTATCTGTCAGAGACAGAGTCCACCCAGAAACAGAGAAAAAAAGAGAAAAATCGCCTAAGTAAATTAGGCTAAGTCCTGCAATGGCCAAAAACAGGAAAAACTCCCGAAAAATGCTTCTCAGTAACTGAGGCAGAGTCCAATACTCGAGAGAGACTGGCAAGAGGTCCGCTCACCACGAGAGCTAAGCAGGGAGTGATTGTTAAAGGAATTAACGGAGGTTGCGTCAAACCTTCACTACGGGAGACCGCCTTGGCGCTGAAAATACCAGTCTTTACCAGGTTGTGTCATAAATTGGACACTTAGACAATCGTTTTACAGGATAGTCTTTTCTGGACCGTGATGCATCTGTACAGAGGTCTTCGCAGTACTGAATAAGTACAGGGTATACAATTGAATGGAGATGTACTGGTTGGGTGCAAGAGTATGTATGCGAGGATAGGGTGCTGTAAAAATGGGGATCTTTACTGTGTAGGGATAGAAGTGCTTGGACATCCTTTTGTCAAAGACATCCCTCACAGAATGCGGCTTCAGGGAATAGATAGACAGGTACAGTTATTACGAGAGGGAACAGTGTAACGCAAAATATCACGACACTGGTGCTGGAACTGAAATTGGTGGAGAACTGAAGATGAGTAGTGAAGGGTGCCTAGCGAGATACGAAGAAGGAAAAAGTAAGGAATGTTCATTGGCTGCACGAAAGTCATTAATTTATAAAATACGGTAATGCCTTCCTATAATATGCTCCTATAACCAGGTAATTTTACTCAGATTTTGACAGAACTCTGTTATTAATGGTGTAAATGAAAGATATAGTGTAGCACCTCATGTATAAGCATGTTTATTCAAAGCTTAATAAATAGTCAAAAAAAAAAAAAAGTAACCTGATTCACAGAGTTAAGGCAGAGTTTTTTGCCAAGTTCTGATCTTCCATTACAGTACGGCCCATAACATTCAATGTTTCATCTACATTCTCAGATGTACTGTGTGATGAAGAATATCAAGGGATAATAAAACCATGCACAACAGTCTGACCGGTCCTGGAATCAAGAGGAAGTGCCAGTATGCGAATAATGGTGTTATGAGTTCACTGTTATAGATGACATAACAGATAAATAGCTCCCTTGATTGTCGTAGCTATAAAACAACAGGCGGATGTATTTATGCCATAATAAATTGTAAACAAAGTTCTTTATACTTGTATGTTTTCCTTTTTCACACAGCTGTCAGCCACATCACACTCAAATGAAATTGAATTTTAAACTGAAAACTAACAAAAAGCTGAATGATTTGTGATGGCAGTTAACTGTAAGGAGTAATGCTTATCTCGCAGGTTCGTTGAGATACTCAGGTTTGTTATATAAGGTAAAAGGGATATATATATATATATATATATATATATATATATATATATATATATATATATATATATATATATATATATCAATCAATCATTTCCTGTGACACCCCACGGGATGCATAGGGCCTCAATGAACTCTCTCCACCAATATTTGTCTCTTGCCATCTCCTTCAGGTCCCACCAACACTCCTCTCCTGCTTCTTTTTTCATTGTCCTCAACCAGGTTTCCCTCGGCCTACCGGGGGAGTATTCTTGAAAAAAAACCACCCCCAGGGGGTTATATATATATATATATATATATATATATATATATATATATATATATATATATATATATATATATATACATAAATATATGTATATATATATACACATAAATATATGTATAAATATATATATATATATATATATATATATATATATATATATATATATATATATATATATATATATATATATATATATATATATATATATATATATATATATAACCCCCTGGGGGTAGGTTTTTTTTTCAAGAATACTCCCCCAGTATCCCTGCTTGTCGAAAAAGGCAACTAAAAGGGTTGGTGGAGGGTTAATGCCCCTCCCCGGAAAACAACTAAAAAAACAAACAATAAGCCTCGGGCAAGGACTGACCAAAAGATGACGACCAAGGACCGGACAAAGGACATGGGTATCGGAACGTGGAATGTAAGGGGAGCGAATGATGAGGTGAAAGAGAGAGAGATTGTCTAGGTGCTTGGGGGTGCGAAAGTGGATGCATGTGGAAAAACTGAAACAAAATGGAGAGGAGAAAGTGTGGGAGAATGCGAGTATGGATGGGGTATATGTGCAGGAGTAGGTGAGAATGAGAGGGCAAAGGAAGGAGTATGTATAGTTGTGAGTAAAAGATGGAAGAGGAGCATAAGACAGTATGGATCAGTTGCGTCAAGGATTGTGTGGGTAAAGTTGAAAGTTGGAATACAAATGTGGGCGATTGTGTGTGTGTATGCGCCAACGCAAGATCGTGCTAGAAGAGTGAGAGAAGAGTTCTGGACAAATGTAGAAGTGTGCATGGAAAAGTTTGGAAGGAATGAGAGAGTGTTTTTGATTGGTGATATGAATGGTAAAGTTGGGAATGTGAAGGTGGATGGAATAGTTGGTGAGTGAGGTGTGCCTGCTGAGATAGATGAGAATGGGAGTGCGTTAGTGGACATTTGTGCTGGGAGGGGGTTGGTGATAGCCAATACCCTCTTCAGGCATAAAATGATCCACAGGTATACATGGCGAGTGATGAGAAGGGTGGGTGGTGAACTGAATGAAAGGCAGGCAATGACTGATTATGAGTGTGTGGATGAAAGGATGCGAAGATGTGTAATGGATGCAAGAGTTTATAGAAGTTGGGGGAGTGGACTTTCTGACCACTACTTGGTGGTGGCCAGAATTAGAATTCAAGTAAGATGGAGGAATAGAAGAAGGGAAAAACGAGAGGAAGGAGTAGTTGCAAGGAGAGTGGAAAGGTTACAAAAGGATGAGAAAAAGGCAGAGTATAAGAGAGAAGTGGAGGAACGATTGGGCAAGTATGAATTGGAGCAGATGGGAGACGTGGAAGGTGTGTGTAGGATATTTACAGAAGAAATATGTGCAGCATGTGATGTGGTGTGTGGAAGGACGAGAAGACGAAGGGGGGTTGCAAGGAACAGCGTGGTGGACTGAAGAGGTGAAACAGGCTGTGGCACAAAAGAAGAAAGCATACAATGAATGGATGAGAAATAGGGGCGTGGAAGAAGTTGAGAGGCGGAAGAGAGAGTTATATGTAGAAAGAAAGAGAGAGGTGAAAAGATTAGTAAGAGAGAGTAAGAAGAGAGTAGATGAGGAATTTGGAAGGAATTTGAGTGCAAAGTGGAGGGACTGTAAGAAAATGTTCTGGAAAGAGGTGAAAAGAGTAAGACAGGGTGGAAGTGAAGTTAGCAGGGGAGTGAAAGATAAAAATGGTAGATTACTAGTGGAGAAGGGAGAAAAAGTGAGCAGATGGAGAGAACACTTTAAGGAATTGTTGAACATAGAGGATGGAAGTAATGCGAGTATAAGTGGCTGGGGAATGGCTGGGAGAAGGAGGGAGGTGAGAAGACAGGCAGAAATCAGTAGGATAGAAGTTGTGGAAGCAATGAAGAAAGTTAAATTGGGGAAAGTCCCAGGAATTGATGGAGTGTTTGGTGAAATGCTGAAGCATCGGGGAGAGATAGTAGTGGAATGGATGTGGAAGATATGCAGATTGGCCTGGGAGGAAGGTAGAGTCCCGGAGGATTGGAAGTCAAGTACAGTTATTCCCTTGTACAAAGGAAAAGGAGAAAAAGAAGTGTGTGGTAATCATACGGACATTTGTCTTCTTAGTATAATAGGAAAGGTGTATGGCAGGATACTTACTGACAGAGTTAGAGAAAGAACAGAGAAATTAGTTGGAGAAGAACAGGGAGACTTTAGGAGGGGAAGAGGTTGTGTAGATCAGATATTCATTCTTAGATCTTTAGTGGAAAAGTTTCTAGAGAAGGGAAAGAAGTTGTATGCGGCTTTCATGGATTTGGAGAAAGTATATGACAGGGTGGATAGACAAGGATTGTAGAAAGTGTTAAGAATATATGGAGTAGATGGGAAGTTGTTGAATGCTGTGAAGAGTATGTACGATGGTGCGAAGGCTGCAGTGCGTGTGGATGGTGAACTAAGTGAATTTTTCTCTTTGAAAGTTGGGTTGAAACAGGGATGTGTCATGTCTCCATGGTTGTTCAATCTGTACATGGATGGGGTAATAAAAGAGGTACAAGGTAGGGTAGTGGAAGTTGGAGTGGCTCTGATGAGAGAGGATAGTGTTTGGAAACTCCCTGTACTGTTGTTTGCAGATGATACTGTGTTGTTGAGTGAAGACGAAGGGGAGCTGCAAGGCTTGGTGGATGAGTTTGGGAGAGTGTGTAAGAATCGGAATCTAAAGGTGAATGTAGGGAAGAGTAAAGTGATGGTCTTTGAGAGAGGTGAAGTCAGTGAATGTACAGCGAGGTTGGATGGTGAGGAATTGGAAAATGTGAGTACGTTTAAGTACTTGGGTAGTGTGATGATTAAGGATGGAGGTTTGGACGGTGAAGTGCTTGAAAGGGTACAGCAGGGAAGAAAGGTTGCTGGTTCTTTGAAAGTAGTGATAAGAAACAGGGAAGTGAGCATGGAAGTGAAAAAGTTACTACATGACAGTATTGTGATACCAACTCTAACGTACGGAAGTGAAGCTTGGACGTTGTAAAAATATATATATATATATATATATATATATATATATATATATATATATATATATATATATATATATATATATATGTATATAGATAGATAGATAAATAGATAGATAGACATAGATAGATATACATACATACATACATACATACACGCATACATGCATACATATATACTCATGTCGAATTATAAAATAAAACAATTATTCTGTGTCCCGGGCTGGGCAGGAACTTGCGTCCTTTCGGGGAAGACACTGTTTCACTAACCACGTAGCCACCATTGATAACCTTCGGTGTGTACGAACAGTAGCAATATTACAAGCAGTTTTCAAATCAGATGTATACATTTCTTGCCGCCTTATACACGTACCCTGCCCTTTACTAGTTACTCATCGAGTATTAACTTATTGTGTGCGTATGGTTTCTCTCTGCTGAATAAAAATGTTAGGAGTAAACCAGAGTAAAGAACATAATTCTACAATCCTAGAAAAAAATATGTATATATTTTGTGGGGACTGTGAGTAACTCTTTGACCACGATGGGTTTCTCTTTGCTGAATAGAATCAACCGAGTTGATTAATAAAAGATATCAACTTTCTGCCTAAGCAATGTAAGGGTGACAACTATGAAAAAGTGTTTTTGTTGGTATATTCTTGCTACATACAATGTTATTAATTTTGTTACCCCCCCCCCCTACTCGTTGCCCTGTTAAGCTAATCTCAAAGATCTTGAAAGATAAACAACGGAAGTTTATTAGAGAAGAACTGTACAGATGTACTCCGTTTGGCGTCCAGCCCCCAACTGCCCTTCTGAGAGAGTGCGAGCGTGAGAAGCCGGTTGTTTGCTTGCAGTTTTATGAAATTTGCTGATATAAACTGTACTGTTACAATAATATGGTATGGGTACAATCTTAAGGAAGACTGTCCGTTCTGAAACAGTTGGTGAAAGTCATGTGTACGTACCTTCTAATTCAAAATGCCTTTGCTAAAATTAACAGAACAACTTGGAGTAGTAGAAGTGAAATAAGAAGGAGCATTCAGAGAGTGTAACACCCACAGCATAAAAATGATGTCAAGTCAGAATAGAGTGACGTCTCCATGCAACACTAGCTGTGAAATACTGTTCCTGAAATCAGATCCCTTATATCTTACCTTACCTTACCTTACTTCCAACCCTTTCACCAAGTCTGGTTTCATTCGAATCAGAACTTTTTTAGGTGGTCTTGCAAAGTGACCTTGACCTTTGACCTTGATCACTGACGGAGTACTCAAAACGAAATCTCTCTCTCTCTCTCTCTCTCTCTCTCTCTCTCTCTCTCTCTCTCTCTCACACACACTCACAGACAGACAGACAGACAGACAGACACACACACACACACACACACACACACACACACACACACACACACACACACACACACACACACACACACACACACACACACACACACACACGCACGCACGCACGCGCACGCGTGCTGGTGGAGGGGGAAGGAAGAACTAAAGAATATATCATTGGACAGAAGACGCTCAGTATTACATCAGGACCGATATTCTCGTGGGTTAAACAGAATTTATAGTATATCTTTCATCTACATCATTTGACTCACCAGTATTATTTTTTATTGGGCTAAATGAATTGTAATATACGCAATAACTGCATGTACTTTACACTTGCGGACATATACTGTATATTCATTTTCTTCATATCCGTAAAGAAGGAGACAATGAGTAATAAATTTCGAAATCCAGTAATGCGATCTGTGGGGACCAGTAAGCTTTTAAGAATGGTATGTATATTGGTAAATGTTCAATAGAAACCTACCAGTGAGGAAGAGGTGTAGGTAAAGATAACGAGAGTATGACGCCAAGTCTCCTCCCGTTTCTGCACATGTCTGCGTCCTGTCTGCAATAAATTACTTAGATTTTATGGATGAATCAGATCACGCAGCACCTCTAGGGTAACTCTTCTCTATTGGAAAATACCTCTAATAAGAAACCTTTACTTCCAGGGTTATATAAGCTGACAGCACAAAATATGATGATACAAGTTTCTTTGTTTAGGATTTTTGTGTTGCCTTTCCTGCTATGCAAAAGGGAAGTTTCGTCAGTTATAAGTTTTGTCCAAATATATTTGCAATATCAACATTTACTACCCAAATTTTCTTTTTCTAGTAGGGCCAACTTTTCACTCTGGCATTTTTGTGAGGCGAAAAGATGAATTTGTCATCTGGTGCTTGATAAAGATCACCCAGAAGTTAGAGTCGCGTCCGCCATCATAAGAGGCAAAGATTTTCCAGTCACAATTTATACCGACGCTTTTCGTCAATATATCCCTGACGCTGCCTTCAAGATGCTCCCTCGTGCCGCTCCTCGCTCTATAAAACTTTCTTGGTGGCCGCCTGACATATAATAAAGCGTCAAGAGTGAGTTCCAATTTTCACTTTTCTGTACAATTCCTTCATAGTTGTTACAGATACTTCTCCCATTAACATTTGTTGTATGCTATATTATAATCTTTCACAAGCTAAAGCATTTCCAATATTAAAAAAAAAAAGTTATAAAAATTTGCGGTACCCGGTAGATTAACCATTCCCTGAAAGAGAATACTTCCTTTGAAGGGTGTTAGCAGAAGAAAGAAATCCAAACTCAGAACAGAGTGGAGAGAGGAAGTTCATGAGTGCAAAATGGAGGGTGGGGTGCGTGGAAAGATTTTTCATTGAATTTGAACAGACAGGTCTCCACTTCTTTCCCAATTGTCATGAATCACGGGCTAATGTGCTTTGTTATCAATGCAGTGGTAGGCAGTGTTTTTATTAATCACTGATCCACCAGTTAACATTAGGTAAAGAAAGCCTATGGGGTCACACAGAAACATGTGGTTCTATGGATATGTACAGTATTTAACAGCTACAAGCAGAGGACGTAATTTTCGCATTATTTCTGTTCTCATCAGCCGATTGTCCTTGAACTGAAGGATACAATTTGAAAGGCAGGGGTTTGGTCTGGATATTATTAACCTCTGCCCTACGAAATTCCACCCCCGAGTTTACCAAAATCGTTAAGAAGTATAAAGAATGGACTTAGGACGGCAAATTATGTAAAATGATTAATTCGATTATAAATGTTATATATTGGTACACAGCATAACAAAATTTCCCTTGTAGTCATAAAAACTTTTATGCACAGCCTCACTAAGCTCCAGTGTTTCACTTAAGGTAACGTTATCGGGTACTGCCAAATCTTTTCAGAGCACAATCTTATCAACTTACATGCAACCCGGTCAGACTGAGAATGGCAGGCTGAGATCAAGTTAGATCAGTTAAGAGCAGTTTTTAATTTAACCTCTCAAATCGGTGACTACATCAACAGAGTAATTTTAATACTACCAGATGACTTTATTAAGTTTTGTTTGTAGTGAAGAAGTTAGAGACGTTGCTTGTAGCCCTTCCAGCTAGGTCTGGGGTGAATAATACATCATCGTAGTGAGGGATTTAATCATATCCAAGTTCAGGCATAAACTGCTGTTTGTCAGTCATTCCCTGGTCGCTAACAATCCTTGTTTTCATGAAACCATTTGGGTTTAATTCGCCCAAAGACCCTCCTGAAGTGAGTGTATTTCAAAAGAGTGTATTGGCAACTGCATGAGTGTTTTTATAACATATCAGTAAACTTACAGAAAAGTAAGGAAACGACGAAATGAAGTGAATTCAAATAATATTTCCCCGTGATAGAGCAGGATTCAGATTTATGGCAACTCAGTATTATATGTGTGCGATTGCAGGACGATGTGTGTGTGTGTGTGTGTGTGTGTGTGTGTGTGTGTGTGTGTGTGTGTGTGTGTGTGTGTGTGTGTGTGTGGTAAACATCATTGATGTCGCGAAGATTCCCAATCACATAACAGTGGAGTATTTATACAAATCTTCTCAACCGCCTTCCCAACCACAACTGCACAGATCCCTTACTACTATGGAAGTATAAAAAAGAAGTATAACATTACAACACTGTCGTATTATTTTCATGGTCTCCCTAACTGGGACGGCAGAGCTATAGAGCAAAATATTGTAGCCCATACCAGTAATGTATGAAAAACAAAAATAGTTGAACTACCTTAGTTCCCTATATATTTTTAGGCGAAATAAAAATAAAGAAAGGATATTCGGGTCTGATTATTGTGTCTAGAGCTCGAGGATACATTCTATTTCATAAAAGATATGGACATCGGAGGAGATAAAGCGAAAAGACCTCGTTTCCCAGTGTTTTCTTCTACAGTAGTTTTAAACATCACATGCATCAGGCAGTAGACTGTAGCAACAGTCGGACAGATCGGTACGCCAAAGGTGGATGGAAAGCTGATGACAGGGAAAGCTGGAGCTCCCGTTTCATCAGCCCTCGGGACTAGTTCCTGACCATCCCTCTTTGTAGAACTTTTTCAGTGTTTCAGTAACACAGAGAGTAGGCCAGCATACTCTTCAATACATGTTTCTCTGTCAACACCAAGCTACATGCACATTACATACTACACTTCCTACTCAAAATTCAACCAAAATGGCGTCTCATACTCAAGCCTCGGAGTCCCCGGGGAGGGGGGAGGGGCATAAATTCCTCCGCCTTCTGTCCATCTCCCGGCGACTACCAAGCGAGATGCCTGGAACCACTGTCTGACTCAGTTCTTCATTTCTGCAACACTCGAGGCCTCTCCTCCAACTTTCTCTCTGTTGAGCATCACCTCCCTTCCTCTAAACCTCACCTTCTCTTCCTTACCGAGACTCAGCTGTCTGAGCAAACCCTTCTCTGTATCCTCCTACTTTCTCTATATTCATTTCAAAGCTATCAGCTGTCTGATAGCAAACCCTTCTCTGTATCCTCCTACTTTCTCTATATTCATTTCAAAGCCAAAGGTGGCTGTTGTGCATATGCATGCAACGACTTATCTTGCTCTCGTGTTACTGAACTTGATTCTTCTGAATTCCCTACACTCTTGTTTCGGCTTTCCTGTCATTCTCGGACTAAAGATATCTATGCTGTTTACTTATCCCCTAATTCCAATGACTATGAAAAATTCTTCGACTACCTCACTTCTAAGATGGAACACATCCCATCCATTTCTCCTTTTTCTGAAATCTCCATTCTAAGCGATTTCAATGTCCACCACCACCTTTGCTTCTCTCCTCCATTCACTGATCCACCTGGTGAACAAGCCTACATCGTTCCTATCCTGAATGATCAAGAGCAGCTTGCACAGCACCCTACCCATATCAATGACTGCCTTCGAGAGAGTTCCAACATACTTGACCTCTTCCGTACAACTAATCCTTTTGCTTACACTGTTAATCTTTCCTCTCCGTTGAGCTCCTCCGACCACAACCTTATCACCTTAACCTGTCCTATTGCTCCAATATGGCCGGTGAACCCTCCAAAGAAATGACGGCTGTGGCACTTTGGAGCTGCTGATAGGGAGTCCCTTAGGCTCTACTTTGATTTTCCCTGGAATGATTATTGCTTCCATGGCCGAGAGTCATCTGAGTGTGCCATGTGCAATACGGAGGTTATTTTCTTGGGCATGGACGTATACATTCCTTTCTCATACCCTCTGATTAATGCAAAGAAACCTTGGTTTAACCATGCTGTTCCAATGCTGTCAACAACAAGGAGATGGTCTACATAATACGGAGAAAACAACCTTGAATCTCATCTTTTTTAAGTTTCTTGCCAGAATCGCACTAAGTCTCTTCTTCCCTCTTCTAGAAATAATTTCATCCATACTAGATGCTCTGAACTCTCTAACTCGAATTCTTCCCGCTCCTTCTGACATCTTTGCCAAAAAAACTTTCTAACAACTTTACTTCATCATCCTTCCCTTCTCTCTTTGACTCTGATGGGTCTGTAGCTATTTCTTCTACTGAAAGGCAGATCTCTTCGCTCAGACATTCTCCTCCAATCCCACCTTAGACATATCCGGTGTTGTTCTCCCATCCCGTAACTCTTTGACTTTCCTGTGTCTAACATTAAAATTTCTTCAACTGATGTATTATCTGCCATCATCGGCCTCAATACTAACAAGGCATATGGGCCTGATGGAGTCCCTCCTGTTGTCCTCCAGAACTGTGCTTCCGTGTTTACACCCTGCCTAGGTATACTCTTTTGCCTTTGCCTACTTGTACCTTCCCTTCTTGCTGGAAGTTTTTCTTATTCGGCCTGTCTTAAAGAAAGGTGATCATTCCGAACCCTCTAAGGCCCAGTTGCTTTAATATTCTGTATCTCGAAAGTTTTTGAGTCTGTTTTTAAAAAAGTTTTAAAGCATCTTTCCTATCACAACCTTCTTTCTGATCGTCAGTATGGGTTCCGTCAGGGACTCTCCACTTGCTATCTTCTCACAAACTGCCTTTCATCCTCCTGGTCATCCTCCTTTCGCGACTCTGGAGAAAAGCTTTCCCATTGCACTTGACATCTCAAAGGCTTGCGATCGAGTCTCTCATAGATCTTTAATTTCCAATCTGCCTTCTATCGGTTTCTATCCTTCTATCTGTGCCTTGATCTCCAGCTTTTTTCTGACCCTTCTATAACTGCTGTTGCAGACGGCCACTGTTCTTCTCCTAGATCTATCAATTGTGGTGTTTTTCAGGGCCACGTCCTATCACCAGCTCTCTTCCTTTTATTCATCAGTGATGTTCTAAGCTGCGCATCTAACTCTATCAACTCATACACTATCATTCCACCTTTCACCTTTCCAGTCACTTCCCACAACGTCCATCTCAGCAGTTACTTCAACAAACAAGGGATGAAGCTATGGCACACCTAATGTCAAACATGAATCGTATCTCTGACTGGTCTAAAAGTAATCTTGCTGTTTTTAATGCATCCAAAACTCGGTTATTACACTTATCAACCCAACAAAATCTTCCACAGGAGTACCCAATAATGTTTAATAATATCCAGCTCAATCCTGCATCATCTTTATAGATACTTTGGGTTTCATTCTCGCGGGATTTATCTTGGAAAGATCATAATACCTTTCTTGTAAAAGTTGCTTCCAAGAGACTGGGTGTATTAAGCCAACTTTTGTCTTCTTTACCCCCGCACAGTTTTGACTCTGTACACAAGGTTTCATTTTTTTTTTTTTTTATGCGAGGAAGAAGGAACCAAAGGCCATGAGCCCGCAGTTACAGTTCCCTCCAAGAGAAAAACAAAATACAATAGAGAGCCAAATTCAAGATCCGATCATTTTGAGATGCCTGGACACACTGCGTTTGAAAGACTGGAGATCATAGGCAGCAGGAAATACAGAGAGAGGGAGACAGTTCCAGAGCTGACCTGTTGCATAAATGAAAGACTGAGAGTAACGGTTAACTCTTGCATTAGAGAGTTGGACAGAAAAAGGATGAGAATTTGCTGCCAGACGGGTGCTACGCGCCCGTCGTAGAGGTGGAGGAATGCAAGCAGACAGTTCAGAGGAGCAGTGACCATTAAAGTAGCGATAGAAAAGAGATAAAGATGCAACAGTGCGGCGAAGAGACAGAGGTTGAAGGGAGTCAGTAAGAGGAGGAGAGTTAATGAGACGAAAAGCCTTTGACTCCGCCCTATTGAGAAGAGCTGTATGCATCGAATACAACTCTGATGTGTAGGGAGATTCCCCACATACAGCTCTTGTCAACAAGATGGAGTCAGAGGTTTTTCGTCTCATTAACTCTCCTTCTCTTACTGGCTCCCTTCAGCCGCTGTCTCTTCGCCATACTGTTGCATTTTTATTTCTTTTTTATCACTACTTCAATGGTCACTGCTCCTTTGAACCATCTGCTTACACCGCTCCACCAGTACGACGGGTGCTACGCGTCCGTCCAGCAACAAACTCTCATCCCTTTTGTGTCCAACTCTAATGCAAGAATAAAACTTACTCCCACTCCTTCACTTACGCAACAGGTCAAATCAGGAACTGTCTCCCTCTGTCTTTATTTCCTACTTCCTGCGATCTCCAGTCTTTGAAACGCATTGTGTCCAGGCATCTCGAAATGAGCAGATCATGAATTAGGCTCTCTGTTGAGTTGTTTTTGTTTTTT
Source organism: Coenobita brevimanus (assembly GCF_032717465.1). Lineage (NCBI taxonomy): Eukaryota > Metazoa > Arthropoda > Malacostraca > Decapoda > Coenobitidae > Coenobita > Coenobita brevimanus. The sequence continues at coordinate 27,669,482 of NC_137023.1, read as the reverse complement.
CTTGGAGGGATCGGGTTATGGGCTTATTGACTTTGGTTCCTTCTTCCTTGGAATATATATATATATATATATATATATATATATATATATATATATATTGTTACGGAACAGAGAAAACTGTCTCGCAAAGTTCCAGGTTCAAAACAAAAGAGTTAGGTAAAATTACAGGTTAAAGTTTAATGCTCAAACTAACAACTAAACATTCAGGACTCATAAGGATAATGTAATGGCAAAAACAGGTTAAATATATGGTTAACTGCAATAGCCTCTATTAACACGAAATTAGCAAGTGTAAATTTATCTAAGTCAGCCCTGATAAAATGAGAAAACCGGATAATGGTCAGTGAATGCAAGATATATTATTACAGATACAAAATATTATCAATAATGAGTGACACACACAAAAAAACACACTAATCACAAAAAGCCTCACCAGGCCCACGAATTAACACGTTATGCTATACAGAACAAGAAAAAATGTAATAACACTTATACTCAAATTACACAGCAGCTAGATGGTTGGAGACTTCCTGAGCACTCACAAAAATAATAACAACTGTATAGGGGAGGACAGAGATGTGAACAAAATGAGGAGTAGATCTAAGTGGCAATTAATGCAGAGACTGAGCTCATTATATAGGGGCCGGCAGAGCTTGATACAACTTGTAAGAAGGACGCGCAAATGAAGCCAGAGGGGATAAAGAGTTGACAATCCTCCTCTGAACAACAGAAAGAACGACTTACTCTACGATAAGGGTAGAAGTGGGGAGTGAGGTAGAACACGCTCGTGATCAAACATGCAGCATACTGTACGTTAGAATTACACAAAGGATGATGAAATCATAGGCTATGTAACACCTCCCCACAAAGAAAAAGAAATTTACAAAGGAAATTTCTTATTACTCTAAAACAATCTGTCTAAAGTCTAGATAAGCAATCTGCAATAACGTTTTCTTTCCCCTTGACATATTGTATGTCTAATGAATACTCCTGAAGAAGTTGACTCCATCTTGTCAATCTCTGATTTTTATCTTTAAACTTACTAAGGAATTTCAGTGGGTTATGATCGGTATAAATGACTATGGGGTCAAAACCAGAACACAAATAAAATGAAAAATGCTGTAAACCCAAAATCAAGGCCAAAAGCTCTTTCTCAATAGTTGAGTAGTTCTTTTGAGGAGGAGTGAACTTCTTACTGTAATAAGATACAGGGTGTTCAATACCCTGATCATCCTCTTGCAGCAAAACAGCCCCAGCTCCTGTATCACTTGCGTCAACAGCCATCTTAAAAGGCTTAGCAAAATTTGGAGTAGCGAGCACTGGCTGACTTAACAGGATAGCTTTAAGTTTGCTGAAAGAGGATTCACAGTTATCGGTCCAAACAAATTTAACTCCTTTTTTCAGTAGGTTTGTAAGTGGTGATACAAGAATTGAAAAGTTAAGAACAAATCTCCTGTAATAACCTACCATTCCCAAAAATCTTTGTAGCTCTTTCCTACTTTTAGGTCTGGGAAGATCACTTATAACCTGAACCTTAGCTCCTGGTGGTGCAAGGTGTCCATCACCAATTACGTACCCAGGGCACTGAACTTTAGCTTGACCAAACTCACACTCTGATAAATTAGCTACATGATTAGCATGAACCAAACGGTCAAGAAATTTGCTGACATGGCATAGGTGATCTTTCCAGTTGTCACTGAAGATTAATACATCATCAATATAAACAACACACCCTGCCAAACCCTCTGTAACAACATTCATGAGCTTCTGAAAAGTGGCTGGTGCATTCTTCATACCATATGGCATTACAGAACATGCAAAAGTCTTTCCTAGTGTTACAAAACATGAGATCTCCCTAGCACGTTCAGTCATAGGTACTTGCCAGTATCCCTTTAACAAATCAAACTTACTTATGTACCTAAACTTTCCGATCTTGTCTATGCAATCTTCCACGCAAGGGAGAGGGTAAGTGTCTGTTTTTGGTTATCTGATTAACACGTCTGTAGTCGATGCAAAGCCGCTGTGACCCACCTGGCTTAGGGACTTGAGTGACAGGAATACTCCACTCGCTCTGACAGTGTTCAATCATCTTGTGGTCCAAAAGGTAGCCAAGCTCCTTCTGGATGAGAGGAACTTTCACTGGGTTCACACGGTAAGGAGGCAGTTTAATTGGCTTTGCGTCTCCAACATTGACATCATGCATGAACACAGTGGTTCTTCCTGGAGTGGCACGGAACACTTGCGGGTACTCCTGCAGTAATGCGGAAAACTCTTGGCTTTCCTCGGGAGGTAGATGAGAAACCTTAGTCTGGAGATCATTCATGATATCAGGATTCTTCCCCAAACTATCACTCGGGTCATGCTGCATGGGAGAACTTCACTTGCAGATTCGGGTGAAACAGCTACAGTGCAGACTGGGTTATTTTCGTCCCGCCTGTGATATAACTTTAGCATGTTGATGTGACAAAGTTGCTTGTTCTTTCTACGATCTGGTGTGGCGATGACATAGTTGACATCCCTGAGTTTCTTCTCCACGAAATAAGGACCACTAAACTTGGCTTGAAGAGGTTGCCCATGCACCGGTAGCAGAATCAAAACCTGATCTCTTGGCTGAAAGTGGCGTAACCTGGACTTCTTATCATACCAAGTCTTCATCTTCTCCTGAGCAGCTCCTAAAATCTCTCTCGCCAGCTGTAAAGCAGTGGACAGCCGTTCTTTGAACTTCATCACATACTCCAGCAGGTTGACGTCATCTTCCTGCGACAGCCAGCATTCCTTGAGTAGCTTAAGGGGTCCTCTTACTTCATGGCCAAACAGTAGTTCAAACGGTGAGAAGCCCAGTGATTCATTTGGAGATTCTCTTGCGGCAAATACAACGAATGGAAGACCTTTATCCCAGTCTTTCTGATGTTCCAAACAGTATTTCTTGAGCATCGATTTGAGTGTTTGATGATATCTCTCCAACGCTCCTTGGGTCTGGGGATGGTATGCTGAAGACGTGATCTGGGTGATGCCCAACTCTTTCAGAGACTGCTTGAAAACATTTGACATGAAATTACTTCCCCGGTCTGACTGTACCTCCTTGGGCAGACCAAACTTTGTAAAGAACCCTAGCATTTCCTTAACCACGTTCTTTGCTGAGATATTTCTAAGTGGAATGGCTTCAGGATAACGAGTAGCCATATCAATCAGGGTCAACACATAAGACAATCCTGAAGAAGTCTTAGGAAGAGGGTGCACAATATCCACCAACACATGGGTGAATGGCGCCTCAAAAGGAGGAATGGGAACTAGAGGTGCAACCTTTTCGGTCTGATTACACTTCCCCACAACTTGACAGGTGTGACAAGACTTACAATACCAGGAAACATCCCTGAAGATACTTGGCCTGTAGAAGTGTTTCAAAATGCATGCCACAGTCTTCCTCACTCCAAGGTGTCCTGCCAAACTGGAATCATGAACCACTCTAATGATATCCTGCCTACAAATGCGAGGGACGACAACTTGATGTACAACCTCCCATTCACAGTCGGCTGATGCTGTTGGGGGTCTCCACTTCCTCATAAGTACTCCTGACTTTATATAATAACAAGTAGAAGCACCAGCTGACTCTTCCTGACTGCAAGCAGCGTTAGCTAGACCTTTCAACTCAGGGTCAGGAACCTGCAACTCAACCAACTCTTGACGAGACAAATTATCAACACTACGGGGTACTGCCTCATCTGGTGAGTGGTCGAAAATAGCAAGAAAAGTGTCAGCTAGGATAACATCATCATCATCATTATCCTCTAAGTCACCAGTAACTTTAGACTTAGCCCTAGTGACAGCACATGCAGGGAACACATCAGGGACACCACAATCCTGGGTCGCAGCCACTGGCTCACTAGACAACTGAGGAGCTGGACACACTTGACTTCCACCAATATCATTTCCAAGTAAGAAAATTACACCTGACATTGGGAGTGTCTCAACCAACCCAACCATAACGGAACCATTAACAAAACCAGACTCTAAATTCACTCTGCACAGAGGGACAGAGAAGTAATTATTCCCTACACCTTGTAAGATTACAGTTTCATCAGAGGAATTAACATCAGAGCCTAGAACACTGGTCAGCATAAGGGATTTGCAAGCACCTGCATCACAATATATTTTAACTGATTTCCTGTCATTACTGTACAGAGGACTGACAAAACCATCAGACAGGAAATTAGCACATGAACTCTTGAGAGTGTCACCCACGTTACTGCTCAAGAGAGGAGCTTCATCATGAGGATTTAATTTACCCCTCAAAGCAGGTTCAGTTAACTCAGTTAAAGAATTCTGGGAACTCTCAAGGGTGGACACTAGACCAATTGACTGAACATTTAAAGACTCCTTTTTGTTCACATCACGCTGTCTCCTGAAACATTTCTCTGTAGTATGACCAAGCTTACTACAATAAATACATTTACTTTTCTGAAATCTAGAGGTGAAGCTGGTATTTACTTCCTGAGAATCATCATCTTTATTCTCTTTCCTGTTACCTGTACTCTGAGTAGAGGCAACGTATTTACTCTCAGCTTTCCTTTTTTCTTTAGAATATCTCTTGTGAGTGAGAACATATTCATCAGCTAAAACTGCAGCATCAGTCAAATTATCTATTCTTTTCTCATCAAGATATAGGCTTACATTTTTATTAATACACCTTTTGAAGTCCTCCAGCAAAATCATCTGCTTAAATTTACCAAAATCAGAATCCACATTCTTAGAATTTAACCACTGCTCTAACAGATCTTCTTTGATTTTTGCATACTCAAAATGGGATTGCTTATCTTGCTTAGAAGTTGTCCTAAATTTCACTCTATAGGCTTCAGGAACAAGCTCATAGGCCTTAAGAATCAAGCTCTTAACTACATCATAATTATCAGATTGATCCTGAGGCAAAGATGCATAAGTTACTTGAGCTTTACCGGTGAGAACAGTTTGAAGGAGTACTGGCCAATACTTTTTGGGCCAATTAAAACCTGTAGCTACCCTCTCAAACAACTGAAAATACTTTGTTAAATCAGATTCATTAAAAGGAAGGACAAGTTTAACATTTTTAGCCACATCAAAATCATCAGAGCTGGATGATCCAGGTCCACCTTGTTTCATGCGATACTCATGGTCTGCTTGAATCCTAGCAAGTTCAATTTGTGCCTGAGCCTGTACCTGTGCCTCCTGAATACGAGCCTGAGATTCAGCCTCCTTAGGACGTGCTTGAAATTCAGCCTCCTTAGCACGAGCCTCCTGCAGGGCTAGCTGTAACTTAGCTAATTCAATCTGCGTTTGCTCATTTGGAGGAGTTACATTAAACAAGCTTTCATTAATCATGTCAACAATTTGATCTTTAGAATGATGAGAGCGAACAGCAATTCCCAATTGTTGAGCAACAAGCTTAAGTTCATTCTTTGTTCTGTTTTCTACATCACCTACTGTTTGCACATTTTTCAAAAATTCTTTGGCTTCATCAAGTGTAGTAATAGTAGACATCATGAATAAATCACAGTCACAAAATATCAAGCAATATCCTTATGATAATATCATGAATATCCTGGCGAGGTTGCCAAATATATGTTACGGAACAGAGAAAACTGTCCCGCAAAGTTCCGGGTTCAAAACAAAAGAGTTAGGTAAAATTACAAGTTAAAGCTTAATGCTCAAACTAACAACTAAGCATTGAGGACTCATAAGGATAATGTAATGGCAAAAACAGGTTAAATATATGGTTAACTGCAATAGCCTCTATTAACACGAAATTAGGAAGTGTAAATTTATCTAAGTCAGCCCTGATAAAATGAGAAAACTGGATAATGCTCAGTGAATGCAAGATATATTATTACAGATACAAAATATTATCAATAATGAGTGACAAAAAAAAAACACACACTAATCACAAGAATCCTCACCAGGCCCACGAATTAACACGTTATGCTATACAGCACAAGAAAAAATGTAATAACACTTATACTCAAATTACACAGCAGCTAGATGGTTGGAGACTTCCCGAGCACTCACAAAAATAATAACAACTGTACAGGGGAGGACAGAGATGTGAACAAAATGAGTAGATCTAAGTGGCAATTAATGCAGAGACTGAGCTCATTATATAGGGGCCGGCAGAGCTTGATACAACTTGTAAGAAGGATGCGCAAATGAAGCCATAGGGGACAAAGAGTTGACAATCCTGCTCTGAACAACAGAAAAAACGACTTACTCTACAATAAGGGTAGAAGTGGGGAGTGAGGTAGAACACGCTCGTGATCAAACATGCAGCATACTGTACGTTAGAATTACACAAAGGATGATGAAATCATAGGCTATGTAACAATATATATATATATATATATATATATATATATATATATATATATATATATATATATATATATATATATAACTGCAAATGTGATGCGTAAACGCTACTACTCTCAGATGGGCAGAGAAGGGGAAGAGTATGTGGTGGGGTGCATATTATATTAGGTCCTAGTCTCACGTCTGGAAACATAAGTGACTAGAAATTCAACAGTATTTTTTGCAGTCTGTCAGTGGATTTAAAAGAGATTATTGTCTAATTAACCAGGCACACTGTTTTCATTGAAACTTTTAGTTCATTTAAGTTAAAGTTACTTGTAACGTGAAAGCACCGTCCTTAGCATCATGTACATTCTGGAGAATTATTGAAAGTATTATGGTCAGTGGGGGCACCTTGTGGTATATGGATGGGCTCTGTGGTAAGTGGGGGTGCCCTCTATTCACTCGTAATGTAATGCACCTTCAAGAACTCAGAACTAACAAGCCAAATGGTTTCTGGTCCGGATATCATTACTGCATTGAGCAGTAACATATTACTAAATGTACTGTATGTCTAGTGTTCAAGAGAGAGTTTAGGCACCCCAGTTACATGTGGGCAGTCAGTGTTTACATCTAAACGGGTGGCTGGGGTTTATTGTCACATACAACCACTTAGGGGACAGCTAATATTAATTCGATCTCAATACCTGGACTGAAAGTCTAGCTTCTGTTCCCTACACGTGTGGTAGGGCAATAGAGGATAGGAAAACAGTAGCTTTCACTGATAAAGATACTGCGGTGTTACTCCATGCACTGTCGTCAGTGAGTAGGTAAGGCGTTTTACCAAATACAGGACTTTTATTGGAACATGTGAAACTTTTTGACTAATGTCAGCCAGTGGCCTTGAGTGGACTAGAACGTTCGACTCCTTGGTAATTATCTGTGCACTGACCCGTGCACAATGGCTGGAGTTAGCGTACTGATAAATTCAAATTCTCAGTTCATCTTTAACCTAAAAACCACAACTGCAATTCCTCATTTGTACCTTTTTGTCCGCGGGAACTGACTACCGATCTGTGAAGTCTGACAACTGTGTCATGACCGGTAAAGATGCATGGTGCGGATCCGTATAAAGATGCGGATCTAGGATTTTATTTTTTTCACTTTCTTTAACACTGCGAGATAGGGCGTTTTTCGACATTTTCGTAATTTCTTCATTGAATATTGCACGGATCTTGATGAAAAAAATTCAGGCATAATTTATTTACTGTAGGATGTTGGTATCTACGAATGTGTACAGTTTGGCGCGGATCCATATAAAATTCCGGAACTAGCGGTATTTAAATATGCTTTTATAGGGAGGTAGTCTTTTTCCATATTGGATTAGACTTGACTGAATTAAAAGGAACTGCATGTTGGGCCTTGGCGGAGGTATGTGCTCTAGTGAGTGCCATTCTAGTTCTGTTTGTTTTCACCTAAACGATCTGGACCACTATACGTAAATACTAAGTCGAGGTTGCATGAAAATCGATAAGCCTTAGCAATGAGGTAAGAATGAGTTTCCTTGGTCATCAGTAAAAGTAGGCTCTTCAATCAGATTACACTTGTTCATCAATTGAGCTGAGATGATTTAGGGAGTTTTGTCAGATTAGGGGGAAAAAAAAATGCGTTTTAGTAACCTCTCTCAACCACTCGGGTACTATGGATGATGAATCACTGTCTCCTGATGGAATAATTTGATTGTGGTGTCATGACCTCTACCAATTTTTTTTTTTTTTTTTTTTATGGGCCTGACACTGGGCAAAGGCTTCAAGGCCTGTTCCCAAGGTCCAGTAGTCTTCTTTTACCATACACCTCCACATGTCACCAATTCTGCGATAACACCCACCGTCCATATTGAATGCATGCTAAGGCTGTCTCATACAGGACTGGTGTATTGGTATTATGAGTAGTGGAGGTATCATGTCGACGGGTTTTTCGGCAGGTCAGTAAAGCCTACTCTGTGAAATTATATTCCTTAAACTCTTCCCTGTCCTAACCGGGATTCGAACCTGGGTCCATTATGACTGCAGACCACCTCCCTACCTATTCAGCCACCGCCTCCCTCCAATGTTCTGTGATGATGGGCAAGGCAGAGATTTGTGTATATTATGATACAATACTGAGGCGGCAGGTGCTTTGTGTCTTGCCTAGGAAGCCTCCTATGTGCTACGTCGGAAGCAGGAAGCCTGTACATTGTTCCTAGGGCAGTAATATCGAGATGATACAGGTCAGGGTGCTAGGGGTTTCGCAGTGGAGAGTTCAGCCTGTTCCTCCTTCAGCAAAGCATTCAGGAAGATGTTGATGCATTACTGAGGATAGTGTCAATTGTCTTTGCAGATCTTGGCTAGATGCTTCAGGCAGAGAGCAAGAATTTACGCTTTAGGAGAGTAAGCCAAGGTTGTGGTTGACAGCCCGTAAAAGCTTGCTAAGTGGGCTATATCTTCAAAAATGTAGTCCTTTGCTGGAGGGGAGTGAGAGAATCCTAGCTTTTGGTGGTCGAGGTTGGGAGCCTTGAGTCGGATATTCTGATTGATCTCGGTTGCATTTCTAATGTATTATGTTGCAGACGTTGAAGTGGGTTACTTAGGGCTATATTCTTAAAATAATTACAAAAGCATGTGAAGATGACAAAACATATAGACTGGTTTTTTTATCAGTGCTGACAACACTCTGAAATATGTTCCGAAAATAATAATAAATAAAAACAAAGGATTGCTTGCACTTTGATATTTTCGTTTATAGTGGAACCGTCATGAGTCTTGCTGACAGCCCGTCACTGCTCAGGTGTGCAGGTATCAGCAGTTGGCAGCACGGTGTGGGTGTGTTCCAGTCTAATCCGATTAATAATTCAAGCTCTGTCAGATGTCTGGCTTTCCTCCAAACTTGATGCACGGCTCTATCATTGGCTGATTTCATTTTCCTCCGTTCTTTTCTTTAACCACTAAAATTACCTTAAATCATATTATTATTCTAATTTGTTTATGCACAAAATTGTTGTCCACTATATATATTTCCTTATAACTGTTTTCGGTTCCTTCCAGCCTACATCTTGAAAAGATGTTAATCACAGAATCCCAAAAAAACACAGTTTCGATTTCTGAACCATATACTGTACACACCCAAATAAGCTGTTCCTGGTTCTGTCTCCCTGCATGTCCTGGAATAAATATACATATACATACATACAGTACATACATACATATACAGTATATATATATATATATATATATATATATATACACACACACACACTGGCAGAGGTACCAGACGTTGCCCGGGCCAAAAAGGCGGACACTCTAATCCTATTGAAGTACTAGTTCATTTTCTCTTTCTACTCCAGAAAGACCTTGTACCTCTTATACTTTTGAAAATGGATTATAAGAGGTCCAGGAACTTTCTGTTTCAGCGTTCGCAGAATAATGCACAGTATTTGTGCTCACTTGTTTACTATTGTCACGAGTCGGCTAGTGACATTGGCTTTTGTGAGAAACCGCGAACTCTAGTGGAATCCCAGTCTATCGTTCAGTTAACCGCTCATTCCGTTGGGAGTCTTTTCAAATCAAATTTTCACTGTCATAAGTGATCGTCTTTGTGTGAGACATTAGCGCTTCCACTGAGCGATTTGTTTTGGGCGTGTTTCGCTCATTCTAGCCGTTAGAAATGAGGCCACAGCACTCCCTTCTTTCCCACGAGTTAGTCAGTCAAGATTTGAGAGCCACGGAAATAGGTTGTGTGTGGCAGTGTCCTTCCTCAACGACACCTAGTTCCCACCATAGCTGTAAAAGGCTAGAGACAGCGAGTGCAGTGTTCTTCCTCAGTAACGACACCCAGTCACCGCTTAGTCCACCCTTTGACCAGTATTTTCTTTTCGTTTTCCTAGACTTAAGAGTTTAGTTAAGGTGCTGTTCCCTCACATGTCAGCCGGCTGTGCCGCATGTTGTTTTCCTAGGTTTAAGAATTTAGCTTTTGAGTGAGTGGGTGAGTGCGATCACTTTATTTGAATTCACTTTGAAATGTAACGTTAAATTTATTCCTTTGTAATCAATAAACTTAACAGTTCTTTTTCTTTGACCTTAATGTAATGTAACCTCATGTTTCATTTCTCCATAATTAAGCTTAAAATCCGTTGTGCTTCTGGGAGTTAACACCTCAGCAAGAACCTGATATCATTAATAGTATTAGTTATTTATTGTCGGGGGTGAAGTCACTTTCTCCAGAGGCTAACAGTACCAATAAACAGCAATTGTGAGGAATTAGTCTCTGCTGTGTACTGTTGAGAAAGTTTATAAATTCTCGTTCTTAGAGAATCGAGCGAAGCAAGCCAGCATAAAGTAATCATTGCTTGATTTTAGCAGGACAATTCATTGTCCCTGCTCTTCAGTATAATTGGAAATCATCCTTCAGTATTGTTTAATCCTAAAAACCCCGTAACAATTGGCGACCTCATGCCAGGATATTATCTCCTAGCTCTAAAACTATTCACGAGATAATACTCACTCGTTCATATTTAGGTATTTATCATTAAACTCTATAGGCACTACCTTACTGGTGATTATTGATTCATTTTTATTAATTTACATAATAGTTTTGACAGTCAGTTGTTTGTTTAATTTTCTTTCTTTACCAGTTTAATTAGATAGAACTGGTCACCACTAACCTGTGCCTATATTCTTTATTTTTCTTTATTGGCATTTCTCTTTGAAAAAAAAAATAAAAAAATCGCAGTCAGTACTGAGTCGCTAGTTTATTAGACTGAGTTTGCATCATGTCGACCAGCGTCTATGCACAGGAAGCCAAAGATATGGGTCTTACGGACCCAACTGAAATTAAGGAGTTCGTCCTCTCTCGGTTTAATTACGAACAGCAGCGCGAGAGTGATGCTCGTGAAGAGCGTCGAATTCAGTGGGAGGAATGCGAAAAGGAGCGCGAATACGAGCGAGAACAGCGCGAACACGAGCGAGAACAACGAGAGAGAGAACGTGAATACGAGCGAGAACAACGAGAACACGAACGTGCCAAGCGAGAAGCACGCGAAAAACACGAATATGAAATGCTGAAGCTCAAGCAAGATTCCGTGGCTTCAGACAAATCTGGTGCAGTTGGTCCAAGCTTGACGAGCGTTCTCCCTGCCTATGTTATGGCGACCCCACACATCAAGCTTCCCCCATACAAAGATGGCGAGCGAATCGAGCCATACATAGCTCGTTTTGAAGACATGGCTCAACTGTACCAGCTGGATGATGCGGCTAAGCGGCTTCAGTTTCTTAGCCTGTTTGAGGGCCCTGCCCTCGATATTCTCCACAGAATTCGTGGAGACAATCTCACGTATGAGATGATGAAGGCTGCACTCGTCAAAGCGTATGGTCTCACAGTTGACGACGCCAAGAGTCAGTTCATGCGGGCGCATTTACAGGATAAAAAGACATTAAATGAGTGGATGGAGAAAGATGAAACTCCTTCCACGCGTGAGGGGATAACTGACCTTATGCTCCGCACACAGCTAGAAAAGTCGTGGCCTACTAAACTTGTGGCTCAGCTTAAGATCTGCCAGGTGGGAGATGCCAGCCAAATGGTGAAGAAGGCTGACGCATTCTTTACTGCATACGGGTATCAAACTCGCAAGCAGTATACCTGGAACAGTAAAGCTGATAAATCTGGGACACCGTCTCAGACTGAACCCCAGCAAAAACACCGTTTTCAGAATAATGGCCAATGTCCAAAACCGCAGTGGAAAAACCAGGGGCAAAGCACTCAGAAGCCTGACTGGAAGCGGTACAACAGGTACCCTAACCAGCAGCAGTATCAGCCACGCAACCGACCATTGGGACTGTCCTTTTCACCACCAGCTGAAGTGAATAGGAGGCAGGAGGCGAACGCAGCCTTCATTCCTCAGCAGCAGCACGGTGGTCACGTCCCTACCAGTACGGGTACTCCCCCATAGTTCACTAGTCCCACAGCGACAGTGAACACCCCTCCACAGATGGCCAATGTTCCATCTCCACAGGCAGTGAGTACGACCCCTCAAGTATCTAGTTCACCAGGCACCATGTTTGCCGCATCATTTATTCAGCAGCCTAATCAGTGGCTGGCTGCTTCCTCCACAGGCCCTCCCACAGGTGACAGTGCCTTCCTTGTTCAGCCAGGGTTTGTGGGAGACATCCCTGTGAAGGTCCTGAGAGACAACGGGTCCTCAGGTTCCTCTGTCAAGCAAAGTCTAGTTCGGCCTGAGCAGTACACAGGTCGACAGATCCATGCAAACCTTATTGATGGATCAGTGAGATTATTCCCTGAGGCATGTATCCACGTGGCATCTCCATTTTACACTGGTACGACACTCGCAGTTGTCATGCCAGAACCTTTATTTGACCTAATCGTAGGTAGTATTCCCGGTGCCAAGTATAGTTGCACCAAAGGTGACATTACTCAGACTTCGGCTACAGTAACACGAGCCATGACTGAGGCTCCAGATTGTGTCACCCCAGTGACCATTGAATCACTGCAAGATCTGATGTGTAGCCAAATTGTTGTTCAAGAACAACATTCTGACCCGACACTTGCTGCCGTGCGAAAGAAACAAAAGGGTAGAGTGATTAAGTATTCACGGGAAGGTCGAGCCAAGTTCCTTCGTAAACAAGGACGGCTCTACCGTGAGTCATGAACACCCAAGGGCGAGGTTCGACTGCAATTTGTCGTTCCTGCCAAGTACCGCGAAGCAGTGTTAGAATGGGGTCATTGTTCAGCCTCAGGAGGTCACATGGACAAAAGGAAGACCCAGGGCCATATCCGAGCTGACTTTTTCTGGCCAGGGATGTGACGAGATATAAATGGTTTTGTGCGTTCCTGCAGTGTTTGTCAAAGTACCACTAATCAGGGACATGTCCTTCCTGTGCCATTTGAAACCACACCCATAATCTCTGAGTCAGTTGAGAGACAGGGTAGTGGTGAGGTGGGTGCAGACCTGACGTCTCGCCCATTGGCCCCACAGGACACATCATGTCCAGGGCCTGTACATACTTATGTACCGTAAGTTAAGGGGAAGTTGAGAAACCTGCAGGGACAATCCGAGGCTGTGTATGAATTACCTTGTGGAACGTCTCGAGCCCGAGATTGCGTAGCGATTCTCAGCTTCCTGTCATTAATCGTAAACGTAGAGTTAGTTAACCAGTAAACTGGGTGATGGGATGTTGTTAAGGTGCTGATCCCTCACATGCCGGCCGGGTGCGCTGCATGTTGAACGAGGTGCATGCCAGGTTAGAGTTTCCCCGCTAAGAACCCTCACGCCTATGTTTCCTGGTTAATAATGTAAATAGTGTACTTTTTGTAACATAAGTACTGATTGCTAGGCAGAGAGAGAGAATTGATCCTCCACCTTGATTGTTTTCGCAGGTGCAGCTGGTGGGTGCAGCATTGCCGGGCAGATTAGCTGGTCGTCCCTGTTGCATGCTGCCGTTTTTTTTCTGCCTTATCATTATTTACCATAAATTTGTATTACATGATTTTACACGTAGGTAGTTTCACCACAACTGTCACCCTTACACCAAGTAATACATACATTATGCTACATAACAATTAGTTGTTACTGTAAATGTAGCCAACTTTTCGCTCAGTTTGACCTGAGTACAGGATTTTTCACCGTCGTCACGGAGTTTTTCCCTCAAGCTTGCTTTTATTAACATAAATACGAGTTATTTTTCGCTCACTGGCGACTGCGACTTTCTCCTGTAGCAGGATAGCACACACACACCACAGTGTAATCTTGTGTGACTGAATTAGGATTTATATGTATGTGTATTAAAATTTTTTTCCTGGGAAAAAATTTCAACTTTTCGTGGGGCGTAATGTCACGAGTCGGCTAGTGACATTGGCTTTTGTGGGAAACCATGAACTCTAGTGGAATCCCAGTTTATCGTTCAGTTAACCGTTCATTCGGTTGGGAGTCTTTTCAAATCAATTTTTCACTGTCATAAGTGATCGTCTTTGTGTGAGACATTAGCGCTTCCACTGAGCGATTTGTTTTGGGCGTGTTTCGCTCATTTTAGCCGTTAGAAATGAGGCCACAGCACTCTCTTCTTTCCCACAAGTTAGTCAGTCAAGATTTGAGCTCCACGGAAGTAGGTTGTGTGTGGCAGTGTCCTTCCTCAACGACACCTAGTTCCCACCATAGCTGTAATTGGCGAGAAACAGTGAGTGTAGTGTTCTTCCTCAGTAACGACACCCAGTCACCGCTTAGTCCACTCTTTGACCAGTATTTTCTTTTCGTTTTCCTAGACTTAAGAGTTTAGTTAAGGTACTGTTCCCTCACATTTCAGCCGGCTGTGCCGCATGTTGTTTTCCTAGGTTTAAGAATTTAGCTTTTGAGTGAGTGAGTGAGTGCGATCCCTTTATTTGAATTCACTTTCAAATGTAATGCTAAATTTATTCCTTTGTAATCAATAAATTTAACAGTTCTTTTTCTTTGAGCTTAATGTAATGTAAACTCGTGTTTCATTTCTCCATAATTAAGCTTAAAATCCGTTGTGCCTTGTGGGAGTTAACGCCTCAGCAAGAACCTGATATCATTAATAGTTTTAGTTATTTATTGTCGGGGGTGAAGTCACTTTCTCCAGAGGCTAACAGTACCAATAAACAGCAATTGTGAGGAATTAGTCTCTGCTGTGTACTGTTGAGAAAGTTTATAAATTCTCGTTCTTAGAGAATCGAGCGAAGCAAGCCAACATAAAGTAATCATTGCTTGATTTTAGCAGGACAATTCATTGTCCCTGCTCTTCAGTATAATTGGAAATCATCCTTCAATATTGTATAATCCTAAAAACCCCGTGACAACTATTACCGGCTACCTTAAATGACCTCCGACCAGAGACTTCAAATGACCTCGGAGGTCAACCTCACATAGTCATGTGAGTCTCCATGCAAAAAATTGGGCTGCTAGGTCCAGTTGTTCGAACGTGTATTACCGGTGACCTGAAATGACCTCCGACCAGTGTGTTAAAATGACCTCGGAATTGGAGAGAGGGGATTACCCATGGCCATACCAAAATTTTGTGTGTAATAATTGCCTTCAAAGGTAAAAGATGAGTTTACAACTCACAACTCAATTAGCTTGATAATGCTTTCAGAAGGAATACCATCAATGTTACTACCCAGAATGTTTGGCAGGAAAGTTAAAACATCATCAACAGCGACATTTGTAATAATGATTTAACATCAAAGCTGACTACTTTGTAGGGGTACATGACATTTAGGGATTTTAATTTCCTTACCAAACAAATACAGTAGTTTGGCTCCGATACGTTGATGATATCCTGTGCTTCTGGCCTAACAGTCTTCCCACTGATGAATTGCTCCTGAAATTTAATTCGTTAGTTCCAACGATAAAGCTCACTCATGAGGTGGAAACGGATAATGAACTGCCCTTTCTGGATGTAAAAGTCTTCAGAGACGCAAGTGTTTTGAAGACTAAAGTATACAGAAAAACCTACAAATATAATGTATGTGCACCATTATTCAAACCATCACATTAATGTAGAAAGATCTGTCTTCATATCCATGTACTTGAGAACATATAGAGTTTTAGACCCAGAAGTTTTAGATGATGGATTCAGAGCATTGGAGAGAAGCTAAAATATCCACCAAGTATACTAACTCAGTGCCACAATACAGCCAAGAAACGATTCCTTGAAGGGAAAACTAGTAAGCCAGATCTCCAGAATATTCAAAGAACCTTTGTCCTCCACTTCCATGAAAATTTTCTTGATGCTGCCCACATATTGAAGAAACTTAATGTACAAGCAATATTCAAAAATGAGAACACCATCAAAAAACCCTCATCAGGACCAGACCATATAGTAATTCAAGCGCTATTTACAAAATCCCGTGTAAAAGCTGTAACAAATTTTACATAGGACAATCTGGAAAAGATTTGGAAACTAGGATCTCACAGCATAATTACAGTGTAAGAACAGCCCAACAGAGCAGTGGTTTATTTCAGCACAAAGCATCCAGTGATCACCATATTGACTGGGTAGGCTTTAAAATTCTAGCAAGATCAAAAAGCTTTGATGAAAGAAATGTGATAGAATCTTGCCTAATTTCTGGCACATATGAAAAGAATATAGACACGAGCTTCGGTCATTTTAAGTGTGATAAATTGTTAACTGAATTAATTTTATGGCAGTACCCCCCAGACTAACAATTTATTGTTCCTCCATCCATCCAGTATATTATCACAATGCCGGGAATCGAACCCGGGACTCTGCAGCATACCGCTACATCAAGACCTGGCAAAAGGCATCTCACATTGCCACAATCTTGAAACCAATGTCTCTCCACCCCCAGTGTGGGCCTGAGAAGGCCGAGATAACCCCCTGGCACTCGATCAAGTAGATGCTTTTAATCTATCCCAAGCACTTACGGCAAGTGAGTTTGAAAAAAGAAACCTGTAATTTACAAAGGAAACATCATCCAATATACTACCACTATGCCGGGAATCCAACCCTGGACTCTCAGTTGAGAGCCCGAGTGCCAGGGGGTTATCTCAGCCTCTTCAGGCCCACAGTGGGGATGAAGGGACATTGGTTACAAGATTGTGACAATGTGAGATAACTTTTTCCTGGTCGTGGTGTAGTGGTATGTTGCCTGGCTCTCACCTGAGAGCCTCGGGTTCAATTCCCGGCATAATGGTAATATATTGGATGATTTTTCCTGTGTAAAGTACAGGTTTCTCCCTTCAACTGATTGATCCTTGTCATCTCGTGGTAGTACAGTCACACCTGTGTGAGACACACCTAGCAATAATCCTGTCTTAAAGTTAAGCCGAAGTACAGTATTTATCCCTTTTTGTCAGGTGCAGCCCTAATGAAGCAAGGTAGCTATTGTTCTGTGCATCGCTCATATTTAATTCAGGTCATCCTTTGTTTCTGTGTGCTGCGGGTGTGCATAAAAGACCTCTACCCTTTACGTTTCTGTATCACTCTGTCTGAAGATGTAATATACGAAAGTACACGCTGTCGTTCCTTTCACTCTCCCGTGGTTATTTTGCATATATATAAGTAAATCCTTCGCAAGTCGAACTATATGGGGCTCTACCCTGGTTCGAATTACCGAATTTTTCGTCTTACCGAATTTTCACCCCCCAAAATTGCTAAAATAATACCTACTACTTGACCTTTCAACACTAAATCAAAGGAGCATATATAAATAAATATATATAAAAAAAAAAATTCAGTGCATTTAATATACCCAATTGGTAGAAAATCATTCATAGAGGCAGTACAGACCTGTCGGCAGCTTGTGTTGGAGTTGGATTGTCACCCCCCTATATTGCAAAGACAATACTTATTACTTGTCTTCTTAACACTAGAGGAGCATATACAGTGTATAAATGAATAAAGACAAAGAAACAAAAATTCAGTGCACCTAATTTAGCTTTCGTTAGAGGTAGTACAGATCCGTCGGCAGCTTGTGTTGGAGACGGAGGTGGTGGAGGTGGTGGAGTTCACAATTTAACATAACATTCTAAACAGTACCTAGTATTTATATCACTGAACATTAAGAATTAAACTTAAGTGTATTCACTACAACAGACTGTAATTTAACACTTGCAGTAATAATAATACTGAATTTTCATCATGATCACTTAACACCAAGTCACACGCACACTTTTTTTTTTCATTTAGTCAAAATACAGTTTTCATAAAAACGCACAGACACTATTCGGTGTCTGGGCCAACACTACTTGAAGTGCTGGCTTTCTGAAGAGCTGTAGAAGCAGGATCACTGCTGGAATCAGGAGGAGGGATAGGTCGACGCCTTGGCATAGGCTTAAAGAAGTCATGAATCTTCACCTGTTACTGCTGCGAATACTGGCGACGAATAACCAAGCCTTGCATCTCCCTTACATGCGTATAATAATTTTGTGCTTCTGCATCGTCAACATAATCCAGCCAAGATATGACAACATCCATTGCTTCACGAACTTGGGATAATTTGTATGGATTCTTGCGTCCAACATCACTGTTCTCTTCCTCGTCGTCATCATCATCTTTCTTCCCAGCCACGGACACAGCAATTTTTTCTTCTGCTTGGTGATGATACCCAGGATCATCTGCATCCATTTCAAGTTACTGGATGACATCATTTTCATTAATATTCTTCTCACCGACTTTTTTGCATATCTTCAAGATAATCTGAGACTTCAAAGCCAGAGAAATCAGGCAAGCAGCAGACTGGTTGTCACATGTCCGCCTGGCGTCACCTTTTTCCCCCTACCTCAGCATCTCGGCCTACTTACATACGTGGTCTTAGCCTGAGTGCGAATGACCGAAGAGTTCGTCTTCTAAAAGTTCAAATTGTGAAGGGTTTACTATATATATATATATATATATATATATATATATATATATATATATATATATATATATATATATATATATATATATATATATATATATATATATATATATATGTGTGTGTGTGTGTGTGTGTGTCTGTAAAGGCGATGGAGCCTCTGTGGTACAGTGGTAGAGTGTGCGTTTCGTACACGGGTGAGCCAGGGTTCGCGCCCCGCCAGGGTTATAAACTTTGGGAGTGTTCACCCGGCCACGTACTGCTCTGGCGGACATAAGGGGTTGCTATGGTTGAACCAGTGTCGCTAACCATAAAGTATGCTTGCACCCACTCGGCTTGAGCGGGCCGATTACACTTGGTTCACAGACTACACACACACACATCCAAAGTCACTCCACACTACAATTACACTTACAAGCACTTCTCACCCTACAAACAATCTCTACCAGACAGCCTAAGCCACTTGGTAGAAATACATTGGCTGTATCGTCCCGACTTCGGTCGGGATAGGCCGGTCCTGCAGTGGATACTCAAACAGCTGATAATGATGATGATATAAGGCGATATAAAATGCAATATTCTCTAGTCGCATCGAAAGAGGTAATATTATCCTCCTGCATTAAACATTTCAGACACACTCTAGCTCCTTGGCTTAGCTCATTCATGAATCTTCCCTTTTCATTCAGGATTCTTTCAGGCTCTTTCACTGCAAGACACATTTCCATTTTCTTTGGCCACTTCTCAGTTAAACAGACACCTTGAGTTAACCCACAATATTGTACATTACTCTCTTGTTCATTTTGTACTATCAGGTTGCATGTACTTCGTGTCTTGATAATGTGGTATGGGAGATGCAGTGCCCGCGTGCAAAATATAGCCTTAATAAGAACGAGTGAATCAGGATTGAAATTACTACTTTATTGTGCAACATTTCATCCTGTCTAGTTCCATTATCCTCTCCAGTACCAGGATCTTTTCTTTATTATATCATACAATCAAAGCGAAAAGAATTTACTTAGTATAGTTCAAACCTCTAGCAGCGAAGGGTTCAGTGGTACCTAACATAATATTATGTACATATTTCTGATAAATGGAAAGAGATAATTTCCAGAGTTCGTTTTGGATGATGAAAAAGAGTGGTTACTGGAGTCATGGCATAGAGGTTAATTCTGTGGAGAGGTAGTGAACGCAAACTACTTTAAATAATATTGTTTGCTGAGGATGTTATTCTGTTTGTTATTGTGAAGCCCACCTTTTAGACAGATTCAGAATTCTATGGGTGTCCATCTACTCGCTGCCTAAAGGTGTAGATAATTCATGCATAAATGAGCATTCAGAGACTCAAATGAATTAATCTATTCCTACTTTCGTGAATTTGCGCAGCAGCAAAACTGCGTGTTGCAAAATGACATTCTGATTGTTTGAGGTAGTTAAATGAGACGTAGATGGGCCAACCATAGTGTCACTGTTAGAGGGGGTGTCATGAGATACTAATAAATGATATATCATTCAAAGTTGATATATAGCATAAACGACAATTATTGTAGTAAATGGCCATACAGTTGAATAATATCGTACACATGCTCGTGCTATCACGTGCACTATACAATATGTGAGTTAGAGTATCAATGACATCAGTCCTAAAATTGTTTCGAGATAATCATACCTAATTGTTGGAATCTGTAAATATTTTTCACCACTGTTGGTGAGTGTGTTGTGTTTACCAGTGTGCATTTGTTTCTACAGGGACGCTGGTAGCAGTGACAGCAGAACGAGGGTCCACCGCCCGCCTGCCTTGCCACATCATCTCACGCAGGCCACACGACCCCGTCCTGCTCGTGCTTTGGTACAAGAATGCTTTAGTCGCGCCCGTATACAGGTCAGTGCTGCACGGATCACTACAACACATTTGAAATTTGGGAACGATGTAGTAATTAAACGCCTCAGTCAGATGACTTGTTCTTTTGTTATTTCTTGCCAACAGCAGATTATTATATTCAGTTTTGTTACGACGAATGTTTATTACAGAGATAATGAAGGTGATATCTAACTCCGCCTGTTTGAAAGGTCTCTTTTAAACAGATTCTAATCATCTTTAAATAACAAGAATACAATATAAAATGTGTCATCGGAATGAGGAGATTAACAACCTACATACAGCTGAGCCGAGTCTACTACCTACTGCTCCAATGCTTAGGGTAATTAGCAAGGTTTACTAATCACATTACAACTTCGTCCAATCATCTTGAGTTTCTAATCATCCAGAACAGATGAATATCCAAGTCAACCCTAACATGGATAATACCATTTTGTCTCACCTTTCTGTTAAAACATATGGAACAAGAACATTATTAGTATAAAGCGCGTGTGCACTGATACTTTCGGCGATACCATTTACTTCCTTGCCCTAGCGCCTGTATTTTATTGCATGCTTATAAATTTGGTTGGAAATGGCCGAGTGTGTATTAGACACACTCACACACACACGTATATATATATATATATATATATATATATATATATATATATATATATATATATATATATATATATATATATATTGTTACATAGCCTATGATTTCATCATCCTTTGTGTAATTTTAACGCACAGTATGCTGCATGTTTGATCACGAGCGTGTTCTGCCTCAGTACCCCCCTTCTACCGTTATAGTAGAGTAAGTCGTCCTTTCTGTTGTTCAGAGTAGGATTTTCAGCTCTTTGTCCCCTATGGCTTCATTTGCGCGTCCTTCTTACAAGTTGTATCAAGCTCTGCCAGCCCCTATATAATGAGCTCAGTCTCTGCATCATTGCCACTTAGATCTGCTCCTCATTTTGTTCACATCTCTGTCCTCCCCTGTACAGTTATTATTATTGTGAGTGCTCAGAAAGTCTCCAACCATCTAGCAGATGTGTAATTTCAGTATAAGTGTTATTACATTTTTTCCTTGTACTGTATAGCATAAGGTGTTGATTCGTAGGCCTAGTAAGGTTTTTGTAATTTATGTAGGATTCATTTTATCAGCCAGTTTTAATAATATTTTGTATCTGTAATAATTTATCTTGCATTAACTGAGCATTACCCAGTGTATTTTCATTTTATCAGGGCTGACTTAGGTAAATTTACTCTTGCTAATTTCATGTTAATAGAGGCTATTGCAGTTAACCATATATTTAACCTGTTTTTGCCATTACATTATCCTTATGAGTCCTGAATGTTTTGTTGTTAGTTTGAGCATTAAACTTTAACTTGTAATTTTACCTAACCCTTTTGTTTTCAACCTGGAACTTTACGGGACAGTAGTGATTTTTAGTATTCTCACTTAAAGTGTACATTATCTTTCTCTGTTCCGTAACATAAATTTGGCTACCTTTTATCAGGATAGTCAGGATATTATCATAAGGATATTGCTTGATATTTTGTGACTGTGATTTATTCATGATGTCTACTATTACTACTCTTGATGAAGCCAAAGATTTTTTGTCAAATGTGCAAACAGTGTGTGATGTAGAAAACAGAACAAAGAATGAACTTAAGCTTGTTGCTCAACAATTGGGAATTGCAGTTCACTCTCATCATTCTAAAGATCAAATTGTTGGCATGATTAATGAAAGCTTGTTTAATGTAACTCCTTCAAATGAGCAAACGCAGATTGAATTAGCTAAGTTACAGCTAGCCCTGCAGGAGGCTCGTGTTAAGGAGGCTGAATTTCAAGCACGTGCTAAGGAGGCTGAGTCTCAGGCTAAGGAGGCGGAGTCTCAGGCTAAGCAGGCGGAGTCTAAGGCTCGTATTCAGGAGGCTGAATTTCAGGCAAATGCTAAGGAGGCGGAGTCTCACGCTCGTATTCAGGAGGCACAGATACAGGCACAAATTGAACTTGCCAGGATTCAGGCAGACCATGAGTATCGCATGAAACAAGGTGGAACTGGATCATCTAGCTCTGATGATTTTGATGTGGCTAAAAATGTTAAACTTGTCCCTCCTTTTAATGAATCTGATTTAACAAAGTATTTTCAGTTGTTTGAGAGGGTAGCTACAGGTTTTAATTGGCCCAAACAGTATTGGCCAGTACTCCTTCAAACTGTTCTCACCGGTAAAGCTCAAGTAACTTATGCATCTTTGCCTCAGGTTCAATCTGATAATTATGATGAAGTTAAGAGCTTGATTCTTAAGGCCTATGAGCTTGTTCCTGAAGCCTATAGAGTAAAATTTAGGACAACTTACAAGCAAGATAAGCAATCCCATGTTGAGTATGCAAAAATCAAAGAAGATCTGTTAGAGCAGTGGTTAAATTCTAAGAATGTAGATTCTGATTTTGGTAAATTTAAGCAGATGATTTTGCTGGAGGACTTCAAAAGGTGTATTAATATAGATGTAAGCCTATATCTTGATGAGAGAAGAATAGATAATTTGTCTGATGCTGCAGTTTTAGCTGATGAATATGTTCTCACTCACGAGACATATTCTAGAGGAAAATGGAAAGCTGAGAGTAAGTACGTTGCCTCTACTCAGAGTACAGGTAACAGGAAAGAGAATAAAGATGATGTTTCTCAGGAAGTAAATACCAGCTTCACCTCTAGATTTCAGAAAGGTAAATGTACTTATTGTAGTAAGCTTGGTCATACTACGGAGAGATGTTTCAGGAGACAGCGTGATGTGAACAAAAAGGAGTCTTTAAATATTCAGTCAATTGGTCTAGTGTCCACTCTTGAGAGTTCCCAGAATTCTTTAACTGAGTTAACTGAACCTGCTTTGAGGGGTGACTTAAATTCTCATAATGAAGCTCCTCTTTTGAGCAGTAACGTGGGTGACACTCTCAAGAGTTCATGTGCTAATTTCCTGTCTGATGGTTTTGTCAGTTCTCTGGACAGTAATGACAGGAAATCAGTTAAAATATATTGTGATACAGGTGCTTGCCAATCCCTTATGCTGACCAGTGTTCTAGGCTCTAATGTTAATTCCTCTGATGAAACTGTAATCTTACAAGGCGTAGGGAATAATTACTTCTCTGTCCCTCTGTGCAGAGTGAAATTAGAGTCTGGTTTTGTTAATGGTTCCGTTATGGTTGGGTTGGTTGAGACACTCCCAATGTCAGGTGTAACTTTCTTACTTGGAAATGATATTGGTGGAAGTCAAGTGTGTCCAGCTCCTCAGTTGTCTAGTGAGCCAGTGGCTGCGGCCGAGGATTGTGATGTCCCTGATGTGTTCCCTGCATGTGCTGTCACTAGGGCTAAGTCTAAAGTTACTGGTGATTTAGAGGATAATGATGATCATGATGTTATCCTAGCTGACACTTTTCTTGCTAATTTGGACCGCTCACCAGATGAGGCAGTACCCCGTACTGTTGATAATTTGTCTCGTCAAGAGTTGGTTGAGTTGCAGGTTGCTGACCCTGAGTTGAAAGGTCTAGCTAACTCTGCTTGCAGTGAGGAAGAGTCAGCCGGTGCTTCTACTTGTTATTATATAAAGTCAGGAGTACTTATGAGGAAGTGGAGACCCTCAACAGCATCAGCCGACTGTGAATGGGAGGTTGTACATCAAGTTGTCATCCCTCGTGTTTGTAGGCAGGATATCATTAGAGTGGCTCATGATTCCAGTTTGGCAGGACACCTTGGAGTGAGGAAGACTGTGGCACGCATTTTGAAACACTTCTACTGGCCAGGTATCTTCAGGGATGTTTCCTGGTATTGTAAGTCTTGTCACACCTGTCAAGTTGTGGGGAAGTGTAATCAGACCGAAAAGGTTGCACCTCTAGTTCCCATTCCTCCTTTTGAGGCGCCTTTCACCCGTGTGTTGGTGGATATTGTGGGCCCTCTTCCTAAGACTTCTTCAGGATTTTCTTATGTGTTGACCCTGATTGATATAGCTACTCGTTATCCTGAAGCCATTCCACTTAGAAATATCTCAGCAAAGAACGTGGTTAAGGAAATGCTAGGGTTCTTCACAAAGTTTGGTCTGCCCAAGGAGGTACAGTCAGACCGGGGAAGTAATTTCATGTCAAATGTTTTCAAGCAGTCTCTGAAAGAGTTGGGCATCACCCAGATCACGTCTTCAGCTTACCATCCCCATACCCAAGGAGCGTTGGAGAGATATCATCAAACACTCAAATCGATGCTCAAGAAATACTGTTTGGAACATCAGAAAGACTGGGACAAAGGTCTTCCATTCGACGTATTTGCCACAAGAGAATCTCCAAATGAATCACTGGGCTTCTCACCTTTTGAACTACTGTTTGGCCATGAAGTAAGAGGACCCCTTAAGCTACTCAAGGAATGCTGGCTGTCACAGGAAGATGACGTCAACCTGCTGGAGTATGTGATGAAGTTCAAAGAACGGCTGTCCACTGCTTTACAGCTGGCGAGAGAGATTTTAGGAGCTGCTCAGGAGAAGATGAAGACTTGGTATGATAAGAAGTCCAGGTTACGCCACTTTCAGCCAGGAGATCAGGTTTTGATTCTGCTACCAGTGCATGGGCAACCTCTTCAAGCCAAGTTTAGTGGTCCTTATTTCGTGGAGAAGAAACTCAGTGATGTGAACTATGTCATCGCCACACCGGATCGTAGAAAGAACAAGCAACTTTGTCACATCAACATGCTAAAGTTATATCACAGGCGGGACGAAAATAATCCAGTCTGCACTGTAGCTGGTCCACCCGAGTCTGCAAGTGAAGCTCTCCCATGCAGCATGAGCCTGAGTGATAGTTTGGGGAAGAATCCTGATATCATGAATGATCTCCAGACTAAGCTTTCTCATCTACCTCCCGAGGAAAGGCAGTTTTCGGCATTACTGCAGGAGTACCCGCAAGTGTTTTCCGTGCCACTCCAGGAAGAACCACTGTGTTGATGCATGATGTCGATGTTGGAGACGCAAAGCCAATTAAATTGCCTCCTTACCGTGTGAACCCAGTGAAAGTTCCTCTCATCGAGAAGGAGCTTGGCTACCTGTTGGACCACAAGATGATTGAGCCCTGTCAGAGCGAGTGGAGTTCTCCTGTCACTCTGGTCCCTAAGCCGGGTGGGTCACAGAGGCTTTGCATTGACTACAGACGTGTTAATCAGATAACCAAAACAGACACATACCCTCTCCCTCGTGTGGAAGATTACATAGACAAGATCGGAAAGGCTAGGTACATAAGTAAGTTTGATTTGTTAAAGGGATACTGGCAAGTACGTATGACTGAACGTGCTAGGGAGCTCTCATGTTTTGTAACACTAGGAAAGACTTTCGCATGTTCTGTAATGCCATATGGTATGAAGAATGCACCAGCCACATTTCAGAAGCTCATGAATGTTGTAACAGAGGGTTTGGCAGGGTGTGTTGTTTATATTGATGATGTATTAATCTTCAGTGACAACTGGAAAGATCACCTATGCCATGTCAGTAAATTTCTTGAGCGTTTGGTTCAGGTTAATCTTGTAGCTAATTTATCAAAGTGTGAGTTTGATCAAGCTAAAGTTCAGTACCTTGGGTACGTAATTGGTGATGGACATGTTGCACCACTAGGAGCTAAGGTTCAGGTTATAAGTGATCTTCCCAGACCTAAAAGTAGGAAAGAGCTACAAAGATTTTTGGGAATGGTAGGTTATTACAGGAGATTTGTTCTTAACTTTTCAATTCTTGTATCACCGCTTACAGACCTACTGAAAAAGGGAGTTAAATTTGTCTGGACCGATAACTGTGAATCCTCTTTCAACAAACTTAAAGCTATTCTATTAAGTCAGCCAGTGCTCGCTACTCCAAATTTTGCTAAGCCTTTTAAGATGGCTGTTGATGCAAGTGATACAGGAGCTGGGGCTGTTTTGCTGCAAGAGGATGATCAGGGTACTGAATACCCTGTATCTTATTACAGTAAGAAGTTCACTCCACCTCAAAAGAACTACTCAACTATTGAGAAAGAGCTTTTGGCCTTGATTTTGGGTTTACAGCATTTTTCATTTTATTTGTGTTCTGGTTTTGACCCCATAGTCATTTATACCGATCATAACCCACTGAAATTCCTTAGTAAGTTTAAAGATAAAAATCAGAGATTGACAAGATGGAGTCTACTTCTTCAGGAGTATTCATTAGACATACAACATGTCAAGGGAAAAGAAAATGTTATTGCAAATTGCTTATCTAGACTTTAGACAGATTGTTTTAGAGTAATAAGAAATTTCCTTTGTAAATTTCTTTTTCTTTGTGGGGAGGTGTTACATAGCCTATGATTTCATCATCCTTTGTGTAATTTTAATGCACAGTATGCTGCATGTTTGATCACGAGCGTGTTCTGCCTCAGTCCCCCCCTTCTACCGTTATAGTAGAGTAAGTCGTCCTTTCTGTTGTTCAGAGTAGGATTTTCAGCTCTTTGTCCCCTATGGCTTCATTTGCGCGTCCTTCTTACAAGTTGTATCAAGCTCTGCCACCCCTATATAATGAGTTCAGTCTCTGCATCATTGCCACTTAGATCTGCTCCTCATTTTGTTCACATCTCTGTCCTCCCCTGTACAGTTATTATTGTGAGTGCTCAGAAAGTCTCCAACCATCTAGCAGCTGTGTAATTTGAGTATAAGTGTTATTAAATTTTTTCCTTGTACTGTATAGCGTAAGGTGTTGATTCGTAGGCCTAGTAAGGTTTTTGTAATTTATGTAGGATTCATTTTGTCAGCCAGTTTTAATAATATTTTGTATCTGTAATAATTTACCTTGCATTAACTGAGCATTACCCAGTGTATTTTCATTTTATCAGGGCTGACTTAGGTAAATTTACTCTTGCTAATTTCATGTTAATAGAGGCTATTGCAGTTAACCATATATTTAACCTGTTTTTTGCCATTACATTTTCCTTATGAGTCCTGAATGTTTTGTTGTTAGTTTGAGCATTAAACTTTAACTTGTAATTTTACCTAACTCTTTTGTTTTGAACCTGGAACTTTACGGGACAGTAGTGACTCTTAGTATTCTCACTTAAAGTGTACATTATCTTTCTCTGTTCCGTAACAATATATATATATATATATATATATATATATATATATATATATATATATATATATATATATATATATATATATATATATATGTATATATAAAGCCTTTGCACAGTACACTGCCAAAGGTCATTTCGTGGCAAACCTGAAAATTCCCAGCAAGTGCTCTGGGAACACTGTCAATAAAGAGTTGAAGGTATGTTTTAAATGATTTATTTAAAACTAAATGTAGGAAATAAGGATGGAATGCAGTTCCTGTGTTTAATGAATCATCGGGAGTGTGCCAAATCTAAGATATTTAATTCAATAGTGAATGTATGACTCTAATGAAGGATTTATAGATTTGAGAATGCAGATTATATCTCTCCCGTTTCCGTTGCCCCTCCCCCAACCCCCCTCCTGTTCCTCATAACCCGTCATGAGAAGTCAGTGGTGTGTGGGTTAGCACAAGGCCTCTTAATACTCAAGGCCTGTGTCTGAGTGAATGACCCGCCTGATGACGTCACAGGAGTGGGTGACCCATCCCTCCGCAGATCTGCTTAATGAATATATATATTCCTTCAGGATGTCAGTGTGCTAACTTGTATTTTCTGGAAATGCTACAAATGGTCACTCCGTGCAGTCACGATCCCTAGTTTCTCATCCCTTCATTGGAAGAAGGAGATGCAAGACAAAGTGAAATAAGGCCAGGTGAATGGATATTTGCGGTTCAGTAGTGTGTGTGTGTGTGTGTGTGTGTGTGTGTGTGTGTGTGTGTGTGTGTGTGTGATGAGATGGCAATATCTTTTCCCCTGGCCTTTCCTCAGTCTTGTCCTCCAGGTGGTAAAGAAACTAGGGATCGTAACCGTACATTTCGCCATTCTTTTGGACAGAATCTTGATGGTAACGTACCTGAACAATAATGTCTACTCTCAGATTCTTCATAGAGAAGGCTTGAAATGACCAACTGAATTTACAGTGATAGTCTGATCTAACACCCCCAGAATATTGTAAGCAATTAAAAAGGAATAATTTCTTTCTTCAGAAAAAAAAAAAAAAGTGTCGAAGGCAAGCTGTCCACTGATCTTCATAAGAACATAAGAAGAGAGGATAACTGCAGTAGGCCGGTTGGCCCATGCTAGGCAGCTCCTAGAGGCCCATGCTAGGTCGTGTTTCCTAACTGGGGGGCTTTGCCCCCAGACCCCCTAGCCCTGGCCGTGTTTCCTAACTGGGGGGCTTTACCCCCCAGACCCCCCATTACATTAACCTAACCTAACCTAACCTATCCTAGGGGAATGCTTAACTAGAGATCAGAAACGGTGAATTTGCACTGCACCTTCCCCTTACTCTTCCTATTTTTTTTTTTTCCACTGGCCACAGTACCACTGATGTCTGTCTTCCCGATATTTGCATTGCAAATCACACTCTTTACACTGCACTGCACTTGGCAAAACCCCGTGTTTTCTTAGTAGTTCAATAGATGTTTCGTTATTACTGTGATAGTCGTTGATAATCTGCCAGTAGTCCGTCTTACACCCGATACAAGCTTTGAAATCGACAACACGTTCTTCAGCACCGGAGGCCATGACTGTGACTGACTTTCAAGTCTCGGGCGTACTTGCGTCACCCACAAATACTTCAAGCTTATTGGTTGGTTTTACTTACGACTGTTGTGATAAAAATGTTAAGGCTGGCCGCGTTATCTTTGTGTGTTTCTTTGATAACATCAAAGAAACTTAGGAAACAACCTTCACAAAGCACAGCCATTGTGTCACTGAATCAGTTCTAAGTTCAAACAGACTTTCCCGCTCAGTCAAACTTTCAAGCGCGGGCTCGCATGTGATTGGCTTGAAATGACGAAATGGAATATGATTGGCTGAGTTAAGTTTTAGTTACCAGAATCTGGCAGTAGGTGGCAGGACCAGATGTTTACTTCACCATGTTGGCTCCTGGATCCTTCAAATAATTAAGAAAAATAACATATATCTCGGAAAGTATTTATTTGCGACGGATGTTTACTGAGAAGAAAATGATGTACTCAATACACCCGACATATAGAGATAAGTCACATTTTCCAGCGACCAGGTGGGATTAAAGTAAAATAATACCGAGGGAAGGGACTGAAATGTGTGAGGGAAGGTGTGGGGGTGTGATGGAAGGTGTAGGGGTGTGAGGGAAGCACTTCTTCCCCTGCTTCGTTTTCCCTTGTTGTAAATGTTTAATTTGAGTCTGCGGTTTTATACGTTTTCTGTTACTTAAACCAACTGACGTCACACACAAGCCACGCATCCCTGCGCCCTGATGAAAAGTGAACCGACTTACAGTAGACTCTCCCATTGCTTCCTCAATCTGTTCAGTAAGCGGAAACATTCGAAACCTAACTGTTTGTGAGGTTGGTGCCACACTATTGTATAACCCTGTGATGAAAATGAAGAGAAACCACTTATTTGGATCACTACAAGTTAACAGGTTATTATGACTGTTGATGTTCATCTTTCTTGACCTAGATCCGCCTGACTGACCAGACCCGTCGACCACAGGAAAGTTTCTGAGCTTATGGGTTCATTTCATAGGTTCCTTTCACCGTTGATGTTGTCTACATCTTGTGTGGCATGTGCTGTTCAGTGTTCCATTATGTGTGTTATGCGGCGTGCGCCTGCTCTACGAATGGGGCATGTGTCATCTGTGATTCCACCCAACGCGAATATAAGCTGGTAACTGTTGGGGGGGGGGGCTGGGTGATGTCCTGATCTAAGCCTACCTAGGTGTGCACGATCACATCTATTGAAGGATACCTCTAATAACGGAGGAGACTTGTAATATGATGTTTTGATCGAGGTGTATTGTACTGCACGTGAAATGGATGTGTACAAGTAAGTGTTCCTTCGTTGCTAGTGCTGGAATATCTGGAAGTGGGTGTTGTTGTAGTGGGTCTGGTAATGTTTGTGTGCATTGTTTTATGTGCCTAGTTGTGTTGTGAGGCTTTGTCGTGTAATGACAATGGTGATATGCTTAACACAGACTGTCGTTCAGAACTGCGTGCCTCTCATATTCACTAAGTAGGAGAACTTTAGTCTCAAAGAGAAAGTGATACGTGGACGTGATTTGGGTTCGGCCAGCAATAAGACATTACTCTTTATAGTTTACAAGGTGTGTAGCGGGTGTTAGACAGGATGGGGGCCCATGCCTGGGAAGTCTAGGACATATCTGCTCTGATATATTGTTTGTAGAGTTGCGAGAGGCTTTCTTTCTATTACCCAAAGTCAGTCCCTGTAAGTGCCCTGAGTGTGTTGAGTTTGGGGTGCACCGCCTCTTGATGTCGTGTACTGTATATGGTCCTTTTACTCCAATGTCATATATCACTTGGAGAATCTTATAGGGGTGGGTGGGTGACAAACAGGTTGTTGTAATGTTAAAGGAGTACCTGTGCTCAAATTTGCTGCTGATGACAAGTGTAATGGTGGATTTCGCTGGAGCGATCCTCAGTTGATAATTTGTTGTTGTTGTTTATTAGATTTACCTCCCTTGGGATGACCTGGCCAAATAAGGGCCCGCCAAGTTGATAACTGTTGCTAAATCATTATAATATGAGAGACTGGGATAAACAAAATACTTCTTTACAACATCTAGAACAACTTGTATTGTCTGCATGATTTTTAATATTAGTGAAAATGGTAAGGTCCCACTAACCTTCGTAGGAGTCGCGAAATCAGGTTGCAAAACTTGTACGCGACCTGGTATTACACCAAGAAACCTCTTAACCACGTGGATGTTTCTTTTCATCCATAGAGCAGGATCACTAGTAAAAGTAGACGAGTTACGGAAAGAAAAAAAAAAACATTCTTTAGCATTCAGACCTCTTCTGGAGATATATAGATCTTCGTGGATTCGTGTCGGCTCATTCCACGAATGAATTTTAAATATTTTGTATCTGTAATCTCGGTAGCGATTATTATCTTGTTAAAAGTCGTTTAGTAGTATGGCTAACGTGTATTTGGCAGCCAACTTACATAAAAAGATCATAAATTAGAAAAAAAAAATTCTTCTAAAATTATTATTAGGATATTCAGATGGAAAAAGAACAGAAGCAGGAGATGAATAAAGCACAGAACAAAGAGAACATCTGGGGTGGGAGGCGAGGCAGAGTTCTGTACCCTTACTACATTCCACAACTACAAAAATTGTGTGATGGGAATGCAGAATTTAGAAACAGGTATAAAACTCTGAATCTTTTCCCATCCCTATTGCTCTCTTGTTTCTGTGCTTTGTTCATCTTTTGTTTCTGCTTGTTTTCCATCCACATATCCAGTGGCGTACTAAGGGAGGGAGGGGGAATGGTCCACCCTGGGTGACAGCCATAGGGGGGTGCCATCTAGCTAAATGGTAACTTTTACATTTCGCTGTTTCAAGGTTGCTAATATTTCTATCAGAAACCAGACTGAATATAAATGATTCTGTATGGCTTAATTTTCATTAAATCTGAATCATGAAACTATCGTTAAACTATTGAAAAAAAAAAAAAAAAAAAAAAAAAAGAAGCATGTATGACAGTGCCTTTCTGAGGGACGACTCAGGAGCTTACATGAGCCAAAAGTTTTGGCCTACATCTTTAACCCGCCCCGTCCCGACGACGTATGGGTACGTCACCACGATTTGCATTTGCCAGTCCCGGCGACGTACCAGTACGTCGTGCAATTGCAAGGTCGCTAATTTGCACAATTTTCAATTTTCGCACGTGATTTTTCGTATGTATACACGGGACACCTGCCTCTATTCCTGTACAAGATACCAAGCAGGGACAATGCCTTACACTGCATAACCTCCCCCCTCCCCCCCTCACGACATTGTCTTGGCAAAGGACCTGTTACCAGTGACCTGGCTAGTAAAGTTATTCAGGGCCAGAGTGATTCCCCAATCGATGACAATGTGGAGGACAATGTTTACATAGCATTAGAAGAAGAAAGAGCCAGAAATAATGATCAGGTAGTGTGGCAAAAATAGGTCAGGTATGGTGATTAGTTAGTGAGTGAAACAATGCTTATAATGCCTTTATTACTGCTTGAAAACCAATATACTGTCATACTACATATACATTCGTACCAAGTAAATAAATAAGTACCGTTTATGAGTGGATAAAATAGTTACCCTCCCATAGAACTCGTTTTCTTTGGTGCCAGCATGTTAGAAAACCCACTCAGGTAAGGAGGAACTCCTACCTGGATTGGGCACTTTAAACCTCAGGTGAGCGATTTCTCTATGAATTTTCGATGTTTCTCACCAAAAGCGAAGGTTTTAGCCAAAAAAAAAAAATTCGAAAATACCTCGGGACTGGGGGATGTCGGAGGTGCGGAAAGCCTCGGGACGTGACGGGTTAAATATAAATCTACAGATCTGTTTATGAAAAATATTTAAAAATGTATTTCATATGCTTAACTACACTCACAATAAACTTTTCTGAATTTTCATTTGTATATTATTCATCCCTGGGAGGTAGCGGGTGCCAGTGGATAGGTCTGCCCCGGGTGCCAAATACTCTAGGAACACCCCTGCACATTTACTGTACAGCAGTTTAAAAGGAAATGTTTGTTTTCTGCTAAAAATTTTAGTCCAGGTTTACATTCTCAATATTTCCCTCGCAATAAATTTCAATGGACTGATTTATTCCCTCCGCCTTAGTGAATGTACAGTACATGTACGTTCGGGGCGGAAAAGAGTACTGGGACAAATGACTTTGTAAGTCCTGCGCATGGGTTTTGTGTTATTGTTTTTAAGTTCGGTGTTTCTCATTTTTGGTGGGAGCTACTGGTTCAACCTGCCCCAGGAGTTCCCATTCCTCGACACTCATCCACAGTTACCAAAAAGTGCTCAGAGAGGCAACTCATCCAGACTTTGTTGACTTCGGGGTTCTTGATATTAGCAGAACAGTGAAATAAGAAGTACATGACAAATGAGTGAGGGTGAAGTATATATAGAACATTGTGATATTACATATTTTTTTAATATTCAAGGTATATGGGGAAAATAAATATATGAATGTTCAACAGAGTGGAAGGACAATGTATACGTAGGTAATATACAAGCCTAAATGAACACTCAGTAATCGAAAGTGCCATTTACAACTCGGACACATAAAAACTGACACAAATAAATTTAGTGAAAAAAGGCCCGTGAAACATTTCTAACACTGGTATTCCTGGGTGTCTGAGGAAAAATTCACTAGCTTGAATCAAGTGATCGGCATATTGAAATGAATTAATACAAGTTGGTACTCCCATAGTAACGCCGTTTGGAATTTAGTAAGAAATATATGCATCATTTCCTCTTGTTAGACATGTAAGGAGATCGTGTTGTGGTACTTTAATATTGTTATGAGTGTTGAAATCACATTCAGACATTTAACAAAGTGATGGTTTTGTTTTGCAAATGTTATTAAGTAATGTAAACATTCGATCTAAGTTTACTGACATCAATGCATATAATGCTGATATTAGAAATATTAATTTCAAATGCACGCTCGTTGATCAACACACAGCTCTTGTATCTAAAACGTAGGTAAACCCGATAGTAGACCCTTGAATTTTCAGCCAATAATATTGATTGCAAGGCAAGTATAATAATTCCCATATACAAAGAGGAAGAGGAAAGACAAGTTCGCAACAAACATAGGGGTATATCTCTTCTCAGTGTAACAGGAAAAAAATTATTATAGGATACCTGTCGACAGGCTTAGAGATACAACCGATGAGTTTCTTGGAGAAGAACAAGAGGGATTTACGAAGGGAACAGGTTGTGTAGAGTAATTATTCGTTCTTAAGATGTTAAGTGAAAAACGATCTAGAGAAGGGCAGGAAGTTGGATGCTATCTTCATGGATCTGTGGACATCATATGATAGTTGATGGAAAAGGAAAGTGTAAGGTCCTGAAAAATTAATGGAGTAGATGGTAAGTTGTTGAATATGTCAAGAGTATGTGTGAGGATGCTAGGGCTGCAGTGAGTGTAGAGAGTGAAATAAGTGAGTTGTTTGGTCTGAATGTTGGAGTGAAACAGAGATGTGCCATGTCTTCATAGTAGTTCAAAATGATTATGGGTAGAGTTATAAGAAATACAGTGTACGACAGTGGATGTATGAGTGTCCTTAGTGAGACAGGGTCGGGGTTCAAATGTGCCTTTATTGTCGTTTCCTGATGACATTGTGAAAATGAGAAGCAAGACTTGGTGAATAAGTTTAGCAATGTATGTAAGAAACGAAATGTACAAGAGGATGTAGGTTAACATTAAAATTACAGTCTCTGAGAGAAATTAAATCAAACATTTCGTAGTGGGACTGGATTGTTAGGAAATGCAGAATGTGAATGCCTTCAAGCTTTACGTATTGTCATGAGTAAGGATGGAATTTTAGATGAAGAAATGCAAGAAAAGGTATAGCTGTGAAGAAAGGTTGTTGATTTACTGAAAGAAGTGCTATGGAAAAGGGAAATGAGTATGGAAGCAAAAAAAAAAAAAAAAAGTATCATGACAATAGTGTGATCCAAACTCAAACGCATGGAAGTGAAGCTTGGAGCCTGTTGGAGGCACACAGGTCAGGAATGAGAGTAGTGGAAGTGAGTTATCTGGAAGGAGCATAATTTGTGAAGTTACATGGAGAGAAAGACTGTCAAATGAGAAAGTGAAAGACAGTTGTAATGTTGATATGGATGTAACTGAAGACGTTAGCAAAAATATTCTGACAGTTTCACTGTGAAGAGGATGAAAAATGACTGACTGACTAGAATGTATGTAAGTGAGATGGAGGGGGGAGGTGGGTAGTTCGAGAATGAAATGGAAGGATATAGTGGAGAAATATATGAAAGAGGGGAGTGTGATTTGCAGGTGGGGCTGACAAATGTTAAAGGAGAGCGTGACATGGAGGCAATGTGTTTGTGACCACCCCTCACAGGATTAATGCGTCTAGTAATATATAGATATGTACTAGGGTAGCGTTGAAGCACGTTGCACACTATTCACATGGCTCGAACCAAACGTAATTTGCAACCATGAGACATAAATGAAATATCCCAGGTAAATCTTTGTCCAATAATGCAGCGCTGTTTTATATACAGTATATATATATATATATATATATATATATATATATATATATATATATATATATATATATATATATATATATATATATATATATATATATATTTTGCCATGTGTTCATTCATTTATATTTTTCCTATCTATCTCTATCTATTGCCAGATGCCTTAATCCCATACGGGATGGCCACAAACAAATCGCCTCCACGTCGCCCTGTCCCCCGCCATTTCACTGCCCGCTCCCAGTTCACCCCCTCTCTCTCACATACCTCTCCACCCCATCCCTCCATCTCATCCTTGACCTCCCCCTCCCTCTCTCCCCCTCCACCTCACTCACATAGACTCTCCGCGTCAGTCTCTCACTCTCCATCCTTTCCACATGGCCAAACCACCTCAGTGTGTTTCTCCTAACGCTTCCTATCACATCCACATCCACACCACAACGCTCCTTCACATCCTCATTTGTCAGTCTGTCTGTCCATGTGACTCCACAGGCTCCTCTCAAATAACTCATTTCCACTGCTCTCACTCTTGACTTGTGTCCCTCCAACAATGTCCAAGCTTCACTTCCATACGTTAGAGTTGGTATCACAAAACTGTCATATAGTAACTTTTTCGCTTCCATGCTCACTTCCCTGTTTCTTATCACCGCTTTCAAGGAACCAGCAACCTTTCTTCCTTGTTGTGCCCTTCCAAGCACTTCATCCTCCAAATTTCTATCCATACTCATCACACTACCCAAGTACTTAAACGTACTCACATTTTCCATTTCTTTCTCATCCAACCTCACTGTACATTCACTGGCTTCACTTCTCTCGAAGACCATAACTTTACTCTTCCCTACATTCACCTTTAGATTCCGTTTCTTACATACTCCCCAAACTCATCCACCAAGCCTTGCAGCTCCCCTTCGCCTTCGCTTAACAACACAGTATCATTTGCAAACAACAGTACAGGTAGTTTCCAAACACTGCCCTCTCTCATTAGGGCCACTCCAACATCCACTACCCTACCTTGTATCTCTTTTAAAACCCCATCTATGTACAGATTGAACAACCATGGAGACATGACACATCCCTGTTTCAACCCAACCTTCAAATAAAATATTCACTCAGTTCACTATCCACACGCATTGCAGCCTTATCACCCTCATTCATACTCTTCACAGCATTCAGCAACTTCCCATCTGCTCCATATTTTCTTCATACTTTCCACAATCCTTGTCTATCCACCCTGTCATATGCTTTCTCCAAATGCATGAAGGCCACATACAACTTCTTTCCCTTCTCTAGAAACTTTTTCACTAAAGATCTAAGAATGAATATCTGATCTACACAACCTCTTCCCTTCCTAAAGCCTCCCTGTTCTTCTCCAACTAATTTTTCTGCTGTTTCCCTAACTCTGTCAATAAGTATCCTACCATACACTTTTCCTATTACACTAAGAAGACAAATGCCCTTATGATTACCACACACTTCTTTTTCCCCTTTCCATTTGTACAAGGGAATAATTATAGCTGGCTTTCAGTCCTCCTCGACTTTACCTTCTTCCCAGGCCAATCTTCACATCTTCCACATCCATTCTACTACAATCTCTCCCCCATGCTTCAGCATTTCACCACACCACTCCTTCAATTCCTGTGGCTCTTCCCATTTTGACTTTCTTCATTGCTTCCACAACTTCCATCCTACTGATTTCTTCCTGTCTTCTCACCTCCCTCCTTCTCCCAGCCATTCCCCAGCCACTTATACTCACATTACTTTCATTCTCTATGTTCAACAATTCCTTAAAGTGTTTTCTCCATCTGCTCACTTTTTCTCTGTTCTCCACGAGTAATCTACCATTTTTATCTTTCACTCCCCTGCTAACTTCATTGCCACTCTGTCTAGCTCTTTTTACCTCTTTCTAGAACATATTCTTATATTGCCTCCACTTTGCACTCAAATTCTTTCCATATTCCTCATCCACTTTCTTCTTACTCTCTCTTACCAATCTTTTCACCTGCCTCTTCCTTTCTACATATAACTCTTTCTTCCGTCTCTCAGCTTTTTCCACGCCCCTATTTCTCATCCATTCATTATATGCTTTCTTCTTTTGTGCCACGGCCTGTCTCACCTCTTCATTCCACCATACTGTTCTTTGCACCCCCTTTCGTCTTCGCTTCACCCCACACACCACCTCACATTATGCACATATTTCTTATGTGAATATCTTGCACACACCTTGCCGCCTGAAAATATTCAGTCGAGTTACTTGTGTAGCACAGATGAAGCCAGGATTCCAAGGGCTTGAATGATGAGTGAATGGAAGCGTGGCCCATTGGAATGGGCAACCTTGGACTGTCTGGACGTTGCTACTCCTCACCCTGCCCTAGGGTAGGAAAGGAGATCCGGATGATGTTGTTGATGATGATGATGATGATGTTACTTACATTTCGATGATCATTACTTAGTTCCTACGGAATTATATTAGGTATACAGCTAAATGCGTGAGTCTTAGTTTTATCTGCAGTTTTAACTAACCGTTTAACGTTCCCTTATCGCCAGAAAAAAAAAAAATCGCATTCAGTGTGATGTATTCTGCCATTACATGAGGCTGAAGGTGACTTTGTGAAAGACTCGAAAAATCCCTGTCTGGAGGGAACAAAGGTGCTTCAATATGCCCAAGACGGAGTGATTGTCAAACACGACTTCCAACAACGTAACTTCTACTTCATT
This sequence comes from Coenobita brevimanus, assembly GCF_032717465.1. Classification (NCBI taxonomy): domain Eukaryota; kingdom Metazoa; phylum Arthropoda; class Malacostraca; order Decapoda; family Coenobitidae; genus Coenobita; species Coenobita brevimanus. The sequence goes on along the minus strand of NC_137023.1, from coordinate 27,631,037 downwards.
GTAGAATTCACTCAAGGATATCGCTTAATATTACTGAATACGCTCACTTATCCATCTTAACTATATAATTTCTCCTAGATATAGTAATAAAGATATTAGTCTTTGGGGTACTTAATTCACTCAGTATTGGCATGTACTGTATAAGCGGGGGTTACATGATGTCAGTTCAGAAATTATGAAAAAAATTTCCACTCCCCAAAATCCAGACACAGCACCATCCATGGAGTGGTAGGAAAGAGCTTGGATAAGTTTAGTTATTTTTCTTTAACCATATAAGTTCTTAACGACTAAAGAAAACCAATTGTTAACAAAGACGATTACCATCATCATTTCGCATAGCTTCTTATTTCCAGCTGAGTTCGTTTGTTTGGTCTGTTCAACAACATACTGTGCACACAACATACTCGTAACAAGATGACTGTTGACTCAGCTCAGGACAGTATGCAAATGGGATAACTGCATTAACCTGGCCCATTTCGGGAAGCTTTCATTTAAGAATATTACTCAAAAACAATAATAACAGAGGAAAAGAAAAGGTCTCATCCGTTCTGCTAACACTCTAGTTGAACCTGGTCAGAAAAAAATGACTACAATACAGTATACAAATCCTGGTATGGAGGAATGACACAGGAGCCAAAGAACAAAGAGAGAGGAGAGGCTGAGAGAGCAAATATGGCTGGATGGAGGTATTCTCCTCGTACAACAACAGTATCATAAGTGGATAAAGGATGGTAATATCAAATGCATTATAAAGAAATTGTGTTTATTGTGAGCAATGAAATAGCTATAGTATAATTTTAACCCTTTGCAAGTATCAATACAGAGAAATCTGGCTGCATATATACTGTGCTCAGGAAGAGCGTGGGAAAGAGGAACAGAGGGAAACAGTTAAAGAATGGTGAGAGGAGAGGAGAGGAGAGAGAAGGGAACACAAGATATTAGAAGTTTGTGTGTGTGTGTGTGTGTGTGTGTGTGTGTGTGTGTGTGTGTGTGTGTGTGTGTGTGTGTGTGTGTGTGTGTGTGTGTGTGTGTGTGTGTGTAAAGCTGGAAATGTTATCCCACCGGTTGTCACCAGCGTAATGATTGTGATTTTATCCCCACCGGTTGACACCAGTGTAACGGTAAGAATTTTTACTATCCCCACCGTTATTGTTCATCCAGTGTGATGCTAGTGATTTTTATATTCTTACCTGTTGTTGGTACTCATCAACTCAGCCATGGATAATACAGGTGGTACTCGACTTAGTATAGTAGATGGTAAATATTTAAGAAAAAAAAGAATTGTGGTAGCGTTTGTAGTTTTTTGCCGAGCTTATATTTAGTCAGTACCACGGGTGGTCGTCGTTCCCTCAGCGAAGAAATCTTGAATTGGAAGGGGAGTGAATTTGGCTTGAGGACATAATTTCTTTTGATTGGGTACACCAATAAAGAAAAGAAAATGATATATACTTTACTCTACTTTAATAACTTGATGCTAGTTACCACAAAACATATTTAATTACATGACCCTTTTTAGTATGAGAGAAGATCGTACATGTTACCAGGGTTTTGGATGATCATTCCTCCAACATTATTACCAGGCGAAAACAATTTGATACATACAAGCGATGTATGGAGTTGTTGTACCATACTGTCGTTTGTCAGTTATTCTTGGGCTCGACAATAGCCTCAAGTCAGGGACATTTTTACGAGCATGAGTTATCTGTTCGGGCTGGCATAGCCTCGAACCAATAAGAATGATTACTCGTGTTCATTTTCATCCATATAATATACTCTCATCAAGTAATTCTCTAGAATCCGATATCAGTTCAGTACTATTTACAGTTCATAATCATCATTGCTATATAATCACTAAAAATGCATAATCACTCAGGCTTGTCTAGCCTCGAGGAATAATTCAGAAAAGAAACATAATCACTAAGAATTCGTAATCACTCGGGCTTGTTTAGCCTCGAGGTACTATTCAAACATTGTACAATCACCAAGAATATATAATCACTCGGGCTTGTCTAGCCTCGAGGTTCATTTCAAAATTACATCATTGCTCACAATCACTAAGTTCCCATTCACGCTCCTAATTTCCTAACCTTAGTTACAAGAAAGAAAACGGTTAATGGTTTTGAATTTCGCTCTTCCGTTACCAGATTACATCACTTCCAAATTTCCATTTCTTATTTACAAAATAAAATTCACTTGATAGATCAATAATACTGTTACAATTACATTTGGTTTATAATAATAATTCATGGATAGTGTAATGTGTGTATGCTCAAGTCATTGGACAATACTATGGGAAAGCCTCATGCGCACACTGACGTCGCCGGTATCTGTGGACTGAACAAACGTCCATTATATACGACAACTGGGGCTCGAGTCACTACGTTAAACTTTCAACAATATTACTTCATATAGTCCATGACAAGTAAGGACTAAACAAAGAAAAAGAGGGGGAGAAAGAAGAAATGTGGACGGCTCACCTGAACAAACGTCCATTATATACGACGTCCGAGGCTCGAATGAGCTTGTCGGGCGCTAGCGTCGCCACTGCCAAGTCAAATGAGGTGGTGTTTTTGAAATATGGTGGGTTTCAATTCTCTTTACAATTTATTTAGCAGTGCACCCATGACGACAGGACTTTTGACTGAATTGAGGAAAATTTGGGATTTATTCCTTACTCAATTTAGATACTGATTCTATCACTATCTCACTTTGAATCTGAGAGCAGCTTATGTCATCTAGTGACGGCCAAGACAAACGAGACCTTTAAATCCTCACAAATGACATTATTTAGGCCTTTTGGACTGTTAATCTCACATATTTGGGTTCTAGCAGCTTCATTAGTAAACATTTCCCAACTAGGTTACGGAAAGAATTGTTTATTCATCATTATTCTGTTTAAGGTTTAAAATCGGCGCCCAACAACGACAAGAAAAGTTGCGTGCATCTGTTATTCGTTACTCGACCAGACTGAGGAATTCCTATAGCTCAATATCCACAATTACATCACCCACTGCATAGATACAGAGATACATACATATAAAAATAGTTAACCCTACATTAGTCATTAACATATGAATTACTACTTAGGGTAGGAACTTATAAACTAATATTCAGGTTACACCCTATCTAACTTAAAATTACAGTATTACTAAACACATACATGAATATCAAATGTGTGGCACTACATTTGTTTACCAATTGAGCCAAAACGTCAATTCAGCTTCAGAATGATTCTTCACCCGGCCTAGGGGTCGAAGCCAAAGCTAGTTTTGAGGGCTAAGGACAAGTCCGAGTCCAAAGCCAATTCAGGGAGCATTTTTTTATGCAAGGAAGAAGGAACTAAAGGCCAGAAGCCAGCAAGACTGATCTCTCCAAGAAAAACAAAACAAAAAGAAGATAACAGAGAGATAAATTCAACATTCATTCATTTCGAGATGCCCAAACACACTGCGTTTGAAAGACTGGAGATAATAGACAGTAGGAAATGAATACAGAGGAAGAGAGTTCTAGAGCTGACCTATTGCATGCACGAAAGACTGGCAGTAACGGGTTACTCTTGCAATGGAGAGTTGGACAGGAAAGGGGTGAGAAATTATTGCTAGACGGGCTCTACACGCCCGCCGTAGTGATGGAGGGATACAAGCAAACAGTTCAGAGGAGCGGTGAGCATTGAAGTAGCGACAGAAAAGAGATAACGATGCAACATTAGAGGAAGAGTTAGATTTTGAAGGGAGCCAGTAAGAGGAGGAGAGTTAATGAGACGAAGAGCCTTTAAGTCCTCCTTGTTGAGAAGAGGTGTATGTGGGGAGCCTCCCCACACATGAGAGTTGTACTCTACACAGGTGCGATTAAAACCCCTATATAAAATCAACAACTGTGTAGGGGTAAAGAGGGCTTAGCATACCTAAGGTGATATGATCTTTCGAAGGTGATATGATCTTTCGAAGAAAAATCACGAGAGCATGAAACCTGAAATATCTTCGAAGAGGATGCTGGATTGATTTGAATAATGTTCAGAATTAGGGAATACTCATACAGGAATATTTTGTAGGGGATGAAAAATGTAAGAACTGAGTTTTTGATGAATTAGAAACAAAAAGATAACTTTTGCCCCAACCAGAGATATGAGCCAAGTCAGACACTGGGTATGCCGTAGCCTCATACCTTGTTTGCTGAAGTAACTGCTGAGATTGACCCTGCGAGAAGCGAATGGCAGGGTGAAGGGTGGAGTCATCAGCGTATGTACTGTATCGATAGTGTTAGATGTACAGCTTGGATCATTTATGAATAGAAGGAAGAGATTTGGTGATTCCTATCACCAATTCTCTTCCTTCTGAGGAACACCGCTATGAATAGCTCTAGGAGAAGAAAGGTGGCAGTCTACAACAGCAGAACGGCCAGAAAGGAAACTTAATATGAAGGCACAAATAGAAAGATGGAAAATGTAATGGGGCAGTTTGGAAATTAAAGATTTATGTCCAACTCGGTCGAAACCCTCTGAGATGCCAAGTACAAGGACAAAGCTTTTGCCAAAGTCCTGAAAGGAGGATGACCAGGTGCCTGAAAGGTAGGTGATTAGATTGTCAGTGAAGCAATGCCGAGATCCCTAAACTGTGAGCACGATGTTGAGGCCGAAACATGGTCTCATGCCTGATAACTGAGAACCTTGGTGTGATATCGACTGTTGTGGCTCCTGCTCCAGTAGATTTTATTTTTTAAAATACAAAGTAGAAGGAAACAGAGACTGGAAGCCCGCATGACTGTTCTCTTCAAGAAAACAAAGTAAAAGAGAGTGTTATTTGCCTTAGTGATCCCCAAATGGTCGACAGGCATATGACTTGGATTTTTTCTTCCGTTCTCCTCATTCTAAAGTTCTCGATTACATTATTCACGGGACCCATGCCAGCTTTTCCATCCAGATCACTCAACACAAACAGTCGACCTACCTGAATCTACCATTCTCTTCAACACAGTAACTATAAATATATATATATATATATATATATATATACTGTATATATATATATATACTCAAAGAGGATGCTGGGTTGATTTGAAAATATACAGTATATGTATTTACATCTGTCTATCTATCTATCTGTGTGTCTGTGTGTGTGTGTGTGTGTGTGTGTGTGTGTGTGTGTGTGTGTGTGTGTGTGTGTGTGTGTGTGTGTGTGTGTGTGTGTGTGTGTGTGTGTGTGTGTGTGTGTGTGTGTGTGTGTGTGTGTGTGTGTGTGTGTGTGTGTGTGTCTGTGTCTGTGTCTGTGTCTGTGTGTTACGAGGTGCATATGCAGATACTTAGCCGCTTTCTTCATCGCGGATTTTATAAGATTCACTTACATGACTTCCATCTAATTAATACAGTATCATTTTTTCTCTTCTTCCATTTTGATTTTCTGCAGAACCTCTCATTCTCCACCACGCCACCAATACCAGTTAACCAGTAAAGTAAGGTTTGTGAGCGCACGACGAGCGAACAAGCGCGATGTTATCACAATTTCCCTCTTTATGGAGACAGAATTGTCAAGTTTGATATTTCTCGAATTAGAGTCAAGAACTTTGGTTATGTCGGTTCCATAGTAACATCGATAAGGTTTGTATATTCAGTGGCGCATCGACTTACTACGAAAGAAACTCACACGTGTTATTTCCATGTTAGCTTGCACGTAAAAGAAGCATTGCATCGTACGAACCACTCAGAATATTCACAACGGTGAGTAGTTTCAACGAACTACGTCAAATTGTCTACATTCAATCGCTAGATGACAGTAAGAAACTGGATGTTTTCCCTGGATGATTTCTTCTTTGATGATAATTCGTCTACTGATTAAATTTAGAATCGCTCATTGAGTATTGTGGAGCACATAATATGAAGTAAAGAAAACCAAAGTTCTTAATATAGCTCAGGGTTTGTTTGAGTAATATAGGCTCCAACGGTAGACTAGTGCTGGTGTAAAGCGAGGCGTCGTAGCATTCATCACACGTGCAATGGTAAGTTATATTCGTACGGTCTCCGCTGCGAACCTGCCGTGTCGACGAAACTGAAACGATGAAGACTTGGTTATTGGTGAGGTGATTAAAGCCAGAAATGGGGTGTTTTTCGTTGGTGATTTCACAATCAAAACACAGCAAAACGTTAATGAAATATTGTAGGCGGGGACTCTGATATTTAACCGCTGGAGCTGATGCCAAAGCACCCAGTGTTACGACAGATTATTTTTCTTTTTGTAATTGAGCCCTTCACATATTAGAGCCGAACACTCCTTCGTAAAACTCGACATTCCAATGAGTGCCTAAGCCTTTATGGGTGATTTTTTGTTGTTGTCGATAAACTTTATTGAATGAATGTATCACAGGTAGAAAGAATTTCAACTCTACATCACATAGGTGTAAAGTTAATAGCCGGGTCGCTCATTTCGAAACTTAACTGAGGGTAAACATTGCTGGCTCACTATGCTCGCTCACTCGTAATAATCTCAGATTCCTGTAACTCACTCTCAGCTGAATTAAGGTGTCTGGCATTACCCGGAATATAAAATTATACTTGTTCCGTCTATGTGAACGCCAGAAGTGAAAGTATCAACGCTCATACTCCTGTGCTGTGTTCTTAGCTGAATACAATCATCTCGTGTTAATGGCAAAACAATGCTAAAGTTGTACTACTGTGTGAAAGTTAAATTTACACACTTCACACCTTCCCATTGAATAGCTTTACCTTGGCTTCACCCATTGGAATTACATCCTAGTTTCCTGTCTTGGTCATACAATATAGCTATCATTTTCCATTTACGAGTCATATTTCTCATGTTCCATACATTCAGATAAGCCTTATTAGATTTACGTGACCCCGAACAGGCATGAAATCCAAATCAGAGGCTTCTGTATCCTTTCTGTAGGTACCAGTATATCACCTGGTTTCAGTGGTAATTCTAGTCTCATCACTCCTTTTTGTACTGTAGGAGTTACATGTCGGTTATATAGGGTACATCTCTTACGTTTTATATACGAGTATTCATCCATCACCCAATCCTTTACTACCAAATCAGAAACATTGGCGACCTGAGATACGCTACTCAGTCATGACACTTAAGGCGAGAGTGATCAGTCGCTTTCCTGTGTTTTAGTCTATCGGCTGTTGTATGATCTACACCACTGCTGTTCACTCTGGGTGGATCGCCCACTAACAAGTGGATGCGATTTTGTTTGCATCAGTGAGAGTGCGAAAAATACATGAAAAAGGGCGATGAGACCAACACAGATAAAACGTATTATTGTGGAATATACCTGACGCCTACCTTGCTTTTATAAAAATGTGACTCCACTCGTAGTCATGAAACACTCACCGAAAAGAATAGTTGCTGGAAGTTAGTTCCATATAAGTATAGGTACTCAACGACCAGCCGGGTATCACAAACTAAAATGTAGCGACCCAATCAATGCCTCATGGCTTGTGCAGATATACCGTGAACTTGCACGAAGCATTCAGGTGATCATTAACAACCTTCTGTTTGAAATGGCTGCTTTCATTCAACATATTAACTTTACCGTGAATGAAAAAAGGTATATCAATTATAACGTAACCTACATTAACAAATATTAACAAGAAGGAACACTAAAAGACTGCAACACCCGCAACTTGACTCATTGCATTCAGAATAGACTTAATCTTTACCAGATCCTCAACCCATTTACGATGGTTGGCTGCATTCAAATCATATTCTGTTACATTGACCTCACCCAGTGACCTTGGCTATTGTTCCGAAAAGAATCACTTCATCCTTGGCTAACATTGAGGCCTTCCAATAAGTTTTGTTTAAATTAAAGTATATTTGAACTAAAAAGCATAATCCTTGACACTGGCCTGTGACCTTTACCTAGGACTTAATCCTTTTTTTTTATATTCCTGATCTTTAACCGTTCTACAAAGTTTGCTCAAATACTGTCAGAAATTACTGAGTTGACTGCCCTTGACTAATGAATTTTTTCAGCCAAAAATTGAATCCCTGATCCTTTGATGGTTTTCAGTCATGGTGCCATATTTGGTGCAGTTTTATCCTATGTGTTTCCTTAATCTTGCTGATAAACAAAGAGGGTAGACAAATAAACATACAGAACCAAACAAAGCACCCACATCATTTGCCTGAAGGTGTAATAATTATGCCAGTCACATTTTAATTTAGTTTTTTACTTAAACAAACAGTAACTCTCTCTGAAGGGAAAACAGGCGTCTTATGATGCATGTGCCCTGAGTCAAGGCTTCAAGCCGACGATTTGTGGAGATCTAAAGTGGGTGTTGGTAATATGTCATTTCATAAATCTACATATACTCGCACTTGTCAGTTCTGTCGATGAAATATAGAGTACCGACTCTGACACATACACATAGTCACTACAACATTTCCACTTCCATACGTATCACTCTTCCTACAGACACTCAGTTTCCACTGAACTTCACCAGCATGGGAAAGGGTTAATTCTGGCTATCATTCTCCTTCCGAGGAGAAATTTCAATTCTGCCGTGAACGAATTAAAAGCTAGTAAAGATGTAGATGTTAATGCAAATAAGGTATGTTAAATAAAGACAGAAGTGGAATCCCCCCCCCCCCTTCCTTTATTTTTAAGCTTCTAGTAGAATTTGTTACTGCTGGAGTGGATATCATTTTCGTTTTTCCCCAATAGAGGAGGATGACAATAAGATAAACAGAATAACAGTTTGGTTACCCGTATTTACATTACAGCCAAGTCCTGATTATCACCTTGCGTTATTGCGCTGCAGTGCCACGCTGGTTTTGTGTCCGTGTGTCCTTCGTAATCGTGTCTTCGACGCAAAGCCTCGCACGTCACGAGCAACTACGAGTCCTACGTAGCACTGTCCTGGCACACTTGCCGCTCAGTCCTGATTTACAGCCATGTAACGTCCATATTTTTCAAGTTTTTAACAATGATCTAAGTGGACATCATTGTGGCTATAATAAAGAAATGGAAACGGTTGTCAAAACCTTACTGCGGAAACAACGTCCTGTAATATATCGTGACGGCTTCATCTGGCTTGTTCATTTTAAGTGTGTCAGGCTGCTCAGCGATTATGTGGAAATGTTAATCCATAGCAAGGAGAGCATATTGAATAAGTAAGGTGTGTGTGTGTGTGTGTGTGTGTGTGTGTGTGTGTGTGTGTGTGTGTGTGTGTGTGTGTGTGTGTGTGTGTGTGTGTGTGTGTGTGTGTGTGTGTGTGTGTGTGTGTGTGTGTGTGTGTGTGTGTGTGTGTGTGTGTGTGTGTGTGTGTAATTGGTTACGTTATATGTGTCGCTTCTTGATGTCCTGCAGTTTAAAGGAAAATTTGGTTCCATTTTTCCTGTGTTGTTATAGCCATTGTATGAATTTGTTGGACGGTGGAAGTAATTCATGTTTATAGACACAGAAACAGCTGCTATGCAGCAATGTTTTTTTGGAGAGGTACACAGTGCGGCGCCGGGTAATATCCCAACACTGTTAGCTCGCTGATACAAAGATCTCAATTTTATCCAGCACAAATAGTTATAGGGGAAATTGATGCTACGCTTTATTTCCATCACGAGGCACTTTGTGGGGCTGGAGTGGATCAGGGTAATAACGCGCAAATAATACTGCACTGAATAACAAGATCAGTGCCTTTATTTCCCCGCCTGTTGTTTACATTAATAAACAGAACATTATTTTCCACACAGTTTGCGTTTAAGAGAATAAGGCACATTTAAGATGCTATTAACAGATTTTAAGGTACGGATGAAACAAGCCTAAGGAGTGGAAGAAGTCAATAACAATCCTTATGCAGAAGTAAAGATCAGAATAATTGTAAGGGTATCTTCCAAGTATACTGAGAGTTAAGCGCAATGAGGTATGTAAGGGAACAGTAAGACCTAAAGCGAGACATATGTCATAATGTGGTGAATATTTACTTGAGAATTTCTGGCAAAGGCAGGAGATAAGTAGATCATATATTGCAGTAAGGATGATAGCAAAGAAACCATGCATAAATGACTGCAAGGTTTATGGCACATATGGATCTGGGAGTAGAGTATGGTAGAGATGACAGGAAGGAATGATGGAAGACCGTATTTTTTACTTAGCCAACTCTTGGTCTATTTGTGAACAAGATATCTCAAAATGTTTTCACTGAATTTCAATGAAATCCGGTGAGTAGGTGGGCATTAGGTCAAGGAAGAGTAGATTTGATTTTGAGGTGCATCCAGATCCTGATGCAAGAATAAATAAATTTTATGGATTTTGGAGGAGGTGGGCGTTCTCTGACATTGCGTAACAAGGCTGATTAAGACAGTAGAATTAATTAGCTATTTTATCTGTAAACGTATTTGTCTGAAAAGAGTGAGGAATCACGATGGTTTTATGGGCATTGGCTGAGGTAGGGACTGTCTGAGTGCTTTCTAGTTAATTGTGGTTTGAATGCCAAACTACTGAACGATATCAAAAGTATTATGATGGTAGCAGAGTACGTGTACGAAAATGTGCGAGGTTCAGTGCCAGTACTGGAGTGCGGCAACGGTATCTGACGCCCCAGTGATTGTTCATTATTTATATGGATGGGACTATGCGGTGGATCAATGGAAGGGTTGCAGAGACTGAAGTGTGCCGGGTGATTAACTGTAAGACGGGGAGCATGTCAGATCTGATGGGAACAGATGTTGATATGCTACTGTCTAATACTGAACGATTCTTTGTTGAGTAGTGCGGTTCTCCACAATCATTTGTACTTCACGGGGCATTATTCGTTTTCTTGAAGTCTTGTGACACAATAAATATATGTCATGATAAGTGTCAGAACTGCATAGTAATATTTACTCTTGCTGACAAATGATGAACATTTACAGCACTTGCGAGGAGTACAATTCCATGAATTTAATGTAACGTGCTGAACATCTTTGGTATTTTTAAAAATTCACAAAATTATGAAATACATATTTAGAATGCAGACACCTATAGGCATTTCCTTACAACTCATGGGACGATTTCTCAAAATAATGTCTCCTCGGGCAGTTTTATCGAGAAAAGTTATTCAATGAACATGTATAATAACATTTATATTTCACGGGCGTACAATGAAGATTTTCATTGAAACTCTACTAAAAATAATCCAAAGTGTTTTCTCCAGAAAATAAAAATGTGTTACTTTCACTGAAAATTAATGAACAACTTGTGCATGCTTTGTGGAGCACAGGGTCTTAATGCCTGGTTCTGTTACAGAAAGACTCAAACGAAGTTCCTCAAGTGACTTCAGACATGATCCTTTTTTTTCTTTACATGTACAGTACGTGTTAATGTTGAAAGCTTAATTAGCACAGATGCTCGTATGTTGTTGCAAATGACAACAGCATGTTAACAGCACACTCGAAGAACGTTGTGTACTCTCATATTTTCAGCTTTACCCAAAATATGTCTAAATGTACCTCACTGAATTGGATTTGAGGTTACGGCCCCTCCAGATATTCATAAGTTCTCTTCGTTCCTCCACGGAGAGATAGCAGACTGATGCTTCAGCAGCTGGAGAGATAGGATGACGAACCCAGTCACACTGTGTAACGAATGAGTTTTCTGCTACGATATTCCGTCTAAGTGAATACCACAATGCCAGGGTAACCTCTCATTTAATAAGAGTAGCACTAAACATAGCAGCAGCCAATGCTCCGACATGTGCAATCGCCATACGGGCCAAGACGCATCACACTGAATGACCTGAGCAAGCACTCCAACACGTTTTGTCTATATCCGAATGAGACTTTATAATGACGGTTTCGGAAGTAGCCTACTCGTATTACAGGAATATATGGAAAAGAATAGTAAATTCTTGTAGATCCGTGTATCAATTTCCAATATTGACTTATATTTATTATTTTTACTCATATAATATTCATTTCCCGTCACCAATTGATTTAGAGCGGTGGAGGGTAATATGCCGCGGCACACAATGAGGCAACTCGCGGTACACTCTTTGCGGAACAGTGGGTTAGTGGATGCTTTAGAGCAGCAAGGTTTGAAAGTAATTGTAGAGAGGAGAAAACAGTGCATGTTGAGTCAAAAGATGTCTCACAGTATCATGCGTTGGTGAAGAGTGACTGGCAGTCGTGGAAGAGTTTATATATCTTAGTGTGCTGATAGTAAACAGACACATCTGAAAGGAAGAATATCAGAGTCGAGTAGTTCAGTGAAGTAGTGCGGCTGCCACTACGAAGGTCTTGGTACGAAAGAGAGATCTGTGTGCAAAGACTGCAGGAAAGCGAGTAATTGACTACATTAGTGGGTGGATTGAAGGTTTGAAATGGCATAATATCAAATACGAGGAGTGAAAGCAATACAAATGTGTTGTTAGTGTACGTGGATTCTGAATGATGGAAAAAGGGAAATTACAGAGATGTGGTATAGAGAAGTTCCATTATCACAAGACAGAAAAGGGTTGTAGAGATGGTTAATGGGTTGGGAAATGACATCCTTACAAAATGACCGAAATTGCATGAATTGTTTCGTTATCTCGAGCTTTGGCAAGCAACTGAATCATGTGACAAAAACAGCATCCAATTCCATTGGTCATTTAATGCATTTTTAGCAGAGGGTATTTTTCTACTTTCAAATCTGGCTCGCTCCCACCATATACGTAACGGGGATATATGGTTATAATCATGCCATGAAGAACTGAGGTTAGTTGACACTTCCCTTCTGGCTATGGCAGTGTGAGGTGAGAAATGAAGAATTTATATACAGGACAGATAGTAAAATGAAGTACGCAAAGGCAAAGCATGGAAAGAAAGGCTACTTTCTGACGTTCGGGGAGGAGTAAGACATGGACACAATCATAATTCAACAGATTGACGGAGAACTTATACTCCTGTTTGTGCATATTAATTTAGTGAGTTATAGGCATGTTCACAGTAACGACAGGAGAGAACTGTGTGCCATGGTCGTTACTCCCTTCTCTACCAGCAATCGTTGATGGTGTAACCAAGCGTTACCATACTGTGATTTTTACATGATAACTAGTATAGAAATTTCCTGTACTAAGAGCATAGATATTTTAGCATGCCAAGGGTAGGAGTTGCTCTAAGGTAGTCAGAGACAGAGGTTTGGGAAGTTGAAATCCCCTCCCCCTCGTCTGGCTGTTCATTTGGTGGCTATCAAAAGACATTATTTCATATATTGAGTGCTAAGTCTACTAATACCAAGTCGGATCCAGTGTTGCCACTTTTGTCTGGAGTGCTACCCACAAAAATCGTACATTTTACCCACAAAAAACCCACAAACTTGGATGGAATACCCACATATTTACCCACAAATATTTTTCTTTATTTTTTATACAAATTATATTGCATGGTGGTTAATTTAATCAAGTCAACATAATAATTGTGTATATGTGTTAATATATTTCTGCATTACTTTTTGACACAATTGTAATTAAAAGATTGACAAAATCAAAATAACAACCTATTTCCAATATCAGCAGTCTGGCAATCAGTCAAGCAGTCTAAAAGAAAGAAGAAATTTCATTAATAGGACTACAAATGGCTTGACTGATCATTCACTGTCTTAGTCCATGTCTATAGAAATCACATCATCATTGCCCTCGTCTTCAGCACTATCTTTAGCTCCAAAGTTTCTTATCATATCATTGGAGGGTACAAAACTTGAACAGTTCAGGGACTGCAGTGGCAGTCCATAGCGGATCTGCAGTATGGCTTCTACTGTTCTCACACTTAACCTATTCCTTAATTTTGAATGAACTACATTCATTTGCGAAAAAATTCTCTCAATGCTGGCATTAGAGAAAGGCAAGGACAGTAGTGAGAGTGCAAGTGACGATAGGTTTGGAAACTTTTTTGCACCTGTGGACATTGTGTACTCATTTACCTTAGCCCAGAAACTAACAGTATCTCTAAGACATTCTTTGGGCCACTGTACAAAGCTGACGTTATCCCATTCAGTCTCCAATCCATCCATATCTACAAAGGTTGATTTATATCTCCAGGCAATAGGCATAATAGACCGTTTGCACTGGGAGGTAACATTAGATGGATGGAAGTTCTTTAACATCAGGAGAATGTCAACATTGTCTGGAAGGCGCTGCTCTACTTGAGTTAAAAGTTCTAGCATGAAATTTTTGCAGCGTTCCTTAACATAACTGATCTGATCACTACTCAGAGAACATGATTGTGCACATAAGTTGAACTCATGACCAAAGTTGATGACTGTGTGTGGTAGGATGTAACTCTGAATGTTAAGGTTAGGCAGATTTTCTTTGGGACACTTTGACAAGTAATTTGAATCAACTACTACTTGCATAAGACTACGGTACATATCCATTAGATCATCGGTGATCTTTGTAATATCAACATTCTGGCTCTGAAAAAGTTCATTTATTCTCACAACCTCCTTCAGGATCTTTCGAAGAAACAGGAGATACAGCTTGATTTGAGGATCCTTGTAAGCATTTGCAAGCTCTTTTGCTGTGTGACAACGTTCTTTTGAAGCACACATTTCAAAATGAAGTTTCAAAGCATCCCATTCATCAAGTATGACATTTATTGCTTCCAAGCGTGCTAGCCACCGTGTAGCAGCCAACCCCGGGACTTTCTTGGGCATACTACCACTTCCTTCTAGTTCCTTATACAGCTCTTGGTATGTGTGCATTCTTTTTGGGCTGTTTGAGAACCAAGTATGTGTTTCCCTAACTAAAAACAAAATAACCGTAGGAAGAACATCACAGGCTTTGGCAGCAGCTAAATGGAGTGAGTGACATACGCATCTTACAAGAACTAACTCAGGATTATCATTTTTCAGTAAAGTTGAAAGAGAATGTGTTTTTCCAACCATTGCGCTGGCCCCATCAGTACCTATGCCAACCAACTTGTCAAGACTTAAACCATCCTCCTCAAGACAGCCTTTTAATGTTGTGTAGATAGTGTCTGCAGTTGTATCTTTCAAAGGTACAAGACGATAAAATGTGTCAACTATGGTTCTTTTCTTTGCACTGTAAAACCGAATACTCAATCCCAAGCATGTGATATTTGCCTCATTAGTGCTCTCATCAACAATTAAACTGTAATATTGGTCACCTATCTCATTTCTCAGATTCTGTACAAAAGATGGGGCCCAATACACGTTTCTGCAATCGAGCACACTTTGTACGATGGAGCTTTATTTTCTATAGTGTACTTGATTTTTTGTCTAACTGAGATATTAATTCACCTAAATGGTCTACTGACAAAGTAGAAGCATGCTCAGAGATAAACACAGCTAATTTCAGTTCAGCTACTTTTGTGGGGTCACTTTCTGCAAGCTTAAAACTGTCTTTAACTGATGACTGAACTTTACTTCCAGATGGCTTTATGTTCTCGATGTGTCTCTTTGTTTCAGCATGGCCAAGAATGGTTTTCAAGTGCGCTTGTAAGGAAGTGCCACAAACTTTGCATCTGGCTTTGGTGTTGTCACCCGGGAATGCCTGAAGCCATCCTGAGGAAAAAAAAAAGTCCTATGTATTTACTATTTATTTAAATATTGAACTATTCGTTTACTATAACTGTACACCACCTACTGAAAACTAATTTTTACCACTGTCACACACACACACACACACACACACACACACACACACTTTGCCGATATGCAAGGCAACAAGTAGTAGGAAGGTAAGATATACTGTATATTGTTTCGAATAAAATGAGCGAGGAAGTATTTATGTGCGTGAAAATTGAATCTAAAAATAAGTGTCAGTAGGTCGGATATATATATATATATATATATATATATATATATATATATATATATATATATATATATATATATATATATATATATATATATATATATCCGAAGTCGCTGGATAATGAGAATGAAATCATGTGAATTTGTGCTAAAAATGCTAGTTCCAAAGATATGTCACTAGCCTTTAGGAAAAAGCATTGGCTATAATATAGGGTAACACTAGTTAAAAAGATGTGTTACGTACGATATGTCAAGAGTAACATTAAGAAACATTAACGAACGTAAAAAATATATGACAGTAGGTCTAAATAGCTTACTCGTGTGTGTGTGTGTGTGTGTGTGTGTGTGTGTGTGTGTGTGTGTGTGTGTGTGTGTGTGTGTGCCACACTAAACCATAAAATGGAAATATAAAACTAACCTTTGAATCGGCCGTCAATTTCCCAAGCTGATCTGTAATGCTGAGTGTACTTTTTGTCACTCATGGTAGGTTAATTAGGGCTACCACTAGCCCAGAAGCTGGAAACAGTACTCTGTAACTATGTAGTACACTTGTACCCTGTAGGGTCACTTGTGGTTGAACCGATCTATTGACTGGCTGAGTGAAGAGTGGCACTGTGACCGTGGTTACGTGGAAAGAAAAACGTCAACCTCTCTGAACGTGATCAAAACAGGAAGCCTACGGGAACGCACGCTCAGTCAGGACACAATAAGAATATGATATAATTTCATATAGCCCACATAACCATTGTATACTAATGTTTTATCACATTCTACTTCTTGGAAAATGAATATAATCGTAGATTTATATATTTAGCATAAACACCCCTAAAACTACCCACAAATACAATGAATATAGCCACAAACTTTACCCACAAATAGACGCAAAATCGCCTCACCCATAAAGGCACCCATAAATAGCCTTCTTACCCACAGATTTGTGGGTAAAAACCCACAAAACGGCAACACTGGTCGGATCACTTACACCTAAAACGGGTCCAAGCTGGCGCATGGGGCGGAGCATCGGAGTGACGTCACTCGTCAGCTGGCACGAAACCGAAGTTCAGTTGAAGCCTGATAGTGGTGGTGAGTGGAATTATCCTGCACTCTCTAGATCACGACACATTTTCAGTTCGAAGGGAGGGAAGGGACTGAAATGTTGAGGGAAGGTATGGGGGTGTGAGGGAAGGAATAGGGGTGTGAGGGAACCTACTGCTATGTTATACGGTTAAACGACTCACTTCTTCTCCTACTTCGTTTTCCCGTATTATAAATGTTTAATTTGAGTCTGCCCTTTTATACATTTTCTGTTACTTACGCCGACTGACGTCACACACAAGCCACGCCTTCCTCCGCCCTGAGGGAAAGTGAACCGACTTGGTATTATATATATATATATATATATATATATATATATATATATATATATATATATATATATATATATATATATATATATATATACTCTTGAAATATACAACTGCAGTCTCGCTGTTCCGTAGCAAAGTGCATTATCTTTGTCAGGTGGACGCGTTTCGTCCTTTAGAAAGCGATGGGTGAGCTATACGGTTTTCACTCTAACTTGGCCTGAATTTGCCATCTCTAGCTTGAACGCTGTGCTGTAACAAGAGATTGATTTTAGAGTGATGACGGTTGTAGTCTGGCAGAAATGCTATGGAAAAACGTAGAACCGTAGGATTGTCCTATTCTTTCAATGAACCTCGGAAAATATATTGCAAAAATACAAAAGTCTCTGCCAGGTTATGGAGTTGCAAACAAGGTGATTAAAATGAGTATCTAGGGTGGCAGAATACCAGGCTAAACGTGGAAACACTGATAAGAAACTATTCTCCATCTCAGTGATCCGTCAGTACTGCATTTCCTAAAATTTTAGTTCTTGGGATGGAGATGACCGTGTCTTAGCGCGCTGTACTTTTAGTCCTAGATTTTTTTTACTTAATGTAAAACGTTATCAGGTGCATAGACTGGTGTCGTAATCTTAAATGTTTTAGACTACTATAGCCTAGCCTGGGTCCTTACAGTTCTAAGGGGTAATATGATATTGGATGTTACCTTTTACTAATATATATATATATATATATATATATATATATATATATATATATATATATATATATATATATATATATATATATATATATATATATATATATATATATATATATACACGTTGGCCAAAAAGAGGTGGCTTGTCCGAAAAAGGCTTGTTTCGACACGTGGAGAGTGAGAGTATTAGGAAATCTTTGCTTACCCCGAAAGCTCGTGAACTATTTTGCATTTTGTTCTTGTTATCGCAGGTCGATTACTATTCAGGCTAGTAGATTCGTGTAGATGAAGCGGTTAGGAAGTCAGATACAAGATTTTTTTGATTTTTTTAATTTTTTTTTCTGTGTGGGAAGCTGCAGCGCTGATACTGTCGATTAACACTCAAGCTGCCACAGCTGCACGTCTGGAGTACGTATGGTTTTCGTGAGTTTAGGTTGAAATTTGTACGTGTTTTCATACAAACTTTTTCCTCTAACAGTGGCTTACTTTCGTCGTCACTTGCTGTAGTAATAAACCATTTGTTGAAGCTGATGAAGATGCTTACTTCTGAGATGACTAACTGCACTGCAGCTACTTGATGAAGCTTTGTAAATATGGTTCTCGTTAGAGCTATACTTGGCCGATACAGTATCATTGCAGATTGGTCGTCCTTGTACTGGGGAAAGCTCGAGAACCTGTGATGAAAATGATTATGGCAAATGGCATTTCAAAAGAACTTCCCTTAGCTAAGGTGAAGACGTAGAGTCCTATTCTTGTTGGCACTGCAGGCTTTGTTTCACGTTTTTCTGTGCGGTTTATGTTGCGCGTTACATCTTCATAACATCTTTTATATTTTATTTAGTTTTATCCCGTTTGCAGTTTTGTCCAGTACTGTACAAGAGGATAGAAGGTGTTGCATGTAAAATATTGCTACGAAGCCTCCTGTCACTGAGAATACTGCCCTTACTGGGAATCCATATATTTTGTCATCAGTGAGGGTAAGATATAAGGATGCTTGCAGGATACAGACTTCTTTCAGGAGCTGTTTGTCCAAATGTATTACCATAAGATAGAAGTGTGGGGATGATAACAACTGTAGAAATCATGTTACGCTGTTCTTCACTTAGGTCTTGGCCTCACATTCAGTGCTCTTCCCAACCTTATAGTACAGTTAATCCATGACCAAATCTTGTCAAGAATGATAAAAAATTCATGAACATCAGGTAAAATGTTGTCGTTTCCTGCACTCGAGCTTTCCCTGTAATTAATGATTTTCTGGCAGAGAAATTTGCTGCGTAGACTATTGTCTACACTGACAGAGGTGAGTGGTCAGTCCACAGGACTAGTCAAATGAAGGTGGACGGGGTAGCTGAATTTTAAACTGAAAACCCACTCTGAAGTGAAACTATTCCCTTTAGTAAAAAGTATTCTTGTGTATATTAATGCCATGAAATAAAATATTTGAACGAGGGATATACTTATTTTTCGTATTGTTCCATTAAATAATAAAATTTGACTACCAGGTAAGTTATACGAACTTACATCATAGATAAACAAAGTGGCTTACAGTATTTATGAACAATTTAGGGACGAGCTATTTAAATTACTTTTATCCAATAAAATATTTTTTTATATAAAATGTTAACTACTGAAGAATACGATCACTTAAATCTGTGCACGGGGATGCTTAAAGCCTATTATTGCGTTTCGGGTCTCTCTCTCTCTCTCTCTCTCTCTCTCTCGGTAAATGACGTTCAGTCCCTACGAAACTTCGCATAAGGCAGCTATATTTGCTTCGTTGGAGATAAATCTAGATGCCGGATGAATAAATTCGACTTTCATAGAGTTCATGTTGCTGGAAATAGGAGCTGGATTGGATTCACAGACACATTAACGCCCATTTTTCCTTCGCAACTGACTTATTATCCCATGAGGGATATAACCGAAGAGCTAAAATTCTAGCCGTTTATTTTTGTAGATGGGAAGTTGTTGAATGCTGTGAAGAGTATGTACGATGGTGCGAAGGCTGCAGTGTGTGTGGATGGTGAACTAAGTGAATTTTTCTCTTTGAGAGTTGGGTTGAAACAGGGATGTGTCATGTCTCGATGGTTGTACAATCTGTACATGGATAGGGTAATAAAAAAGGTACAAGGTAGGGTAGTGAATATTGGAGTGGCCCTGGTGAGAGAGGATAGTGTTTGGAAACTCCCTGTACTGTTGTTTGCAGATGATAATGTGTTGTTGAGTGAAGACGAAGGGGAGCTGCAAGGCTTGATGGATGAGTTTGGGAGAGTGTGTAAGAAACGGAATCTAAAGGTGAATTTAGGGAAGAGTAAAGTGATGGCCTTTGAGAGAGGTGAAGTCAGTGAATGTATAGCGAGGTTGGATGGTGAGGAATTGGAAAATGTGAGTACGTTTAAGTACTTGGGTAGTGTGATGAGTAAGGATGGAGGTTTGGAGGGTGAAGTGCTTGAAAGGGTACGGCAGGGAAGAAAGGTTGCTGGTTCTTTGAAAGAAGTGATAAGAAACAGGGAAGTGAGCATGGACGTGAAAAAGTTACTACATGACAGTATTGTGATACCAACTCTAACGTATGGAAGTGAAGCTTGGACGTTGTTGGAAGGACACAAAAGAGTGAGAGCAGTGGAAATGAGTTATTTAAGAGGAGCCTGTGAAGTCACATGGAGAGATAGGCTGACGAATGAGGATATAAAGGAGCATTGTGGTGTGGATGTGGATGTAATAGGAAGCGTTATGAGGAACACACTGAGGTGGTTTGGCCATGTGGAGAGAATGGAGGGTGAAAGACTGACGAAGAGAGTGTATGTGAGTGAGGTGGAGGGGGGAAGAGGGAGGGGGAGGCCGAGGATGAGATGGAGGGATGGGGTGGAGAGGTATATGAGAGACGTGGGTGTGAGTTGGGAGCAGGGCAGTGAAATAGCGGGGGACAAGGCGACTTGGAGGCGATTTGTTTTTGGCCACCCCAAACGGGATTGAAGCGTCTGGCAATAGATAGATAGATAGATTATTTTGTTCATCCTACAAACAGAGATCCTGGTTAGCAAAGGATAATTTGTTTTAGCATGAACCATATATCTAGTTAAAATGGCAAAACATATGTCTTTATATATATATATATATATATATATATATATATATATATATATATATATATATATATATATATATATATATATATATATATATATATATACACACACACACATACATGCATACAGAGAGAGAGAGAGAGAGAGAGAGAGAGAGAGAGAGAGAGAGAAAGAGAGAGAGATGGGGGCACCCATCATCCACACAACCAACGTAGAGTGATGCCATATGAGCTCTATACTGAGTGACAAACCTAATGGTTTCCTGTACTCAGGAAACCATTTATTACGCTGGGTGGTAACCATATAACCGGGGTTTCTGGCAGGGTTGTGTCCCCCGGATTCCCCTATCCAAAATCACTTAATCATGGCAGTCGTTTCTGAGAGCCTCAGAGGGCCCAATACCTGCCAACCAAATGGGCAGACTCACGTGGCCATGTGGAATGTGAGAGGTGTGAATGAGGAGAGCAAGAGGGTGGAAGTGGTGAATGTGTTCAAGAATGCGAGATATGATGTGATGGCATTGTGTGAAACGAAGATGAAAGGGTGTGAAGTGGAGGAGTGGGAGGGTGTGAAATGTGTTAGATAGGGAATGAATGGAAGAGGAAGATGTAAGGAAGGAGTTGCTTTGTTGATGAATAAGGTGTGGTAGAGTGGAATGAGAGACTGCAAATGTGTCAGCTCGAGGTGTATGTATGTCAAGTTCAGGTTTAAGAAGGTGAAAGTGGCAGTAATTGCAGCCTATGCACCGTGTGAGGATAGGAGTGAGAGAGAGAAAGATAGGTTTTGGGACGAGCTGTGTGAAGTAGTGGGAGAAATGTCCAGGAACTATAAAGTGATCGTGATGGGGGATATGAACGGAAGAGTAGGCACTGGTCCTGAGGATGACATAATGGGTTGTTATGGAGTGCCAGGAGAAAATGATAATGGGAATCGACTAAAAGATATGTCAGGAGAGGAGGTTGTGCATTAGTAATTCATATTTCAAACACAAAGATGCACATAAATATACATGGTATAGAGGAAACGGGGATCGTGTTGAAAGAAGCCTGATTGATTACGTGCTCGTAGAGAGGTCGATGTTGGGAATGGTTGCTGACGCGAAGGCTGTGAGAGGATGATGTGGAGGTCTCTCAGATCACATGATTGTGGTATGCAGGATCAAGCTGAGAGACTTGGGGTGGATCAAGAGAGAGAGAAGCAGTCAGGGAGAAAGACTGAAAGTTGAAAAGCTGAGAATCAAAAAAATGGCAGATGCTTACAGGACCAAAGTAGAGGACGATTTAGAATCAGTGAACTGGAATGAACTGGATCTGGACAGCCTGTGGAATGCATATAGAGATTGCTTAGTTAGGAATGCTAAAGTGGTTTATGGTGTGGCAAGAGTATCAACAAAAGAGAAGGGTACGGTATGGTGGAATGAGGAGGTTAAACGAGAGGTGGAAGAAAAGAGGAAGGAATGGCTAAAGTGGTTACAGGTTAGGGGTTCAGTTGAAATAAGAACCGAGTATATCGAGAGCAAGAAGCACGTAAAGAGACTAGTGAAGAGGAAAAAGAAGGAGGTAATTGATGATCTGGGAAGAAAAATGAATGCGAACTATTCTGAAAATAGGAAATTATTCTGGAAAGAGGTGCGGAAATGTAGAAGTGAATGCAGAAAGAAATGTGATGGTGTGAAGGATGCAGGTGTTAGGTTACTAACCCATGGAGATGAAGTAAGGACCAGATGGAAAGAATGTATTGAAAGCTTAATGAATGGAAATAGAGAGAGCAGAGCGGCTATAAACATGATTGGTTTGGGGGGGGTGCAGAGAAGGAATGCAGTGTCACGAGACGTGACACTCGCACAGGTCAAGAGTGCTATGAAGTGGCTGAGAAATGGGAAAGCAGCTGGGGTTGATGAGGTGTATGCAGAGATGCTTAAATGTAGTGGAAAGAGTGGAATGAAGTGCTTGTTGAAGATATGTAAGATGGCATGGATGAGTGAATCTGTGCCTGTAGAGTGGACAAAGGCTGCGATTGTACCCCTGTATAAAAATAAAGGTGAGCGAAGTGAGTGCAAGAATTACCGTGGAATAAGTTTATTGAGTGTGGTAGGAAAGGTATATGGAAGAATTATTGTAGAGAACGTAAGTGATATCAGAAGTCCTAGTGTGTGATGAACAGGGTGGCTTTAGGAGTGGCAGAGGATGTGTGGATCAAGTATTTGCAGTGAGACAGATAGCTGAGAAGGCTTGTGAGGGGGACCATAAGGTGATTATGGCATTCATAAATTTGGAAAAAGCATACGACAAAGTAGACAGAGAGGGATTGTGGAAAGTTTTGTGCTTGTATAGTGTAGATGGTAAGCTGCTAGGTGCTGTCGAGAGTTTTTATGATGGTAGTGAAGCAAGCATAAGGGTTAATGGGCATCTAAGTGAATGGTTCACGATCAGTGTGGGCATGCGACAAGGTTGTGTGATGTCCCCATGGTTGTTCAATATATCTATGGATGGGGTGATAAGAGAAGTAAGAACACGAGTAATGGAGAGAGGAATGGCGTTGGTAATGAAGGGTGATAGATGGAAAATCTCAAATTTGTTGTATGTTGATGATGCAGTACTGCTTGCAAGTACCGGACAAGAACTTGGTAGGCTAGTGCAGAGGTTTGCTGATGTCTGTGAGCGCCGTGCCTTGAGAGTAAATGTAGAGAAGAGTAAAGTGATGATTATTGAGGGAGAAGGTGATTCCGAGTGTGATGTCACAGTGAATGGAGAGAGACTGGAATTGGTGAGAGAGTTCAAATACCTGGGTACAGTGATAGAAAAGAGAGGAAAATGTGCAAAAGAAGTTGAAAATAGAGTGACACCAGGAAGAAAAGTTGCTGGTGCAATGAAGGCCTTGATAAGGAACAGAGGCTTGAGTGTTGCAGCTGCACGAGTTATACATGAGGGAGTGTTAGTACCAACTCTAACATATGGGTGTGAGACTATGGTGTGGCATGAAAATGAAAAGTCAATAGTAAGAGAAGTGGAGATGGGACTGCTGAGGAATGTATGTGGAGTACAGAGGGTGGATAGGATACGAAATAATGTGATTCGTGAAAGGTGTGGAGTGAGGAAGTCGGTGGACACCAGACTCGTAGTGTCCTGAGATGGTATGATCATGTGGAAAGAATGGATAACAATAGAATGGTGCAAAAGGTATACCTGAGCGAAGGAGGCAAGGTAGGCCAAGGAGAAGGTGGAGAGATATAGTGGATGAGTGTTTGTAGAAGAGAGGTTTGGAAGTCTGTGAGGCTAAGGAACTGACAAGAGATCAGGCTGGCTGGATGAATGTTGTGAGGAGAAGTGTATGATCAGGGATTTTGGCACCCCTTGTGAGCATGGCAGCATCTAGATTGACTCAATCAGATACGTTTGTGTGAAGTTGCAGAATGTGGTGAATGTTTTTGGCGTATCCAGTAGAGGCAGGATTCCTGGGGCTTGAATAATGAGTGAATTGAAGCGTGGCCTATTGGATTGGGCAAATTTGTGCTGTCTGGACATTGCTACTCCTCATCCTGCCCTTGGGTGGGAAAGTAGATCCAGATGATGATGATGATTATATATATATATATATATATATATATATATATATATATATATATATATTGTCACGAATCAATTCGCGACATTTCCCTTTTGTGAGAAGCCGCGAACTATTAGTGGAAAACTCACTGTTTTTCGTTCAGTTAACCGCTCATTCGGACGGAAGCTTTGTCAAATCAGTTTTTCATAGTCATACGTGATCGTCTCTGTGTGAGACATTAGCGCTTCCGATGAGCGATTGTTTTGGCCGCGTTTCGCTCACTCGACCGTTAGAAAATACGGCTTAGTGCTCCGCCTTTCTTTCCCACGATTTGAATTCAGTCTTGTGTTTGCTGTGACGGAGAAAGGGTCTGTGCTCAGAAGTGGAGAGGTCAGCTAGCACCCCAAGCTCCATTAGTAGCCTACAGTTAATCCCAGTACTCCCACCTTAGCGGTGATACATAGCATTCATCGACTGGTATTTCTTTTGTGTATTTTGTAGTTTTAAGAGCTTAGTTAAGGTGTTTTTCCCTAGGCGTAAGTATTTAGCTTTTGTGTGAGTGAGCGAGTGCGTCTCATTGATTTGATTTCAAATGTAATGTTAAATTTATTTTTGTAATCAATAAATTTAACAGTTCTATTTCTTGAGCTTAATGTAGAGTAAAAATCTTGTTTCATTTCTCCATAATTAAGCTTATTTTCTATACAGCTCCTAGCTTGCATAAACGTTTACTATTCATAACTGGTACTTAGACCAGTCTTGTTGTATTAACTTAAAATCCGTTGTGCCAGGAGTTAATGCATCAGCAAGAACCTGATGTTATTATTATTAGTATTAGTTATTTATTGTCAGGGGTGATGTAACTTTCTCCAGAGGCTAACAGTACAGTAATTCAGCAATTGTGAGTAATTAGTCTCTGCTGTGTACTGTTGAGAAAGTTTATAAATTCTCGTTCTTAGAGAATCGTGCACAAGCCAGCGTAAAGTAATCGTTGCTTGATGTAGCAAGACAATCATTGTCTCTGCTCTTCAATATTATTGAATATTATTATCAATTTAAATAATATTTAAAGCATATATTTTAAAATTACCGTGTTATTATAAAAACCCCCGTGACAATTGGCGACCTCATTCCAGGATATTAACTCCTAGCTCTAAAGCTATTCACGAGATAGTGCTCACTCATTCATATTTAGGTATTTATCATTAAAGTTTATAGGCACAAGCTTACTGGTGTTTACCCTTAATTTAGCAAGTGAATTTTTGCTTTATTAATCAATAGAGTACCTAACTCTAGTTTATTCTTGGTAACGCCAGACGATTTTATTCGCTCCTGGGAAGTCGGCGTACCCATTGTGTTTATTATTGAGTCTTCCCCAGTCATTTACATTTTTTATTTATTTTTGCCAGTTAACTAGATAAGACTGGTCACCACTAGCTTGTGTCTGTATTCTTTACTTGTGTTTATTAGTATTCGTCGCTAAGCAGTCAGTGCTCAATTTCGGGTTGTTTAATAAATTAGCGAAATGGCTACTACTGTATTTTTACAGGAAGCCAAAGAAATGGGTCTTTCGGACCCAACCGAAATTAAAGAGTATATACTCTCACGGCATAATCAGGAACAGCAGCGCGAGAAAGATGCTCGTGAAGAGCGTAGGATTCAGCGCGAATACGAGCGAGAACAGCGTGAGGAACGTGAAAGAGAGCGTGCATATGAACAAGAGCAGCGTGAAAAGGAGCGCGAGTACGAGCAAAAACAGCGCGAACTCGACTTAGAACATGAGCGAGAACAGCGTGAGGAACGAGACAGAGAACGAGAACACGAACGTGCCGAGCGAGAAGCACGCGAGAGACATGAACTTGAAGTGCTGAAGCTCAAGCGAGATTCCTTGGCTTCAGACACGTCTGGTGCAGTTGGTCCAAGCTCCACGAGCGTTCCCCCTGCACATGTCCTGGCGACCCCACGCATCAAGCTTCCTTCATACAAGGAAAGCGAGCGAATCGAGCCGTACATAGCTCGTTTTGAGGACATGGCAGACTTATATCAACTGGATGAGGCAGCTAAGCGGATCCAATTTCTTAGTTTATTTGAGGGCCCTGCCCTCGATATTCTCCACAGAATTCGTGGAGACAATCTCACATATGAGATGATGAAAGCTGCACTCATTAAGGCGTATGGTCTCACAGTAGACGACGCCAAAGTTCAGTTCATGCGAGCTCGTCTCCAAGACAAGGAGACAGCTGTTCAGTTCCTTGATCGTCTCACAGCTTACTTAAATGAGTGGATGGAGAAAGATGAAACTCCTTCCACGCGTGAGGGGATAATTGACCTTATGCTGCGTACACAGCTAGAGAGGTCGTGGCCTGCTGAGCTCATAGCACAGCTTAAGATCTGCCAGGTGAAAGATGCCAGCCAAATGGCAGAGAAGGCTGACGCATTCTTTACTGCATACGGGTATCAAGCTCGTAAGCAAACCACCTGGAGCAGAAAAGATACTGTCAAGTCTGGGAAGCCGTCTCAGACTGAATCCCAGCACCAAGGCCGTTCTCAGAATAACGGCCAAGGTCCAAAACCGCAGTGGAAGGACCAGGGGCAAAACACTCAGAAACCTGAGTGGAAGGGGTACAACAAGTACCCTAATCAGCAGCAGTATCAGCCACGCAACCGACCGTCGGGACAAACTTTTTCACCACCAGCTCAAAAGAGGCAGGAAGCGAATGCAGCCTTCATTCCTCAGCAGCAGCCTGGTGGTCACGTCCCTACCAGTGTGGGTACTTCCCCACAGTTCACTAGTCCCACAGTGACAGTGAACCCCCCTCCACAGATGGCCAATGTTCCATCTTCCCAATATAACCCTCAAGGCACAATGTTTGCCACATCAATTCAGCAGCCTCATGAGTGGCTAGCTGCTTCCTCCACAGGCCCTCCCACAGGTGACAGTACCTTCCTGGTTCAGCCAGGGTTTGTGGGAGGCATTCCTGTGAAGGTCCTGAGAGACAATGGTTCCTCAGGTTGCTCTGTTAAGCAGAGTTTAGTTCGGCCTGAGCAGTATACAGGTCGACAGATCCATGCAAAGCTTATTGATGGATCAGTGAGATTGTTCCCTGAGGCATGTATCCAGGTGGCATCTCCATTTTATACTGGTACGACACTTGCAGTTGTCATGCCAGAGCCTCTATTTGACTGTATAGTAGGCAATATTAATGGAGTCAAGGATAGTTGCTCCGATGACGCTACTCAGACTTCGGCTGCTGCGGTAACACGAGCCATGACTGAGGCTCCAGATTGTGTCACCCCAGTGATCATTGAATCGCCGCAAGATCTGATGTGTAGTCAACTTGTTGTGCAAGAACAACATTCTGACCCAACACTTGCTGCCGTGCAGAACAAACAAAAGGGTCGAGTGATAAAGTATTCACGGGGAGGTCGAGCCAAGTTCCTTCGCAAACAAGGACGGCTCTACCGTGAGTCACGAACACCCGAGGGCGAGTTTCGACTGCAGTTTGTCGTTCCCGCCAAGTACCGCCTAGCAGTGTTACAATGGGGTCATTGTTCAGTCTCAGGAGGTCACATGGGCAAAAGGAAGACCCAGGGCCGTATCCGAGCTGACTTTTTCTGGCCAGGGATGGGACGGGACATAAATAGTTTTGTTCGTTCCTGCAGTGTGTGCCAAAGTATCACCACTAATCAGGGACATGCCCTTCCTGTGCCATTTGTAACTACACCTGTAATCTCTGAGTCAGTTGAGAGACAGGGTAGTGGTGAAGTGGGTGCAGACCAAATGTCTCGCCCATTGGCCCCACAGGACACAGTATGTCCAGGGCCTGTACATACATATTATGTACCGTAGGTTAAGGGGGAAGCTGAGTGGCGACTTGAGGCTATGGAAGACCCAAGTTTGCATAAGGATTCTCAGCTTCCCGGTACTAATAGAAGTACTGTAGGTTAAGGGGGAAGAGAGAACTCCGCAGAGGTGACTTGAGGCTATGGAAGACCCAAGTTTGCACAAGGATTCTCAGCTCCCCGATACTAATATAAGTATTGTAGGTTAAGGGGGAAGTTCGAGAGAGAACTCCGCAGAGGTGACTTGAGGCTATGGAAGACCCAAGTTTGCACAAGGATTCTCAGCTCCCCGATACTAATATAAGTATTGTAGGTTAAGGGGGAAGTTCGAGAGAGAACTCCGCAGAGGCGACTTGAGGCTATGGAAGACCCAAGTTTGCACAAGGATTCTCAGCTTCCCGATACTAATATAAGTATTGTAGGTTAAGGGGGAAGTTCGAGAGAGAACTCCGCAGAGGCGACTTGAGGCTATGGAAGACCCAAGTTTGCACAAGGATTCTCAGCTTCCCGGTACTAATAGAAGTACTGTAGGTTAAGGGGGAAGAGAGAACTCCGCAGAGGTGACTTGAGGCTATGGAAGACCCAAGTTTGCACAAGGATTCTCAGCTCCCCGATACTAATATAAGTATTGTAGGTTAAGGGGGAAGTTCGAGAGAGAACTCCGCAGAGGCGACTTGAGGCTATGGAAGACCCAAGTTTGCACAAGGATTCTCAGCTTCCCGGTACTAATATAAGTATTGTATTGTAGGTTAAGGGGGGAGTGAGAACTCTGCAGAGGCGACTTGAGGCTATGGAAGACCCAAGTTTGCACAAGGATTCTCAGCTCTCCGATATTAATATAAGAACTGTAGGTTAAGGCACAGGTTGAGGACCCGTGTGCAGTTCGAGGCTATGGAAGACCCGAGTTTGCACAGGGATTCTCAACTTGCCGACCATAATCGTGTCCTAAAATTAATGGCGACCTCGAGTGTACTTTTCATAGCATGTACTGACTGCTAGCCAGAGAGAGTAATTGTAACATAATAAGAATTTTGTCTCATTGACACTTTTGATGCTCCACCTTAATTGGTTTTGCAGGTTCAGCAATGGGTGTAGCAGTTTTGCTGTGCGGACCAGCTGATCATCTGCCGCACGCTGCTGCCTCTTCTCCTCTGCCTTCGTCGTCGCCATATTATTTATTGTGTCATTTTACACGTAGGTACAGTTACACTACAACTGTCACACCTACACCGTGTATTACATACACCACGCTACACAACAATTAGTTGTCAGTGTAAATGTAGCGACTTTTCGCTCAGTTTGACCTGAGTACAGGATTTTCACCGTCGTCACGGAGTTTTCCCTCAAGCTTGCTTCTATTAACGTAAATACGAGGTTTTTTCGCTCACTGACGACTGCGACTTTCTCCTGTAGCAGGATAGTACACACACCACAGTGTGAATCTTGTGTGACTGAGTTAGGATTTATATATATGTATATTGAAATCTTTCTTCTGAAGGAAGAAAGATTTAATTTTCATGGGGCGTAATGTCACGAATCAATTCGCGACATTTCCCTTTTGTGAGAAGCCGCGAACTATTAGTGGAAAACTCACTGTTTTTCGTTCAGTTAACCGCTCATTCGGACGGAAGCTTTGTCAAATCAGTTTTTCATTGTCATACGTGATCGTCTCTGTGTGAGACATTAGCGCTTCCGATGAGCGATTGTTTTGGCCGCGTTTCGCTCACTCGACCGTTAGAAAATACGGCTTAGTGCTCCGCCTTTCTTTCCCACGATTTGAATTCAGTCTTGTGTTTGCTGTGACGGAGAAAGGGTCTGTGCTCAGAAGTGGAGAGGTCAGCTAGCACCCCAAGCTCCATTAGTAGCCTACAGTTAATCCCAGTACTCCCACCTTAGCGGTGATACATAGCATTCATCGACTGGTATTTCTTTTGTGTATTTTGTAGTTTTAAGAGCTTAGTTAAGGTGTTTTTCCCTAGGCATAAGTATTTAGCTTTTGTGTGAGTGAGCGAGTGCGTCTCATTGATTTGATTTCAAATGTAATGTTAAATTTATTTTTGTAATCAATAAATTTAACAGTTCTATTTCTTGAGCTTAATGTAGAGTAAAAATCTTGTTTCATTTCTCCATAATTAAGCTTATTTTCTATACAGCTCCTAGCTTGCATAAACGTTTACTATTCATAACTGGTACTTAGACCAGTCTTGTTGTATTAACTTAAAATCCGTTGTGCCAGGAGTTAATGCATCAGCAAGAACCTGATGTTATTATTATTAGTATTAGTTATTTATTGTCAGGGGTGATGTAACTTTCTCCAGAGGCTAACAGTATAGTAATTCAGCAATTGTGAGTAATTAGTCTCTGCTGTGTACTGTTGAGAAAGTTTATAAATTCTCGTTCTTAGAGAATCGTGCACAAGCCAGCGTAAAGTAATCGTTGCTTGATGTAGCAAGACAATCATTGTCTCTGCTCTTCAATATTATTGAATATTATTATCAATTTAAATAATATTTAAAGCATATATTTTAAAATTACCGTGTTATTATAAAAACCCCCGTGACATATATATATATATATATATATATATATATATATATATATATATATATATGACAGTTTATCCGCAGGGATCAGTTCTGGCCCCAACCCTGTTCCTCGTTCATATCAGTGATCTCATATCTGTCACCCACAATCACATCCACTCATATGCAG
Source organism: Coenobita brevimanus (assembly GCF_032717465.1). Classification (NCBI taxonomy): domain Eukaryota; kingdom Metazoa; phylum Arthropoda; class Malacostraca; order Decapoda; family Coenobitidae; genus Coenobita; species Coenobita brevimanus. The sequence goes on along the minus strand of NC_137023.1, from coordinate 27,600,039 downwards.
ATGACTCAACACTATATAATTCATTCACACTCAGACACCCATTTACAAAGTCTAATAAATCTACCTCTCAACTCAGTACAGCCATTTCCATAAACCAAGACCTATGTACGATCAGTGAATGGGGACAAAACAACCTTGTCTCATTTAATGCTAGTAAAATTAAATATATACAATTTACTAATAGAAAGATATTACCAGATTCGTATAGTACCTTCAGTACTACTAATATTCCCATCTCCAAAAGTATTGAAATTCTTGCTCTCACTTAACAATGCCCTCAGCTGGCCCTCTCATGTTAGATCACTTGCTAAAACCGCCTCGAGGAAACTTGGATTAATGTACAGAGTCCGTTACGGTACTTCTTCATTGACGTGCAGTTAGCTGTAATTTATAAGAGTCATGAGCTCTCTCAACTTGAATATTGCTCACCCTTGTGGAATGGATGTGAAGAGGTTGCATTAAAACAACTAGACAAAATTCAGAAGAAGGCTGTTAGAATGATTAACAACCCTGCCATCACAAATGAACTACGGTACCTCCCCTACAAGTAAGAAGGAATGTTGCCTCCCTTACATTATTATACAGATACTTTTATGGCAAATGATCAAAGTTGCGTCCATGGTGCCACCTCTCCATGGCTTCCCACGTGCTACACAGGTATCTGGTAGCGCTTATGGCTGGAATGTCACTCAGCCATATTGCAGAACTTCTGCCTGTCAGAATTCTTTCATTCCCTGTATTGCATCTCTGTGGAACTCGCTTCCCCAGAGTTGTTTCTCTCCAAACGTCAACCAACAGCTGTTCAAGTCTAACTGTTACAGATATTTTATGAACAGAGGACACCAGTAATCTGGTGTATGGATTATTATTTTTTTATTAATTTGTTTTCCTTCCTCTGTTCTGTTATATATATATATATATATATATATATATATATATATATATACTTTAGAAACGGACTCCCGTGGGAGTTGTTGTATGCTGATGATTTGGTGTTAATTGCAGAGAATGAAAGGGAGGCGGAGGAAAGGTTTAGGAAGTGGAGAGATGGTATGGGGCAAAAGGGTTTAAGGGTAAATGCAGATAAAACAAAAGTGATGATATCTATGGTTGGTGGCGGTACTGTCAAAGACGAGGGAGAGTGGCCATGTGCAGTTTGTCACAAGGGCGTGGGAAGTAATTCTATCTTGTGCGGTGTGTGTGATAAATGGGTACATAAGAGATGTAGTGGTATCAGAGGTAGACTGCGAGATAATGCTGATTTTATGTGTACGGCGTGCCGGGGTGAGCAGGTGGAGATCGTCAGACGTGAAAGGATTGAACTTGCTGGTGAATCTCTTGAGTGTGTGGAAGAGTTTGTTATTTGGGAGACATGTTGTGTGCTGGAGGTGGGGCTGGAGCTAGCTCTGTGGCTAGGGTGAGAAGTGGTTGGAAGAAGTTCAGGGAGCTCTTGCCTCTCCTGACATTGAGAGGGCTCTCCCTACGTGCTAAGGGGTTTTTGTATGCAGCATGTGTTAGGAGTGTAATGTTGTATGGCAGTGAGACCTGGGCAGAGAAGAAGGAAGACATTCGCCGGCTCAGACGTACAGAAATGACAATGATTAGGTGGATGTGCAGTGCGTCCCTGCGTCCAAGGCCTGGAGGGGCTGGGTTTACAATGGAAGAGTTGAGAGGTAGGATGGGACTGGAGTGTATTGGTGTTGTGATGAGGAGAGGTAGATTGAGGTGGTTTGAACATGTGGAGAGGATGAGGGATGATAATTAGGTGAGGAAAGTGAAAAGTGTTAATATTGGGGGTGGGGTTATGAGGGGTAGACCGAGAAAGACATGGGACGAGGTCATTAAGTATGACCTTAGTTAAGGGACTGAACAGGGAGGCTGCAATGGATCGTGCAGCGTGGAGAGCCGCCATTAGGTGACCAAGGCCGACACATGCAAGCATGTTGGAGCCTTTAAATATATATATTTGAGTGTAAAGTGGAGGAACTAGAAAATGTTCTGGATGGAAGTAATGCGAGTATAAGTGGCTGAGGAATGGCTGGGAGAAGGAGGGAGGTGAGAAGACAGGAAGAAATCAGTAGGATAGAAGTTGTGTAAGCAATGAAGAAAGTTAAATTGGGGAAAGCCCCAGGAATTGATCGAGTGTGTTGTGAAATGCTGAAGCATGGGGGAGAGATAATAGTAGAATGGATGTGGAAGATGTGCAGATTGGCATGGGAGGAAGGTAGAGTCCCGGAGGTTTGGAAGTCAGGTATAATTATTCCCTTGTACAACGGAAAAGGGGAAAAAGAAGTGTGTGGTAATCATAGGGGCATTTGTGTTCATAGTATAATAGGAAAAGTGTATGGTAGGATACTTATTGACAGAGTTAGAGAAAGAACAGAGGAATTAGTTGGAGAAGAACAGGAAGGCTTTAGGAAGGGAAGAGGTTGTGTAGATCAGATATTCATTCTTAGATCTTTAGTGGAAAGGTTTCTAGAGAAGGGAAAGAAGTTGTATGCGGCTTTCATGGATTTGGAGAAAGCATATGACAGGATGGATAGACAAGGATTGTGGAAAGTATTAAGAATAATTGGAGTAGATGGGAAGTTGCTGAATGCTGTGAAGAGTATGTATGATGGTGCTAAGGCTGCAGTGCGTGTGGATGGTGAACTAAGTAAATTTTTCTCCTTGAAGGTTGGGTTGAAACAGGGATGTGTCATGTCTCCATGGTTGTTCAATCTGTACATGGATGAGGTAATAAAAGATGTACAAGGTAGGGTAGTGGATGTTGGAGTGGCCCTGGTGAGAGAGGATAGTGTTTGGAAACACCCTGTACTGTTGTTTGCAGATAATACTGTGTTGTTGAGTGAAGACGAAGGGGAGCTGCAAGGCTTGGTGGATGAGTTTGAGAGTGTGTGAAAGAAACGGAATCTAAAGGTGAATATAGGGAAGAGTAAAGTGATGGTCTTTGAGAGAGGTGAAGTCAGTGAATGTACAGCGAGGTTGGATGGTGAGGAATTGGAAAATGTGAGTACGTTTAAGTACTTGGGTAGTGTGATGAGTAAGGATGGAGGTTTGGAGGGTGAAGTGCTTGAAAGGGTACAGCAGGGAAGAAAGGTTGCTGGTTCTTTGAAAGCAGTGATAAGAAACAGGGAAGTGAGCATGGAAGTGAAAAAGTTACTACATGACAGTATTGTGATACCAACTCAAACGTATGGAAGTGAAGCTTGGACGTTGTTGGAAGGACACAAGTCAAGAGTGAGAGCAGTGGAAATGAGTTAAAGAGGAGCCTGTGGAGTCACATGGAGAGACAGGCTGACGAATGAGGATATAAAGGAGCGTTGTGGTGTGGATGTGGATGTGATAGAAAGCGTTATGAGGAACACACTGAGGTGGTTTGGCCATGTGGAGAGGATGGAGGGTGAGAGACTGACGAAGAGAGTGTATGTGAGTGAGGTGGAGGGGGGAAGAGGGAGGGGGAGGCCGAGGATGAGATGGAGGGATGGGGTGGAGAGGTATATGAGAGAGGGGTATATATATTTATATATATATATTTATATCTTTCTACCTATTTATATATATTTTTATATCTATCTACCTATTTATCTTTTTATCTATATACATAGATACATACATACATACATACATATTGATAGATAAATATATATATATATATATATATATATATATACATATATATACTGTTTAATAGCTATAATTGAAGCTCCATACACATAGTAATACCTTTAATATTTTCTTGTATGTATTTCTCTACCTGCCCTTTCGTACCTTTCCCTGCGTTTTCTTACCCTACCCTGCCTTTTTCTACCTTACCCTACCTTTTCCAACTCTACCCTGTCTTTCCCTGCCAAACTTTTCCTTTCCCTACCTGCATCTCCTTACACAACCCAACCTATATCGATTTATCCCTGCCTTTCCCTACTGTACTCTGTATCTCCCTACTCTACCCCGCCTTTCCCCATCTAACTCCGCCTTTCCCTAGCCTTCCCTGCATCTACTTACTCTACCCTGCCTTTCTTTATCATATCATGCCCTTTATTGCCAAGCTTTCGCTTTTCCTACTCAACCTTGTATCTCCCTACCTTATCTTGTATCTTCCTACTCTTGGTTGCCTTTCCTTATCCTACCCAGCTTTTTCCATTCTTACCCTACCTTTCCCAAACTTATCATGTCTTTCCCTGCCAAGCCGTTCCATTCTTTACCTGCTTCCATATACTCAACCCTGCATATCCCTATTCCCTTATGTCTTTTCTTTCCCTACCCTTCACCTCCCTACTCTACCCTGCCATTCTCTACCCTTTCCATAGCCTACCCTACAACTACCTATTCTACCCTGCCTTTCCCTGCCATGCCTTGCTTTTCCCTACCAAACCCTGCATCTCCCTACCATATTCTGCCTTTCCCTACTCTGCCCTGCGGTCCCCTACACAAACCTACCCTATCAGTCCCTGCCCCACTATGCATTGCCTTTCCCTACCGGTATTCTCTCACGCAACCCTGCGTCTCCTTATTCTATCCTGCCTTCCCCAGCCCTAACCTGCATTTCCGTACTGCACCCTGCCTTTCCCTACCCTTCCCTGCCTTTCCCTGTCATGCCACTACCCTACCCTACCCTACCCTATCCACACTTTGCAGCTTGCAATTTCCACGCTGTGTCTGCAGACTCCCAGTTAACTCAACGTACCCAGACATGATGTCGTGTCTTATTCATTATTTTGATTATTCATTTCACTTTATTAGTTTCTCTTTCAGGTTATTTAAGCTGGTAGCCTACGGATATAGTATTACAGAATGTAATTTTTCCTTTTCAGTCTTTCCTTTGAAATTTCCATGTCAGTTTTTCCTTGCTGCATGGTGGTTTTTCTCACTTTTTTCCTGCCACTTTTGACTGGAGGGTTTGGAGGCGGGGGGAGCCCTCTTACTTTACTATCTTTATCCTTCAGCATGTAAAATTAGATCTCGTAGTCATAGTCTACTCTGTAACAAGCAGCCTTAAAAGGACCATAAGGTCTGCTGCTGTTTGCTTTCCTTTGTACTCCTTTGTACACGCTTTGCCTTTCCCTACCTGCATCTCCTTACCCAACCTTGGATCTCTCTATTTAACCCTCCCTTTCCCTACCCTACCCTTGATCTCCCTACTATAAGATGCCTTTCCCTGCGAAGGTTTGTCTCTCCATACCCAAACTTGCCCTTTCCTGACATGCCTTTCATTTCCCCATCTTATTCTGCCTTTCCTCACACTGAAGATACGCGAACGCTTCAGAAGAGTTCGTAAATATATGTAAAGACCCTGCTGTAGACAGCGGCGAGTGACAGCAGTCGGCTACACACCAGCAAAAGTGAAAGTGACTCTAACTACAAAGCTATTCTGGTTTGGTATAGTTATACCACCAAAGACACGTACTGATATAGAGAATTAACTACGTTCATAACGACACCAAAAACGTTGGTACGGCTGAATGCCTCACCACTTTCCTTAACAGAGTTAGCAATGGTTGCTGCACTGCTGTGTCCCTTGACCTTGAAAAAGCCATTGAGCTTGCCAATGCAACATCTGTTCTTTCTATCCTAGCAGGTAGAGGTGTTGCTGGTAAGATGCTTGGATGGCTCAGAGACTTTTTAAAAGGACGTAGTGCACTTGTTCGCTTTCAAGGGTACTCCTCCTTTCATCGCCATGAAAACGGAACCCCCCAAGGCAGTATCTTGAGCCCCTACCTCTTCAACATACTCATGGATGAGCTACTAAACATACCCCTGTGAGCAGGGGTAAAGATCCTTTGCTATGCAGATGACCTGGCCATTGTATCTACGGGACCAGATAATGAGTGCAATTCTCAGCATACCCTACAGCTGATTCATGGGCGATGTCTGGAGTTGGGGTTAAAGATTAATCCCTGCAAGTCAAACGCCATCGCTTTTAAAAAACCAGACCCTGAGCACCCACTCTACATCCAAGGTACAGAACTTGAGTGGGTCTCCAGCCATCAGTACCTAGGTGTCTGGTTTGATAAGAAGCTGTCTTTTGATGCACAGGTAAGGTACCTGCGGGAAAGAGCAGCTACTAGGTCCAGGGTCATGAGATCCATCACAAGCCTGAAGGGAGGTGCCGGGTAAAACGCCCTTCGCACCTACTATACCCATGCCGTCAGATCCATAGTTGACTATTCTGCCCCATGTCTTGTAACTCTCAGTGAACATCTGTTAGCCAGATTAGAGGTAATACAAAACAATGCACTCCGACTTATACTTGGAGTCCCCATGTGGACCAAACTGTGCAACCTTCAACAAGAAACTGACATTAACCCTCTAGGGGTTCGCATACAGTAACGTACAGCTTGCATTCTTGCTAAAATGACACATCTTCCCAGGCCATCACCTCCTGCTGACACAGTAACTGCAGTGCTGCATCAACAGACTGCTTCTTATAGAGAAACATTAGCACAACGTGTGGCGACTGTCACGGGTTTTTTAAAATAATAAATGCAAAATTATTTAATGATAATGTTCAATAATACTGAACACAGGAACAAGAATTGTCTTGCTAAATCAAGCAATGATTACTTTACGCTGGCTTGCTTCGCACGATTCTCTAAAAACGAGAATTTATAAGCTTTCTCAACAGTACACAGCAGAGACTAATTATTCAATTGCTGTTTATTAGTACTGTTAGCCTCTGGAGAAAGTTACTTCACCCCTGACAATAAATAACTAATACTATTAATAATATCAGGTTCTTGCTGATGCTTAACTCCTAGAAGGCACAACGGATTTTAAGCTTAATACAACAAGACTGGCCCAAGTACCAGTTATGAATGGCAAAACGTTTCTGCAAGCTAGGAGCTATAAGGGAAATAAGCTTAATTGTGGAGAAATGAAACACAAGTTTACATTACATTAAGCTCAAGAAAAAGAACTGTTAAATTTATTGATTACAAAGAAATAAATTTAACGTTACATCACAAATGAATTCAAATAAAGATATCGTACTCACTCACTCACTCAAAAGCTAAATTCTTACGCCTAGGAAAAACACCTTAACTAAACTCTTAAATCTAGGAAAACGAAAAGAAAATACTGGTCAATGAATGTGCTGTATCACCGAAGAAGGGTGGGAGCCTGGAGAACTGTAGTCTAGTGGAGTCTGGGTGCTAGCTGACCTCTCACTACTCTCACTGCTGGAGCACAGAACCTCACTCCGTCACGACAGACACTTGACTGACTAACTCGTGGGAAAGAAAGGGAGTGCTATGGCCGCGTTTTTTTAACGGTCGAGGCAGGCATGGGCGAATAATAAAGAAACAATAATATCGCTCAGTAGAGCACTTAATGACGTGCATTAGATTGGTCACTTTTGAAACAGTGACGAATATTTTGAAAAGTATACCACCGAAATGGAGAGAGAAACGGTTAACTGAGCGATACACAGTGAGTTTTCCACTAATAGTTTGTGGTTTCTCACAAAAGGAAAATGTCGCGAATTTGATTCGTGACAGCGACAGCAATCTCAGTTGTTGGTATCAAAGACCTCATAATTGCAAAGGGAAAGGACACACCTCACCCCAATTATACTATCCCTCCACCCTGGGCACCACCAACCATTCACCTGCATACCATCACCCCACCAGTTCCAAGGCAACATCTGCATCAGCTCAGCTACACCAGGAAGCCCTCCAAAGCATGCATGCTTTCTCCCTGGATGGAGCCCTGACATACTATACTGATGGCTCGGTTGACCTCCTCAACAACACTCCTGGGGCAGCCATGATCTGTAATGAAACTGTTAAAGTGTGGAGACTCAGATGGAGCCTCCACGTTACAGACTGAGCTGGTTGCTATTGCAGGAGCCCTGCAGCATGCACTTGACCAACCACAGTCACACCATGTAATACAAGCAGATTCTCTGACAGCCATAAAGACATGCCACCAAGAGGGTAATTGTCGAAATGAACATTCTCCCAAGCCTGGCACAGACCAAGGCAAAAGCCTAAAGCCATGCATATCTTCTTTCCCGACGTCAACACGACTCATGCGTGGGGTCGGGTTCCCCATCAGCAACCTGGTATGCTACGGCCACACAGTACCAGCCTCTCAGTGTTGACAAGGCGGTCCCTGCCCATGTTCGCACTTACCTACACCGCCTTCACCTGGGATACAAAGGAGCACGTCAAATGCTGGACACCAACAAAGAAGAGGAATGTCAGCACTGCAAAGAAGTGTCCAACGAACCTCTGCTTCACTACCTTCTCAGGTGTCCTGATACTACCACGCTTAGGACAGGCTATCCAGCTTCACCACCAACCACTGCTAGTGAGGCATCAACAGCGGCTGCCAGGCTCATTGCAGTGACACCAACAGCTGAGCTTGTAAAGCTCGTCTCTGTCGGACCCCCACCACGATAGGCAAGACGATGAGTTCAGCTTAACTGTGGGCTGCTTAAAGGCAAAGTCCCGCCCCAATATCCCATGAAGGGGATATTGGTAAATTTAAAAAAAAGGGGGTGGCAGGAAAATAAATAAATTACCATTTTCGTGTTGTAAAATTGTTACATTTTTTCCCTCACGTGCCACTCTGCATAAATACGCTGCTTCAGTACGTTACACGTGATGTTACAGAAGGAAACGTCAGCAATAAGTGGTGTATTATTGAGGAAAGGCAAATAATTATATAAGGAAAACAACGTGGTGTCACCTCGATTACAATCACGCTCACATGGCGTTAGCAGAAAAAATGTCATTTCTGGAGTGTCCCTGCTATGGGATGGTTAATGGCCACAGTATTAACGCTCAGGTTCCCGTGACTTACACTCATACGAGTACAATCATTTGGTGTCTGTAGGAACTGAGTACCAGAATTGTCTTGTCCATGGATGTTAAAAGAAATTGACATCCCTTGAAATTGCAAATTAAACACATATGAACAAATCAGCAAGTATAACTATATTGAACAACTCCGCCATGTAGAATGCTGCTTTAAATAGCCTCGTGCTCACCCAGTAGAAATGTACACCCAGCCAAAAATCGTGTGTGAAATGTTTTTATATCCTATTACCAATGACGATGGATATTATCATTATGGCACATGTTGCGTGTATTATAAGTATTGTTATGCACAGTAATCCTTGTCATTCAGTTTACTTTTAGATACTGTAGCACTTCATTGTGAAGGGTAATAGTAATTACATGTATCGCCTAGGACGTTTGCTTGATGAATTGGCGTGGACTCGACGGTAATGTACGATAAAACCTAAAAAGTCAACACTGCGTCATAGCATGCTCCATAATCTTAGTGAGTCAAATATACCGAGTTATCCAATATTGGGTGATGAAATAACAGAAGAGAGCAGTAAGTAGTATTATGCAACTACTTAAGACGTCCTGTGAATAGCACTCACTCTTTCATTTCCAGACGTCTTCTCGTAGCATAAAAATACCCTGGTGGCAATGTGGTGGTCAAATAATATAGTCTCTGTTTTTAATCCTGCAAATCTGAAGGTTCCTTCTCAGACAGAATAAAATAATCTGTTTTGAATATCATGATAGTGAAGGGGCTATCACATAATCGAGAGGTCAATAATATATTCACGTAGTACTTTGCATTACAATTATGATTTTGTTTTCTGTATGACTGATCACATTCCTAAATGCTCACTTAATTCTTAGTCTTACACTATAATACTTGTAATAAATTAATATCACGCTGGTGCAACTTAAATACTATGAGGTTTGTATCAGGCCAAACCGTTTTGTTTCCCCTTGGGATGAGACTGTAAAATGCTTACATTATACCAATTGAGGTAACACAGCATACAGTTACCCTGATGTTATATATATATTCACAGGCATTAGTACCAACCTTTCCGAGACATCTCGAGCTGTAACTAATGAACAGGGGAGGAAACCGTCAAAGCTATCCAGTGGGTTAGCTTTTCATCAACTGCAGGCTTACACCATTTGCTGTAGAAAAATCTTTGACTCAGAAGAAATCTGGTGTTTGGTTATTAAGTTTGGAAAAACTGGTGTTTAGATTTAAAGTGATCCTAAACACATCCGTAATCGCCATATGGAAACTCATCTATATCTATCTAGGCTGCTTCCCCCAAGGAAAGGGAGGTAGCCGAGACAGGACGACACATTCCCCATTTACTCATCCATTCAAACACATTCATTCGCATCTTATCCCCAAAATAGAGAAAGGACAGATCCTCACCGCACCACACCGCACGAGGATCAACTGCGCAGTGCAATCAGTGACATCCGCAGCAGGGCCCGACAGCAGAGCTGGTTTACCCCTGCCACATCATAATAGATCCATCCCCTTACCCGCACCTGACCTGATGAGTCGTCTATATCTAAATGCACGAAAACACTGCGCCAGGGTTTCTGTGTATCCAAAAACGATCCCTGTCTACGACTCAGAATTTGGGAAAGTTGGCTATTACATAAGCATTACTGTACATGATGGTTGATTAGAAACTCAGGATTTTAATTACACCTTCCCCTACAAGCACTTTATACTTAATCTTTAATATCCCCGGGAGGTGAGAGTGAAGAAAAAAATGTTGTGGGTGACAATCATATGCTTAGATATTTCAGCTCAGATTTCTTTTATGTACACCTGCTTTTCTTATATATATATATATATATATATATATATATATATATATATATATATATATATATATATATATATATATATATAACTTTTGGAAGTGAAAGATTTGTGTCAGACTTTGTAGAAAACAGTTGACATTTCTATCTCAGTAGTAAAGATTTCATCAAAATCCTGAAAGCAGATTGAGGAGCAATCATAAAGGAATGTAAGATGATCGTCTCCGGAGCGTTTTTAACAGATTCATTCTTATGGTCGCAAAGCTTATGAGAGGAAAGATGCTTCAGCACCACTCTGCAGAGGACAGACCAAAAGATCTTAAAGTTACAAGAGATTAAAGCAGCCACGCAAGAGTCAGGGTGCTGGGAGTGGTGAAACTTCATTAGGACAGGCTGGCTAAGAACAGACTTCCAGCAAGAAGGAAATATGCTCGCTGACAGACATGGCGAGAAGATTTTGTCTCGGCAGGGTGTCAGCACAAAAGCAGAGTTCTTCAAAACAACAGAAGAGATCCAGGCGTGGCCGTAAATCTTCTTAGTGTTAGGTCAGTAAGGGAAAGAAATTATATCTTTTGGCGAAATTCAAATGGCGGGCATGAACACGATGAGTCAGCTTTCAGATTAGTTTCGTGCTGCCAGGGCTGGTCAGTCATTACAGTGATTGATTAAATACACCCGCTGTGTTTTTCTTAACTTGCACTAGTTTGATTAATAGGTAAAAATTTATTTCATAGGGTTTCAATTTATCTTGGAGTATTATCAGTTGGTTAACCAATTATAGCTGAAACACTAGTCCCTAAACTTTAAAAGTGGAGGCGAAATCTGATCGATGGCAATTTCGAGGAGGGAATTCACAAATGCTGGGACGAGACTTAGGACGAACTTGAGATTGTGTTAATTCTGAATTGAAAACTTACTCAGATCCGTCTCAAGAAACATTACTTGACAATATGTTACACCACAGCTCAAGACTGACCTGGAAACAGGGCTCAAGTCGGGAAATAAAGCAGACATTTATACGTTGCTAGGACAAATAATCATGCTGCATTTTATTTTTAATTTAAGACGGGAGTCTTGAGGACAATTCAATGAGGCCAGGCAATTATAGGATATTATAATACTAATATAATTATACTGAACCCTACCTGTCATCAGTCACAACGGTCTGTGTTATACAGTGAGACTGATTTCATTACGATTGTCTTAATCAGATATTAGCAACACGATATTGCTATTAATAGGGATGGGCAGGAAACGGCAAAAACAGCAAGTCAAAATCACAGTTTTGAAAGAAGATTAACGAATTATGAGTTGGTATTCATACTAACCATGCAATTTTGTGTTTGCTGGCAAAAATTAAGTCAACAGAGCCATGCACATGCGAGGTATGGTAAATGAAAAAAGTTGAGAAAACACTACATTCTGTCAATTTCCTTCTTCTCAGTTTCTTAACTCACTGAGAAACCACTTATGAACCAGAGTATAAGAAACCCACCATGAGACTCGCTATAACCGGGGGTAGGGCAGTGACTACACGCTTTGGGAAGAAAGCAGACTTGCCGTCGTGCATGCAGCTGCCTCAATCTTTAAAGCACGAATGTCAAGCGCGCCATGACTGCAGGTATACGCATGCGCAATTCTGTTTCCAAGTAATGTACAGCTGCAAATGTTCAATGTGGAGATTTAAAATTTCAATGCAGTAGAAGCAGAAGGAGAAGATGAAGTTGTAAACGGATGACCCCCTCCCCCTCCTCCAAAGGGTGGTGGCCTGGATGGCCTGGGTGGCCGCAGGTATATAGTAAATAGCCGTAGATATTTACCCTCACAGTACAATAGAGCTTAATATCAGTGATGCTTCTCATTGTTGCCAATGTACATCAAGAATGCTCATTTCTATTTAAAAAAAAAAATACGTAGTTACATATATAAATATATAGACAGACAGACAGACAGACTGACAGACATAGATAGGCAGATAGATAGATTGAGAGATAGATGAAAACACACACTTATTTGCAATTGTAAAATAGATATTACTGAAAGGTTAATAAATTATTTGTCACAATAAATAATTATGCGAAAAAGAGCGCAAAAAAGTGTAAAAAACGTTACGAAAATAATGCAGAGGGAGTAGGGACGGGAGGACCAAAAGGCAAAGAAACGAGAGGGGATGGGCATTGATACCACTGTGAACATATCATGCGATACATCGTGCCCACAGTCCCTCTATTTCCTCTGGCCCATTTAATGTGGGATCACATTAGCATTAAATCCTCGCCCTCTCTTGGACTTAAATCCAAATAATCCGTGAAAATATCATAACGAGTTCAAGTCGTCCATCCTGGAAGGGGGAAAGTGAGATTCGACGCTGTTCACAAAGTACTTTGAAGAATCTAACTCCCTGTCATTTCGATTCATCTCAGCCATTTATAAAATTTGTCTATCAATTTATTCATCTATCTATGCGTACTGTATATATATATATATATATATATATATATATATATATATATATATATATATATATATATATATGGAGCCTGTGTGGTAGAGTGTGCGTTTTGCACGCTGCTGAGCGCGGGTTCGCCTCCCGCCAGAGTTGTAAAAACTTTGGGAAGCGTTCATCAAGCCACTTGCTACTTTGGCGGACACAAGGGGTGCTGTGGTAGAACCAGTGTCTCATATTAGTATGCTTCCACCCAATCGGCTTAAGGCGGGCAGATTACACTTGGTTCACAGACTACACACACATCCAAAGCCACTACAACACTACAATCACACTCACAAGCATTTCTCACTCTATATACAGTCTCTAACAGACAGCCTAAGCCACTGGGTTGAGATACATTGGATGTATCGTCCCTGCTTCGGTAGGGATAAGCCGGTCCTGCAGTGGACCTCAACGGCTGATGATGATATATATATATATATATATATATATATATATATATATATATATATATATACTTATTATGGCACAAACTTGTTCGAACTGACACAGACAGCTAAATTCGAGCTATATTGGTCATTAAAGTTAATTTTTTCATTCCCAGTGGAATAATTTTAACGTCTTTAATATGGGTGAAGTCTAGAGTCGAATCGAATCGCCTGGCCTCTGCTCCCTGTACGCAAATTTTCAGATTAATAGATTCCTTCTGTTTTGAGAAAAGGCAGTATTTGTAAAATTACCCATTTCTTAATAGATATGGATTCATTGACCAGAATATGGTAAGAGCCCAGTCCCTCAAACTAGTGACTTTGCCTCAGCTGTGGTTAAAACCTTTAACTTTATACCATACCCTCGTTTGGCCTGACTTAACCTTGAAACCTTTGCCCTTTAAGATCGGAAAGATTCCATTTCCATTTGGCTCTACAGAACCAATTTTAGGTTTTATCTGCAGTTGTGATGAATTTGTAGTTTCTGTCCACTATTTTGGATCACATCTATTTGAAGCACCTAAACCTCCTAGACCAGGATGCATCCATTTGTTGGTTATGTGACTTCATGTATGAACTAATCTTGATCAACACACAATAACTCATCGCTGAGGTATGATAAAAAAAAAAGAAAAAAAAAACAGTCCAGTGGACGACTCCGTCATCTGAATTTACAACTGATGAAATTTTTAAGCAATCTTTCGAAACACGTAAGACCTGGGGGTAGGGGGGTTTTCAAGAATACTCCCCCAGTATCCCTGCTTGTCGTAAAAGGCGACTAAAAGGGTTGGCGGAGGGTTAGTGCCCCTCCCCGGAAAACAACTAACTAAAAAAACAAACAAGAAGCCTCGGACAAGGACTGACCAAACGTTGACGACCCAGGACCGGACAAAGGACTTGGTAATGTGTACATGGAATGTAAGAGGAGCGAATGATGAGGTGAAAGAGAGATTGTCCAGGTGCTTGAGGATGCGAAAGTGGATGTATGTGGAATAACTGAAACAAAATGGAGAGGAGAAAGTGTGAGAGAATGGGAGTATGGTTGGGGTATATGTGCAGGAGTAGATGAGAATGAGAGGGCAAAGGAAGGAGTGTGTATAGTTGTGAGTAAAAGATGGAAGAAGAGCATAAGGCAGTATGGATCAGTTGGGTCAAGGATTGTGTGGGTAAAGTTGAAAGTTGGAATACAAATGTGGGCGATTGTGTGTGTGTATGCGCCAACGCAAGATCGTGCTAGAAGAGTGAGAGAAGAGTTCTGGACAAATGTGGAAGTGTGCATGGAAAAGTTTGGAAGGAATGAGAGAGTGTTTTTGATCGGTGATATGAATGGTAAAGTTGGTAATGTGAAGGTGGATGGAATAGTTGGTGAGTGGGGTGTGCCTGCTGAGATAGATGAGAATGGGAGTGCGTTAGTGGACATTTGTGCTGGGAGGGGGTTGGTAATAGCCAATACCCTCTTCAGGCATAAAATGATCCACAGGTATACATGGCGAGTGATGAGAAGGGTGGGTGGTGAACTGAATGAAAGGAAGGCAATGATTGATTATGTGTGTGTGGATGAAAGGATGCGAAGATGTGTAAAGGATGCAAGAGTGTATAGAGGTTGGGGGAGTGGACTTTCTGACCACTACTTGGTGGTGGCCAGAATTAGGATGCAAGTAAGATGGAGGAATAGAAGAAGAGAAAGACGAGAGGAAGGAGTAGTTGCAAGGAGAGTGGAAAGGTTACAAGAGGATGAGAAAAAGGCAGAGTATAAGAGAGAAGTGGAGGAACGATTGGGCAAATATGAATTGGAGCAGAGGGGAGACGTGGAAGGTGTGTGTAAGATATTTACAGAAGAAATATGTGCAGCATGTGATGTGGTGTGTGGAAGGAAGAGAAGACGGAGGGGGGTGCAAGGAACAGCGTGGTGGACTGAAGAGGTGAAACAGGCTGTGGCACAACAGAAGAAAGCATACAATGAATGGATGAGAAATAGGGGCGTGGAAGAAGTTGAGAGGCAGAAGAGAGAGTTATATGTGGAAAGGAAGAGAGAGGTGAAAAGATTAGTAAGAGAGAGTAAGAAGAGAGTGGATGAGGAATTTGGAAGGAATTTGAGTGTAAAGTGGAGGGACTGTAAGAAAATGTTCTGGAGAGAAGTGAAAAGAGTAAGACAGGGTGGAAGTGAAGTTAGCAGGAGTGAAAGATAAACATGGTAGATTACTAGCGGAGAAGGGAGAAAAAGTGAGCAGATGGAGAGAACACTTTAAGGAATTGTTGAACGTAGAGGATGGAAGTAATGCGAGTATAAGTGGCTGGGGAATGGCTGGGAGAAGGAGGGAGGTGAGAAGACAGGTAGAAATCAGTAGGATAGAGGTTGTGGAAGCAATGAAGAAAGTTAAATCAGGGAAAGCCCCAGGAATTGATGGAGTGTGTGGTGAGATGCTGAAGCATGGGGGAGAGATAGTAGTAGAATGGATGTGGAAGATGTGCAGATTGGCCTGGGAGGAAGGTAGAGTCCCGGAGGATTGGAAGTCAGGTATAATTATTCCCTTGCACAAAGGAAAATAGGAAAAAATAGAAGTGTGTGGTAATCATAGGGGCATTTGTCTTCTTAGTATAATAGGAAAAGTGTATGGTAGGATACTTATAGACAGAGTTAGAGAAAGAACAGAGAAATTAGTTGGAGAAGAACAGGGAGGCTTTAGGAAGGGAAGAGGTTGTGTAGATCAGATATTCATTCTTAGATCTTTAGTGGAAAAGTTTCTAGAGAAGGGAAAGAAGTTGTATGCGGCTTTCATGGATTTGGAGAAAGCATATGACAGGGTGGATAGACAAGGATTGTGGAAAGTGTTAAGAATATATGGAGTAGATGGGAAGTTGTTGAATGCTGTGAAGAGTATGTACGATGGTGCGAAGGCTGCAGTGCGTGTGGATGGTGAACTAAGTGAATTTTTCTCTTTGAAAGTTGGGTTGAAACAGGGATGTGTCATGTCTCCATGGTTGTTCAATCTGTACATGGATGGGGTAATAAAGAGGTACAAGGTAGGGTAGTGGATGTTGGAGTGGCCCTGGTGAGAGAGGATAGTGTTTGGAAACTCCCTGTACTGTTGTTTGCAGATGATACTGTGTTGTTGAGTGAAGATGAAGGGGAGCTGCAAGGCTTGGTGGATGAGTTTGAGAGAGTGTGTAAGAACGGAACCTAAAGGTGAATGTAGGGAAGAGTAAAGTGATGGTCTTTGAGAGAGGTGAAGTCAGTGAATGTATAGCGAGGTTGGATGGTGAGGAATTGGAAAATATGAGTACGTTTAAGTATTTGGGTAGTGTGATGAGTAAGGATGGAGGTTTGGAGGGTGAAGTGCTTGAAAGGGTACAGCAGGGAAGAAAGGTTGCTGGTTCCTTGAAAGCAGTGATAAGAAACAGGGAAGTGAGCATGGAAGTAAAAAAGTTACTACATGACAGTATTGTGATACCAACTCTAACGTACGGAAGTGAAGCTTGGACGTTGTTGGAAGGACACAAGTCAAGAGTGAGAGCAGTGGAAATGAGTTATTTAAGAGGAGCCTGTGGAGTCACATGGAGAGACAGGCTGACGAATGAGGATATAAAGGAGCGTTGTGGTGTTGATGTGGATGTGATAGGAAGCGTTGTGAGGAACACACTGAGGTGGTTTGGCCATGTGGAGAGGATGGAGGGTGAAAGACTGACGAAGAGAGTGTATGTGAGTGAGGTGGAGGGTGGAAGAGGGAGGGGGAGACCGAGGATGAGATGGAGGGATGGGGTGGAGAGGTATATGAGAGAGGGGGGTGTGAGTTGGGAGCAGGGTAGTGAAATGGCGGGGGACAGGGCGACTTGGAGGCGATTTGTTTGTGGCCACCCCAAACGGGATTGAGGCGTCTGGCAATAGATAGATAGATAGATATTAGTCATCCCCATTTACGCTGTGCACATTCTAAAGAGGTTATAAGTGAATAAGCAGGTAAATTTGGATAAAAGTAAAATTGCCTTTTTATTTTTTTTTACATTCTAAGAAACTTTAAAAAATTATGGAGCTGTAACCCCCCCCCCCTGCCCCTCAGCCGCCCACCCAACCTTCCCAAAATGCAACACTTGTGCCGGAAGTTTCACCGCACCGCGCCTCCCAGCTCCTCCAACTACGTTCTTTATTCTGTGCCATTTTTCTATTCTTTTCTCATAGGATCAACAATTAACCTCAAAAACTGTCACAGGTGCTTCATGTATCTCTTCATTAAAACCGAAATGTACTTTTTTTTTCAACATTACACCTTAAATTGTATTTTTTCCGAGGGACATCGAACATGTAAGCACGATACGTATATACTTACTTTTCTCTTCATCTGCCTTGTGTTTTGTTTAGAAAAAGCTTCCGATCAAGCATTTTCTTGCAACCATACTGGCTAACCTAACCTACAACACTCCTTTCATAGGATGTATTACCGGCACCTCAACGCACCACTCACCACCACCCCAGACTGTCATATCTACTCTTGACACACACACACAAACACACACACGGATATTCTGACAGAAATAAGTGGCAGCACCACCCTAACATAACGCTAATCTTCACAGAGTGATGTACTCCTCCGGCCTTGCCACATTACGCTCCACCATTTCAGGATATACCGCATGATCCACACACCCACTTTGGCTGACCCACCCATCCATCCCATTCGCCACACACCCACTCAGCCCACCTCAACCATCCACACTGCCTACCTTGCCTGTCCACCCACCTAACCATCCCAACGGCCCAGCCAACTTGCACACCCGCCTATTGTGTCCACCTTCCTGCCCACCTCACACACCCAACTACTCATCGTGCCCAACCACCCACACCATCTCCTGAGTCCATCCACCCAACCCACTTTGCCCACTCCGCCTTCTCCACCCACCCACTCTGCCCTCCACCCCCACCTGTTCACCCACCCAACAACCTACCCAAACCACCCACCCACCCACTTACCCACCCCAACACTTCCCCCCACCCATCCCCCAACCAACCTACCTATCACAAGGAAGACTTGCACGCTCACCCACACAGAGGCACAGCTGCTTTGATAGTAGGTTTGTTTTCACCTGACGGGACTGGACCACTCCTACAACTTGAAAAAAAAAAAATTATGGTTGCATGAAATTCGATGAGCCGCAGTTATGAAGCAGAAATGAATCTCCTTGGTAACTAACCAAATCGGTTCCCCAGTCAAGCACACCTGGCTATCAACCGACCTGAAAGGCGTCATAAATGGTTGTAATCAGGCCAGAGTAAATGCGATGCGCAGTGAATCTTGGCTGACCTGAACGAAAATAGATTAATCTTAAGTTGCCTGGTTGGACTTACCTGGGTCTTAAAATGACTTGAATAGGTTTGAACTGATATACCTGAGGCGCTCTGGATATGAAGGCCCTGACTGGAAGAAAATAAACCTGGTTGGACCTAATTTAGCTTAATGACTTTGAATTAGTATCGCTGTGGTTGAAGGGAAAATCTGAAATGACATGGCCTGTAGAAATGAAAGTACGAAGCCTTGATAACCCTGAAGTAGCATTGCTGTACCTCACTGGACCTGACTTTGAATGACCCAGCAGTGACCTGGACTGTCCTAACTAGACCTCAGCGGATTGGCGTACCTTCATGGATCTGTTACGTCCTCGATGTAAATGCACTCTGAACTATCCTCAGATATTATGACTGAGCTGAATTGGATATGAAGAGTCTGAATGAACCTTATCCTCTTCATTTCTATAACATTTTTTTTTCCCCCCTGCTAGCGGAATGATAACGGTCAGACAAGGAGTGATGTATGCGTTGTTTTTAGAACAACAGATCTAGGGTCAAATAACTAGGCAAGATCGACTTAAAGCTGATGTCCGATTTAGACCAAAGTTTATGAAAAGACTGAGAATACAGCTAGAAGAAAATGATTAATAAAAATAATTAATATCAAAATCACAGAGAAAGGTCAGCTGCCAGTGTCACAGAGCAAGGTCAACTCAGACAGCTTTGATCTTATTTGAACCATACTATGTGCAAAGCTTAACGACCAGGATTTTTTTTTTTTAAATCAGTCAAAGGTCAATATTGGCTAAAGTCAGAGTTCCATCGGTGTGTCTGTTTTTTAACAAAATAACTAATACATTTTTTTATTTGACTTAAATGAACTCAGTGGCTCAGTTGAGGATCATCCAAAAGGGTGACTTATAGTTTTGAGAAGAGGTCAAAGGTCAAAGGTTAAGTGGCAAGACCAACTTAAATAGCTTTTATCCGAAGTAGATTTATCTTTGTTTAAGAACTATAGTTAATATATCTAAAGACACAAGAATTCGATGAAAGCCACTGGGCGAAGCCAACTAAAACAGGTTTGATCTAAGTCGAACCAAAGCTGATGGAAGGGTTAAGAGTTAGGAAAGAATGGAGTAACTGGATATTGAGAGTAATCTGTCGAATATCAAGGTCACAGTCAAATATTCGATCCTAAGACCAGTTTGCGTGCACGATTGTTGCACTCCCTGAGAGCTTCTTCTTGTTTATCATTTTATTACCATCCCCAGAAGATTTTGTTCAGCTTGGGAGAGGCTTTTCGGATTGGAAGAGTTAGATACAGCTTTACTTAATCCATCACTGCTCCAGGACTTTCCTATCTTAAAATAATGAAGTATTCAGCTAGCAGAAAGAATAAAATGAAAAATTCATGGTCGACTTTAAACAATTACGTGACCTGAAAGGAAAAACCTCACCTTAAACCGTACACATTGAACTGACTAGATTAATTAAGCAGAAATGGATGTGAATTGCTCTGCAGGACCTGAACTTTCCAGAACTGACATAAAGGTGGACGTAAGAGTACCTGAATTGACTTCAATATGCTTCAGTTAATCTGACTGACTCGGAAAAGATTATCAAGACCTAAGCTGTCCTGATGCAGAGCAATGGACTAAGTGATTTGTATTTAAGTCACACAAGAAAATAATAATCATTACCCTTCACAACATGTTCTTCTGATGGTTATACCAGCTAACGTAAATACTAACTGACATTGTATGTCGGCTGACGGTTTTGACGGTGTATTGATATACTTTCACATCACAAATAAACTGATTACGAACGGTATTGCTATTTCTGTTCCCACACTGCTTGGCTTATAATAGCCTACCGAGATTGGCCATGGTAATGCTCCTCTAAGCCCTTAATCGTTACCTTTCCTCTTCCTGCTGACAACCAGAGTTACCATATATTTTTTTTTCCGAGTTAATCTAATTCTTTCACTACGATGGAACACTTATTTATTTCAGTCTTTGTATTTTTTTCTTTAATGTGTCCAACTCTGGGCAAGGCTTCACGGCCTGTCCCAAGGCCCAGTAGTTCTCCTACACATCCTCGTGTCACCACTTCAGTACTAAGACCCATCGTCCATACTGAATACATGCTAGGTCTGTCTCATAAAGGACTGGTTTACTAGCGGGGGTATTTTTACGATATCTGCTAGTCTTCTGGTGGATCAGTTAATTATACTTTTATGAAATTCAAATCCAAAACTATTCCCTGCTCCAGGCGGGATTTGATCCTGGGTCCATTAGGACTGCAGGCTGCCTCTCTATCAGTTCACCCGCCGCTCTCCCGATGATTGTAGGCAACTTGCGGTCTTTTTAAGTTAAAGAGGTTAAATATGGACTTATCTTGCCCTTCAGTACAATGGGTCCCTCCAAAGCGGAGCATATAATCCTCTTGTGGTAACCAGTATAGAATAAGAAGTAATATGCATTGGGATTAAACGGGTTAAACTTTACATTTCTTTGTTAACTTTTCTTCATAGATACAAAGCTCCTTGGCACAGATTTCCCAGCATTACAATGTCTTACCACCATTCCTGCTCCATTACCCGACTTTAAACCTCACAACCAGAGGCCCATCATAACCAACCAAAAGTTCTAACCAGAAAGCATCCGTCATGAACCTCCACCAAACATTCATCCCACAAAAACTGTCCTTCCCCGAGAGACAAGAATGCGCCTAGTAAGCTTACAATGTGGCCCCCCAACCCCTCCCTGCTTCAGCCCCAGCACCAAATACAACTCACGAACATTCATCCATGCCCTCACCATAATGCAGCCCTCCCCACTGCAACATACTTCCTCACTTCATATACCTCCCTTTCACACACAGTCCTCCAGTATAATATAATATCCACAACACATCCATGGAAGCGGTCTGCCTAGTGCCTACTACAGTCCATCAGATTCACGTTTAGATGAGCCCCCTGATTCTACCACCCGGTTCACCACACTTCATTAACTTCACGTTCAGATGAGCTCAGGGCAGTAATAAGAGTAAAAACAACAGCCTCGAAACAATTAGACTAAACTAAATAACGTCTGATAGGTGACTAATTCATATTTCCCTAACGAACGACACATACAGTAGTTATAGCTAAATCCTATCTGTAGCTCTCAGTCCTGCTCTGTGCCCTTCTATTCCTATAACTTCTATCCTGTCATCATCATCATCATTATCCAGACCTCCTTTCCCTCCCTAGGGCAGGGTGAGGAGAAGCAATGTCCAGACAACCCAAATTTGCCCAATCCAATGGGCCACGCTTCCATTTACTCATAAGTCGAGCCCCCGGAATCAAGGCTCTATCGGATACGTCCAAAACATTCACCACGTTCTGTAGCTTCACATAAACGTATTCGACTGAGTCAATCCGGACGCTGCCATGTTATAAAGGGGTGCCAAATCCCTGATCATGCACTTCTCCTCACAACATTCATCCAGCCAACTCGATCTCTTGTCATTTCCCTAGCCTCACTGACTTTCAAACCTCTCTTCCTCACACACTCATCCATCATATCTCTCCACCTTCTCTTTGGACTACCTCGCCTCCTCCTTCCTTCAAATTCACTTAGATATGCCTTTTTAATCACTCTATTGTTATCCATTCTCTCCACATGACCATACGATCTCAGTACACTCTCTTCGATTCTGGTGTCCACCGACTTCCTCACTCCACATCTTTCACGAATCACATTATTTCGTATCCTATCCACCCTCTGTACTCCACAGCAGTCCCACCTCCATTGCTCTTACTCTTGACTTTTCATTTTCATGCTACACCATAGTCTCACATCCATATATATATATATATATATATATATATATATATATATATATATATATATATATATATATATATATATATATATATATTTTATGCGAGGAAGAAGGAACCAAAGGCCATGAGCCCGCAATAACAGTTCCCTCCAAGAGAAAATACAAAATATAATAGAAAGCCAAATTCAAGATCCGATCATTTTGAGATGCCTGGACACACTACGTTTGAAAGACTGGAGATCATAGGCAGCAGGAAATACAGACAGAGGGAGACAGTTCCAGAGTTGACCTGTTGCATAAATGAAGGACTGGGAGTAACGGTTAACTCTTGCATTAGAGAGTTGGACAGAAAAAGGATGAGAGTTTGCTGCTAGACGGGTGCTACGCGCCCGTCGTTAAAGCTGGCACTAACACTACTTCATCTAAGCCTTGTGAAACTGCAACACTCAAAGCTCCGTTTCTTATCAAGGCTTTCATTGCACCAGCTCCCTTTCTTCCTTGTGTCACTCTACTTTCAACTTCTTTTGCACACTTTCCTTTCATTTCTGTCACTGTACCCAGGTATTTGAACTCTCTCACCAATTCCAGTCTCTCTCCATTCACTGTAACATTGCACTGGGAGTAACCTTCTCTCTCAGTAACCATGACTTTACTCTTTTCTACATTTACTCTCAAGGCACGACGCTCACAGACATCCACAAAACTCTGCACTAGGCTACCAAGTTCTTGTCCGGTACTTGCAAGCAGTACTGCATCATCAGCATACAACAAATTTGAGATATTCCATCCATCACCATTCATTACCAACGTCATCCCTTTCTCCATAACTCGTGTTTTTGCTTCTCTCATCACCCCATCCATATATATATTGAACAACTATGAGGACATCACACAACCTTGTCACATGCCCACACCGATCGTGACCCATTCACTAAGATGCACATTAACCCTTACACATGCTTCACTACCATCATAAAAACTCTTGGCGGCACCTAGCAGCTTACCAACTACACCGTACATGCGCAAACCTTTCCACAATCCCTCTCTGTCCACTTTGTCGTATGCCTTTTCCAGATCCATGAATGCCATAAACACCTTATGGTCCTTCTCACAAGCCTTCTCTGCTATCTGTCTCACTGCAAATATTTGATCCACACATCCTCAGCCACTCCTAAAGCCACCCTATTCATCACTCACTAGGACTTCTGAGATCTCTTTTACTTTCTCTATTATAATTCTCTCATATACCTTCCCTACCACCCTCAATAAACTTATGCCACAAAAATTCTTGCACTCACTTCGCTCACCTTTATTTTTGTACAGGGGTACAATCACAGCCTTTTCCGCTTCTGTCATATGTGTAATATAGCCCTGGAAGATAACTATATTCCACTGCACAGTCATTAGCTGAGCCTTTCAGCTTTCCAGAACGTCTAGCATCGGTGCAGTTTAAACTATCATAAAGTTAAGCTGTGCCACATTTACATTCAGCTCTTGTTCCTCACGTACTATACACTATAAGATTTATGACGCATACACCTACAATATTATGTCTTATCACCAAACAACTCAGAATTTTATGCAAACAGGAAACTACTTTCTGGCGAGCTTCAGTTCTCATGTTTCCGTCCGATCGTCCATCCCATCTGGTTTTCTTTGACCTCCCCGAGCACGTTAGGTCGCCAATATTTCACAGCCATGATCCAGAGCCACCCGTAGATCGATTTCCTCACTAAACTGTCCTTTTAATCTTACAGATGGTTTTGCATCTCATATCTATTCTATAATTTTATGTACTGTAATCTGTTACCCACTCCATGTATGTCCAGTTACGTCCCGCAGTTTAGTGCTTTTCCAATGTGAAGAATGCTACGTACAGCTGGCGGTAGCAGCAAGTTTCTTTAACACACACACACACACACACACACACACACACACACACACACACAAAGTTGTCCTTCAGCTTAAGAAGACGACACCTGCTATACCCTTAGAGACAATAATGTGTCTCGTTGTCTTTGGTGCCAACATGTTTGATTGTGCAGAAAGTTCATGAATCCTTAAACTTTTCCACATAGTCGGCATGTCAGATTCGGATTTCCTGGGAGAACTCTGTTTTGGTTATGCCACCGTTGTCTACGTTCTTTTCTGGCCAGGTATCAAACTTCTTCAAGTTGAATGGTTCCTTCACTTCAGAGGGCTCGCCATTGTTATTTGCCCTTGGTTTCAAGATATTTTGGTATTATGTTGAATTTCTTTAGAGTTGTCCTTATATGATCTTTATATCATCTCTTCTTCTCTCCCTCTGGGTTGCGGCGTGCTGCAGGGAATTGGCCATAAAGATCCTGGCAAGGAAGGCGATGCTTAGGCATGTAGGGCACGTGTCCAACCCATCTCACCTGCTTTTCAGTCATCATGGTTTCTGTGCTGGTTGATTCTGCCCGCTGGAGAATTTGTAAGAGACTTTATCCCCCCCATGTGAGTCGTAGAACGCACTGTAAACATCGGATGTGAAACGATTGAAGCTGTTTGATGTGATGCTGGTAGGTAGCACGAGATTCAGAGCCGTATAACATAGCAGAGAGGCATACAGCCATTTAGACTGATACCTTCGTCTCGATTCCCAAGTTGGTGTTTTCAAAGACTCTGTATCTGAGACGTCTAAAAGAGAATAAGGCATGGTTGACTCGTGCGAGGACTTCATCAGTGCTATGTTTACTTGTAAGCACACTTCCAAGGTAGGTAAAATTCTCCATATGTTATACATTTTCGCAATTAATCTGAAACTCAAGAGGCTTTGGTGAGTTGTTTCTGACATATTTTTCTTTTATTAACATTAAATCGGAACCCCATTGCTTGGTATATGTTAAGGGTTTGAAACTAAAGTGAGACTGTGTTGTAGGGCTTCACACACACACACACACACACACACACACACACACACACACACACACACACACACACACACACACACACAGTAGCCTACTTTTATACCAAGTTTTTGTAGTATCACCAAACAATTTACTGCCGTACGAGAATAGTGATGTTCTTTTGCAACACATAAAGTCCGTAACATAATCGTTATACAGAAGTGCATTATCATAACGCTGTATCACTGCATAATATATCCACGTCATAACAATGCTCCATAAGAGCATTCTAAAGCAAATTATTTTTACACAGCCTTTACCGGGTTTATTGTCAATGATGTTAGTTCTTGTATTTTAATCCGCATCTATGCCATAAACTGTTCTTGTTCTTAGTAGAGAGAGAGAGAGAGAGAGAGAGAGAGAGAGAGAGAGAGAGAGAGAGAGAGAGAGAGAGAGAGAGAATTGTATATTTACTTATATATTTTAGGGTGGTCCAAAAATACAAAAAACAGGATACCAAGACAAACGCAAGTTGCTTCTCTTCCCTTTTATCAATTAAACGAGCCTTCAAAATTTCAGTTCTCCACCTTGATACTGTGAGGTCCTTACAGTTTTCATTTTTTGTTTCCATCATATTATTGCACTACACCACATACTACGTGAACGTTGAACATAAAAACAGAAGTTTTTGTCACAAATGTTTAAATAAACAGTAATGCAGGCCCATACTACGAGAAGCCATTTCTCCACAGTAAACCCTGTTGTTTTTCAATGAAGGTGTTATTCAATGAAAGCCTCCTTCAAACAGGACAGAATGCCATGCTAATGCTGCCTCAGGACGGTCAGGATGTACTGTTTCTGTCTTTCGTCCTTCCTGAGGGTCGAGATGCATTTTGTCACAAGAGAAACTGCTCTTTCAGCGCAGTCATTGACAACCATCATCTTATCACAGGCCACTTTGATGTGTTTGTAGATGGAGTCTTCATCCTATTCCTGGGACACTTCTGTAAAAGTCGGTCACCTTCTTCATTTCCATCTGAAAGAAGGGCTGCAAAAAATGCTCATGGTCTTGGCTATCACGAATTCACTCAGCGGCTTATGAGGAGAAAAGTTGTTGCCTTCAAGTCTCTTCAGAGCTTTTTGCTTTGGAAGCCTCGTCAGATTCTGACTCATAGCATTCTTCTTTAAGAAGTCGATTCATTCACTGAAAAAGGCCAAACAGATCATACCCTCTGAAACGTACCAGAGATGCCGCTTCCAAGCAGCAAGAGCTGTCTCAGCGAGGCATCACTCAGGGAAGCCACTCTGGAGATGGCATACAAAGTTAAGGCCGTTTGGGGGAACATATCTGGTAATCATCGCTTCGTTCCAGTAATTGACATAACTGAGTACGACTAACAGGCTGAAACTGCGCACTACATGCTGTTCCTGAACAGTAAGCTAATATTGGGCCATGAACAGGTATATCTTGAAACCGTACATGGCTTT
The DNA here is from genome assembly GCF_032717465.1 of Coenobita brevimanus. NCBI lineage: Eukaryota > Metazoa > Arthropoda > Malacostraca > Decapoda > Coenobitidae > Coenobita > Coenobita brevimanus. The sequence goes on along the minus strand of NC_137023.1, from coordinate 27,573,025 downwards.
CGCCATCCACCTATCTTGGAAGAATACACCAGGCATTTGGATGTTAATTGAGCTATCTGGGACTTCACCCAAGAACAGGAATGCTAGAATGAGTTTTGTGTAATCATCCCTAGGGTGGGAATTCTGCTCCAATGGGGACTTGAGATAATTAACCACCGACGCCTTTGCCTGAACTAGATCACCTCCATCAGAAAATCGCTGTGTAAAGTCTTCATCTTTTGTGGCTGGAATCCAAAGGGCCTTGTCTATGAATTTTCACTGCTTCTGGAAACACACAAAAAGTTCAGTGTTCTGTCCCGATGCTGGCCTCTATGCATTCTTGAAAATGTCAGACAAGATGATCTCACGAAGTCAACACGCTGCCCACTGCAGCTCTCAATTCAGGCCTTGCTGTATCTTCACACATGCTCCCTCAGACAGGCTAGTGTTTGAAGCAGTAGTGTCAAACACAATTCCCCTGATGTTCTCTTCAAAGTCGTCCTCTTGAAGAAGGCTCAGACAGGCATCTGCCTGTGCAATCCCATTGCTACTGGTAACTTTTGGGACACCAAGTAGGATTTCTCGATCTTCGCCTGTCACCAGGACAGCGGCATGGTCAACTTTCTCAGTTGCAGTTTGGCCAGGCAGCAGCTTCGTATCCCAGTGTGTGAGAATAAGCACCGTGGGGGGCAGGTCATGTTTTTTTTTTGGCTTCAGCTGCTGTCATTTCAGGGTTCATAATTCGATGGCGATGGATAAAGCTTCTGGACAGCATCATTTCATTCAAGTTTTGATGAATCGCTTTTGTTATGGCTCCCACTGCAAACATCACTGTCCTGTCTGATATATTTACCCATTTCAATGTCGAAGTCACCAAAGGTGAAAGAAAAGCGTGGCCAGTCTCGCTGGCCCTCTTTGGCGTTCTTGCTGCTCGACGGAGCTTGGGAGTAAACTCCAGATCTCCAACATGTTCTACTATCCAGTGGCAAAAAAGAAGAGAGGGAATCAATCTTCAACGAATTGACTGTCTGAGCCATAGCTTCCTTGTCTCTATCAGATTTCTCTTTTCTCTTCTGCTCTGACTCCAATCGCCTGCATTTTACCTCATAGGGTTTCTGGAGCAGCTGGTCATTTCTTACCATTGTTGATTGCAAGTGTTCTTCCTGCTGACTGATTATGAAAGCCCAGTCTTCCTCATTTGTGATCTGCATCTGGGCATCTCGCTTGGAGATGTCAAGCAGTTCTTCAAGATCTCCAGAAAGATGTCTTCCTTCATTCGACATTACTCTGAGTCCTTTAGTCGATTTTTCTTCAGCTTTTCTTACTGGTTAACTAGTCCCAGGAGCTTCTTCTTGCAGTAGCAGATGGTCGAGATTGGAACATTGGCTGAACCCCCGAAACAAAGAACAATCACTGCAGATGCACTGTCAAACTTGGTTTTCTACAGGATTGTGTGGTCGTAAAAGAAAAACCTGAGCACTTGACCCTTAGATGGTAGTCGACAACCAGTGATCGTCTCTTCAGGATGACCGATCAATAAGACAAAAGCACTGCTTCGTGTAACGGCTGTAGCCATAGCACCTGCAAACAGAAACTCAACTTGAAATAGAGGAAAGCATGCAAAGTAGTTTGAACCACACACACACACACACACACACACACACACACACACACACACACACACACACACACACACGCATTGTGTCCTCATGAGTGTGCAGAGCAATATTCACAATTGCTCAACCAGCTGACTGTGCAGTGAGGCTGCCTGCAGGTATTTATAGAGTCATTGCCAACCCCTGTGGAACATTCAGTAATTTACTTGAACAAATTAGAACCTTCTAGAACATTCCAGCATTTTGAAGAACCGTTTCTAACCGTCTAGACCCTTCTAGAACATTTTACGGTCTACATTTCTCTGAAACCATCTATACCCACTGAAAAGTTCATGTTTAGAGTGACTTCTAAACGTTGTCAGGTTGCTCTCAATTTTTTACATGTTACTAAGGTTCAAATGACATGGTGGAATAGAAGAATGGAAGGACAGGAGGAAGTAGTTCATACAACGAGGGTAGAATGGTTGCAAGAGGATGAAAAAAAAAAAAAGGCAGAATATAAGAGAGAAGTCGAGGAATGACTGGGTATATACAGTATGACTGGAGCAGATGGGGGACATGGAAGGTGTGTGCCAGATATTCACAGAAGATATCTGTGCAGCATGTGAGGATGTGAGGTGGAGTGTAGGGTGAAGGGAAGACGAAAGGGGGTGCAAGGAACAGCACAGTAGAATGAAGAGGTGAGACAGGGTGTGGCACAAAAAAAGAAAGCATATAGAGAGTGGATGAGAAACAGGGGCATGGAGGAAGTTGAGAGACAGAAGTGAGAGTTATATGGAGACAGGAAGGGAGAGGCGAAAAGATTAGTAAGAGAGAGTAAGAGGAGAGTGGATGAGGAATTTGGTAGGAATTTGAGTGTAAAGTGGAGGGAATGTAAGAAAATGTTCTAGAAAGAGGTAAAGCGAGTTTGACAGGGTGATAAAGAAGGAAGTCGGAGAGTGAAAGATAAAAAATGGTAGGTTGCTAGTGGAGAAGGGAGAAAAGTAAGGTGGAAAGAGCTCTTTAAAGAACTGCTGAAAATAGAGAATTAAAGTAATGCGAGCATAAGTAGATGGGGAATAGGTGGGAGGAGGAATGTGGGAAGAGAGAAAGAAATCAGTAAGATGGAGGTTGTGGAGACACTGAAGAAAGTCATAATGGTGAAAGCCCCAAGAACTGACGGAGTGTGTGGTGAAATGCTGAAGCATGGAGGAGAGATAGTTCTGTAGTAGAATGGATGTGGAAGATATGTAGATTGGCCTGGGAGGAAGGTAGAGTCCTGGAGGATTGGAAGTCAGGTATAATTATTCCCCTGTACAAAGGAAAAGGGGAAAAAGAAGTGTGTGGTAATCAT